>NC_143134.1:37386287-37689318 GCF_059928025.1 Delphinapterus leucas
TACACACAGAGAGATAATGTTGTTAGTAGTAGAATTGGTCTTAGTAAAGTATCAAAAACTAAGCTTTCCAACTCTAAATTTGGGGACTGAACCTTCATGACCACAGCTTCCATCTTAAGAAACTAGAACAAGAAAAGCAAATGAAACCCAACATAAGCAGAAGAAAGAAAATAATAAAGATTGAGGCAGAAATCAATGAAATTAGAATATTAGAAAGCCAATAGAGAATATCAATGAAATTTCTAGATATGAACAAAGAAAATCTTTGTGATCATGGGTTAGGGAAAAAAGTTTTGGTTATAACACCAAAAGCACAATTCATAAAATGACAAATTGATAAGTTGGACATAAAATTATGAACTTTTTCAAAATATGCTGTTAAGAGATGGGAAGAGAGAACCCTCCTACAATGTTGGTTGGAATGTAAATTGGTACAGCCACTGTGGAGAACAGTATAGAGGTTCTTTAAAAAACTAAAAATAGAGCTACCATATGATCCAGCACTCCCATTCCTGGGCATATATCTGGAGAAAGCTGTAATTTGAAAAGATACGTGCACCCCAACGTTCATTGCAGCACTATTTACAATAATAGCCAAGACATGGAAGCAACCTAAATGTCCATTGACAGAAGAATGGATAAAGAAGATGTGGTACATATATACGATGGAATATTACTCAGGCATAAAAAAGAATGAAATAATACCATTTGCAGCAACATGGATGGGCCTATAGAGATTATAACAAAACAAAAATAAAAATAGATAAATTGGACTACATCAACATTTAAAACTTCTGTACATTGAAGGACACAATCAACATCAAAAAGGCAACCTATGAAATGGGAGGGAATATTTGCAAATCATATATATGAAAGAGGTTAATATTCAGAATATGTGAAGAACTTCACCACTCATCATCAACAACAAAACCCAAAAAACCCCATTAAAAAAGGGGGAAAGGACTTAGACATTTATCCAGGGAAGATATACAAATGGCCAACAAACACATGGAAAGATACCCAACATCACTAACCATCAGGGAAATGCAAATTAAAACCACCATGAGATACATCTTCACACCCATTAGGATAGCCATACAGGAAATAACGTGTATTGGTGAGGATGTGGAGAAATTGGAACCCTTTGGCACTATTGATTGGAATGTAAAATAATGCTGCCACTATGGAAAACAGCATAGAGACTTCTTAAAAATTAAAAAAAAGAATTACTATATGATCCAGCAATTCCACTTCAGGGTATATACTCAAAAGAATTGAAAGCAAGAACTTCAAGAGATATTTGTTCATCCACATTCATAGCAACACTATTCACAATAGCCAAAATGTGGAAGCAACCTAAGTGTACATTGGTGGATAAATAAATAAACACGTGATATAAATACATACGTGTGTATATATCTGTATACACACAATAGAATATTCATCCTTAAAAAGTTAGGAAATTCTAGGGACTTCCCTGGCGGTCCAGTGGTTAGGGCTTCGTGCTTCCAATGCAGGGGGTGCGGTTTGGTCCTTGGTCAGGGAACTAAGATCCCACCTGCCACGTGGCAGGGCCAAAAAGAAAAAAAGTTAGGAAATTCTAATACATGCTACAACATGAGTGAACCTTGGGGGTATGCTATGTGAAATAAGCCAGTCATAAAAAGGCAAATATTGTACAATTCCCCTTAAATGAAGTACCTAGAATAGTCAAGTTCATGGACTCAGCTGGTAGAATGGTGGTTGCCAGAGGCTGAGAAGAGGGGAGAATTAGGAGTTGTCGTTTAATGTGTATAGGGTTTCAGTTTTGCAAGATGAAAATAGTTCTACAGATTGGTTGTACAACAATGTGAATGTACTTAATACTACTGAACTGTACACTTAAAAATGATTAATATGGTAAATTTTATGTTATGTACATTTTACCCTAGTTAAAAAGGAAAACATAGAGGTAAATCTTCATGACTTTGAATTTGGCAATGGATTCTTAGATGTAACACCAAAAGCACAAACAACAACAAAAATAAATAGATAAATTAGACTTCAAAATTGAAAACTTTTGTTCTTCAATAGACACTATCAAGAAAGTTAAAGACAACCCACAGCATGGGAGAAAATATTTACAAATTATATATCTGTTGATGGACATATATATAGAATATACTAAGAACTCTTACAACTAATAATAAAAGATAAGTAACTATTTTAAAATGTTAAAGTGTCTGAATAGACATTTCTCCAAAGGGGATATAGCATGGGAAGATAGACTAAATATTGTTAGTCAACAGGGAATTGGAAGCTATCACTGATAGCAACAATGAGCTATCACTTCATATCCACTAGGATGACTATAGAAAAAAATGTAGATAATAAGAAGTGTTAGAGAGGATGTGGAGAAATTGGAACCCTCACACATTTCTGTTGAGAATGTAAAATGGTGCAGCCTCTTTGGGAAACAGTCTATCAGTTCCTCAAAAACTTAAACACAAAATTACCATTTGACCCAGCAATTTAACTCCTAGGTATATACCCAAGAGAAATGAATACATATGTCCACACAGTCTTACACATGAATGTTCATAGAGGCATTATTCATAATAGCCAAAAAGTAGAAACAACCTAAATGTCTGTCAACTGATGGATAAACAAAATGTGGTATGTACATAAAATGGGTTATTAGTCGTCCATAAAAAGGAATGAAGTACTGATACATGCTATACGGTCATCCCTAGGTATCTGAGGAATATTAGCTTCAGGACCCACCCTATGAATAAAAAAATCCACAACGCTCAAGTCCTTTACACAAACATTTGCACATAACCTGTGCACATCCTCCTGTACACTTTAAATCATCTATAGATTACTTATAATACTTAATACTAGGTAAATGCTATGTAAGTATTTCTGGTGGGTGGCAAATTCAAGTTTTGCTTTTTGGAACTTTACGGAATTTTTTTCAAATATCTTCAATCTGCAGCTGGTTGAATCTGCAGATGTGGAACCTGTGTATACAGAGGGCTGACTGTACATGAATAAATCTTGAAAGATTATACTAAATGAAAGAAGTCAGTCACAAAAAATCACATATTATATGATTCCATTTATATGAAATATTCAGTATAGGTAAATCCATAGAAGCAGAAAGTAGATTAGTGGTTGCTTAGAATTGGGGAGTGGAGATAGGATAGAGGTTGGGTTGATAAGTAAAGGGGATGGTGTTTATCTTTTGAGGTTATTAAAATGTTCTAAAATTGATTGTGGTAATACATAACTCTGTAATTATAGTAAAAATCATGGAATTGCACATTTTAAATGGATGAATTTTATAATATGTGAACAATAATGCTGTTGCAAAAAAGGTTTATAGTTTTCAATGTACAAGTTTTGGACTTCCTTGATTAAATTTAATTGTTTTAATCCTTTTGATGCTATTGCAAATGGAATTATTTTCTTAATTTCATACTTTGTTCATTGCTAGAGCATAGAAAAGCAACTTATTTTTGCATATTTAACTTTTATCCTGCAACACTGCTGAACTTTTTAATTAATGTTAACAGTTTTGGTGTTTTTTGTGTGTGGATTATTTAGTGTTTTCTATATATAAGATTATGTCATCTGAAATGGAGGTAGTTATACTTCTTCCTTTCCAATCTTCTTTTTCTTGTATAATTACTCTGGCTAGAACCTCTAGTATAATGTTTAATAGAAATGGGAAGAGTGAATGTTCATGTCTTATTCCTGGACTTAGGGGGAACGCTTTCAGTATTTCATCATTAAGTATGATGTTAGCTGTGGGTTTTTCATAGATGACCTTTATCAGGTTGAGAAAGTTCCCTTCCATTCCTAGTTTGTCAAGGTTTTTTTGTTTATTTGATTGTTGTTGTCGTTTAACCATGAATGGGTGCTGGATTTTGTCAAATGCCATTTCTGTGTCTATCAAAAATCTGATCATGTGATTTTCTTTTCTTTCCTTGCATTCCTGGATTAAGTTCCACTTGATATTTGTGTATAATCCTTTTTATATGTTGCTACATTTAGCTTGATAGTATTATGTTGAGGAATCTTAAAGGAGTCAATTTTAGACAGCATATAGTTGAATAGCATTTTAAAATGTATTCTGCAGATCTCTACATTTTAATTGGAAAAATTAATTCATTTAGATTTAATGTAATTATTTGATAAGGTACAATTTTCATCTGCCATTTTGATTTTTTTTGTATATGTCTTATATCTTCTCTGTTCCTCAAATCCTCAATTACTGCTTTTTGTGTTAAACAGTTTCTAGTATATCAACTCGATTCCCTTGTCATTTCTTTTACTATATATTTTGAGTTTTTTTAATTGGTTGCTCTGGGGATTAGCATTAACATCTTAATTTAGAAAAATCTAGTTTTAACTGATACTTCCTTAATTTCAAAACTATAGAAAAAATATGCTCCTGTACAACTCTGTCCCTCCCCCTTTAGGATATTGTTGTCAAAAATCATATCTTTGTATATTATGTGTCCATCAACATGGATTTATAATTATTGCTTTGTAAAGCTGACTTTTAAATCAGGCAGGAAAAAAGCAGTTGCAAGATAATACATTCTACTCTCTCTTTTTTTTTTTTTTGGTGGTATGCGGGCCTCTCACTGCTGCGGCCTCTCCCGTTGCGCAGGCTCAGTGGCCATGGCTCACGGGCCCAGCCGCTCCGCGGCATGTGGGATCTTCCCAGACTGGGTCACGAACCCCTGTCCCCCGCATTGGCAGGTGGACTCTCAACCACAGCGCCACGAGGGAAGCCCCATTCTACTCTCTTGAGTACTTCTTGTAGTGTAGGTCTGCTAGTGACGAGCTCTCTCAATTTTTGTTTATTTGAGGGTGTCTTAATTTCTTCTTAAGTTTTTTTTTTTTTTTTTTTGTGGTACGCGGGCCTCTCACTGTTGTGGCCTCTCCCATTGCGGAGCACAGGCTCCGGACGCGCAGGCCCAGCGGCCATGGCTCACGGGCCCAGCCGCTGCGCGGCATGTGGGATCTTCCCAGACCGGGGCACGAACCCTTGTCCCCTGCATCAGCAGGCGGGCTCTCAACCACTGCACCACCAGGGAAGCCCTCTTCTTAAGTTTTGAAAGATCATTATGTCAGACATAGAATGCTTTGTTGACAATTTTTTATCTCACTACTTTGAATATGTCATCCCACTGCCTTCTGATTTCCATGGTTTCTAATGAGAAATCAGTCTTTAATGTTATTGAGTATCTCTTGCACATGATGATTTGTTTCTCTCTTGATACTTTCAAGATTCTTTGTCTTTGGCCTTTGACAATTAAATTGTGAGATGTCTGGAAGGGGATCTATTAAACCTAACTGGAGTTCATTGAGTTTCTTGCATGTGTAGATTAATGTTTTTTAGTAAAATTGGCCATTACTTCCTCAAATATTCTTTCTGTCCAGTTTTATCTTTATTTCTTTCTGGTACTCTACCATGCATATGTTGGTATGATTGATGGTGTCCCATGGTGTCCCATAATTGTCTTGGGCTCTGTTTAATACTTTTGTTCTTTTTTCTTTCTGTTTCTTAGACTGGATAATCTCAATTGACCTATCTTCAAGTTCACTGATTCTTTCTTCTGCCAGCTCATTTCTAGTGTTGAACCACTCTTGTGGATTTTTAATTTGTTATTTTACTTTTCAGCTCCAGAATTTCTATTTGGTTCCTTCTTATAATTCCTCTTTCTCTACTTGGTGAGACATCCTTCTCATACTTTCCTTTAGTTCCTTAGACAGGGTATCCTTAGCTCTTTGAACATATTTTAAATACATTATTTAAAATCTTTGTCTAGTAAGTCCAATATCTGGGCACCTTCAGGAACAGTTTCTATTTTTCCCCCATTAATGGGCCATATTTTCTTGTTTCTTTGCATGTTTCTTAATTTTTCTTCAAAACTGGACTTTTATTGAATGAATTCAACTTGTAATATTGTGTAAGTTTGAGGTGTACAGCATGTTTCTTTGATACATGTATGTATTGTAATATGATTGTCAATGTAGTGATATATATCACATTACATAATTATAGTACAATATTATTGTCTATATTCATTATACTGTGCATTAGAGATCTATGGATTATTTACTGCACAATACATATTTGTACTCTTAAACATCATCACTCTTATAATTCCCCCCTCCCATCCCTTGGTAACCACCACTTTACTCTCTGTTTTTTATAGGTTTAATTATTTTAGGCTCCATACATAAGTGATATCATACAGTACTTGTCTTTCTGACTTATCTCAGTTAGCATAATGTGCTCAAGGTCCATCCATGTTGTTGCAAATAGATGGATATCCTCCTTTCTCATGGCTGAATAATATTCCATTGTGTAAATATACCATATCCTTTTAATCTATTCATCTATGGATGGACATTTGTGTTGTTTGTATATCTTGGTTATTGTAAATAATGTGGTAATAAATATGACAGTGCATATATTTCATCAAAATCTTGTTTTCATTTCTTTTGGGTATGTACACAGAGATGAAATCCCTGGATCATATGGTAGATCTATTTTTAATTTCTCTGACATTAAAAGGTCACTCACTGGACACCTGTGCAGTTTTAGGGTCAGTGGTCCCAACCAGTCTTAGCTGGCTTGAACTGGACAAGCGCTGACTCCAAATTTCTAGGCTATGTGAAGCTTAGAGGGCATGCAATTAAAAAAAATAGTAATAATTAAAGCAAGCTTGCTCAGTGAAGGCAGGTTACAAGTGGAGGGTTTTCTGTTTTGTTTTTTTTTAAAAACAAGCTGTTCCCTTATCTGCTTTTCTGTAAGACAAGCTCAAGGATTTATGTTAGTCACCAGTTTCTGTTAACCCTATGGGGCACGGTTTCAATAAGGGGGACAACTGTATGTGCTGGCCACAATACCAAATGCTGAGAACACAAAAATATACAATCTTAGCTCTTAGCTTCTTACTCAGCTGGGGTAAGAAAAGGTAACTTGGAAGCTCACTTCCAGGAAGTGAGAAAGCACTGAAGTAGAGAGAGACTTGAGGGAGAGAGACTTGGGAGGAGGGTTTTATAAGGGTGTGAGGAGAAACAAATAGGGAAGTGGCAGCAGGGATGAAAAGGAGGGGATAAATTCAGAAGACATGCTGGAGATAGGATCTGCAGGATTTGTAAATCCATTGGGTTTTGAGGAAAGAGGAGTCAAAGGTGAAGACATTGGTTATTTTTCTTTTCTCAGGGTAAAAGCAAAGGAAAGGTTGATTCCACTTATATGAGGTACTAGAATAGGAAAACTCATAGAGACAGAGTAGAATAAGGGTTAACGGCCTGAGGGAGGGAGGAATGGAGTTCAGAGCTTCTGTCTGGGATGATGCAAATAGTGCTGATGGTTGCACAAAACTGTGAATGTACTTAATGCCCCTGAACTATACACTTAAAAATGATTAAAATGGTATATTTCAGGTTATGTATATTTTACCACAATAAAAACTAAAAAAACAAGAAAAAACAAAACAACAACAACAAAAAACAAATGAAAGGAAATACATTTTAGAAAGACAATCAGCATTTTTTTACACAGGAGAATCATTCCTTTTTTTTAAATTGAAGTGTATCTGGGCTATTGTGTTAATTTCTGCTGAACAGCAAAGTGATTCAGTTATACATACATATTTATATATTCTTTTTAATATTTGTTTCTATTATGGTTTATCACAAAATATTGAATATAGTTCTCTGTGCCATACATTAGGACCTGTTGTTTATCCATTCTATATATAATAGTTTGCAAGCAGAATCATTCTGAATTGCAGAATGTATTGACATCATAAAGAATTTCACTTATATGACACATTGTATATTATTTCATAATTTTCTGACATGCTTTATATAATTAACTCACATGTGTTCATTGAAGAGTACTATATTCAGTGCTGTGTAGATTGTAGGGAAGTGAGTTGAAAAGAGGGTTAATTTCATTTTTAAAAGCTATTCATTGAGTACCAAATTTCACACACCTTATATCATTTATTCCTCATACAGTCATGAGGTAGACACTAGATCCATTTTTAAATGTTTTCTGAGTATGGCTGGATTGCTTTAAATAAATCAGCATTTTCGGATTTGTCATTATAAATTGAAGTGCATAGCTACTGACTTATTATTTTTTTTTTTTGGCTGAAACCTTAAGCTTGTGAGATCTTAGTTCTCTGACCAGGGATGGAACCCACGCCCTCAGCAGTTGAAAGCATGGAGTCCTAACCACCGGACCACCAGGGAATTCCCATACTGACTCTTTTTTAAAATCAGTGATTTTCTACTGCATCTTTACATAGCTAATAAGAATTTTTAGAGTTTCTAGCATGAAGACCATATTTCAAAGTTAAATTAATGGTGGTGTCTATTGATATCTATAAATTATCTTTCCAAGTAGAAGAATTAGTGTCTTTTAATGTCTTGATCATTGACATGCCTCTTTATGGAATTCTTTGGTTTAATTTTTATTATAAATGTCTCTTTAAGCAGATGGTTTTCTCTTTTGCCTGTTATTATTGTGAAGTTTGTGAAATAATTCTATTTTTCCCCTCGAAGCTTACATATTGCATATATATCCCTTTCAATCAATCTACTAAACATGAAGAAAATTCTTAGAACCACTAAATAAAAGTAACAGTGTTGTCATATAGTTTTATATCCCAGATACAGAAAAAAGACAATAGCATAAGTCCTATTAAACATCAAGCTTCTACTCCATGAAAGCCACACAAGTACTGGCCGTACAGACAAAGATCATTCAAGAAGAGTCAGGGATGTTCTTTTTAGGAAATAATTTTTCTTACTTTGGCATGTGCACATTTGAAAATACCCATAGTTAAACTAACTTATTTGTAACATTCATTCACTTTATGCCTTCTAATTAGAGAATTTTGATATTTAATTCCTAAGATAAATTTAATGTTATAAGAGATCAGACATTTCCAAAGAGGTTCTTTTGAATGTCAGAGGCCTTTGGGTGCAGGTTAGCAAGGGAGCCACAAGACTTCGGGGGTCAGCTATTGTTTTGTGCATGTCAGTCTTAGAAAAGTAAATATAACCTTTTAGAACGGGCAAGTCCATAGAAAGAAAGCAGATGAGTGGTTTCGAGGGTCTAGGGAGAGAAAGGGGGATGGAGAATAACTGCTTCATGAGTACAAGATTTCCTTTTGGAATGATGAAAGTGTTCTGGAACTAGATAGTGGTGATGACCGTACAATATTGTGGATTTACTAAATGCCACTGAATTGTTCACGTCAAATGATTAAAACAGTAAAATTTATGTTATGTGTATTTCTTTCACAATAAAAATGTAATCTTATTACAAAATAGTAATTTTTAACTATAGGTAATTTATACAAACACAAGAAGAAAACATTACCATCAATCTCACTGCTCAGATAGAACCAGTGTTGCCATTTTGGTGACTATCCTCCCAGTTATATCCCTATGCATATAATTACATTTCTGTTTCAGTTAAGGCTTTTTGGCTGAAAGTAACAGAAAATAGAAAACCTGGTGTCTTCTGGAAGCCCTGGGCAGAAACGCAGCTGTGCCTCTGGGAGTTGAAGGGGTCATTGAGAGGTCAGGAAGTTCATTGTACCCTTTCTACATCTCTCCTCTGTGGGCTCTGTGGGTCAGATTTCATCTCAGATTTTTCTTCACTTCTCCATTCATGTGGCTGATTGCTGCCCCACAGCTCCTCAACATACCTGCTGACGGTCTAGCTGCCCACAGACTGGCTGGCTCTCTCAGACCCAATTCCAAATTCTGCTCATGGTTCAGTCAGCTTTAGCAGGGGAGCTGGGGTAGGCAATATAAACAAGAACCAATTCAGATCACTTGCTTTGAAAAATTTTGAGATAGCTTCAAAAATATCCTCAGCTTTAGCCATTTTCCCAGGCATGAAAAAAATCATGATGATAATAACAGTTTACTCTAGAGGAGCTTTAACAACATATTATACATACACCGTTGAGGATAATTTTCTGTATTAGTAGATATGTCATAACCAATTGCAAAAGTGGGTGTCATTTTATTTATTTAAAAGTTGATGTGTATTATAGTTTCAGTTAAGTCGTCAATTTGTCACTTCAAATGGTATGCTCTGGAATTAATTTTTTTCTTAATTTCTTATCTGGTTGAAGGCTAGGCAGTCTTAGGATGCATGTTCATATGAGTTTCGTTGATGATATGAGGGTTTTAAATAAATATTACTTCTAATTGAAAAGGGCAGTTTGGGATTTTGTTTAAAAACAGTTTTATTGACATATAATTCACATACCACAGAATTCTCCTGTTAAGTGCACAACTCAGTTTAATTAGTTTACAAAATTGTACATTCATCACTACAATCCAAATTGGAGCTTTTCTTCTACCCCCAGCCAAGAGTCCTCTGCCCAACTGCAGTCAATCCTTTTTCCGCCTCTAGCCCAAGGCAACCACGAATCTATTTCCTGTCTCTATAGATTTGTAAAAAGGACAATTTTATTTTATACAACAAAATATTTATGGTCTTTGTGGAGCACTCACAATGTCTTCATCTGTGAATAACATCCAATTTTCAAGTTTGAAAAACAATAACTTTTTATTTGATCTTAAACAAAATACGTAATTTGTTCACCAACATGTTTTTTCAACTAAACATTCAAAGTTATACATGCAAATAAAGTATACAAGTATATAATTTTAGGTGGGGATCTTAAGTCCTTCTGAGTTTCCCCCATTAGCTGTCCCTCCCTGCCCCTATCAGCTCTGTCTTTTGCCCTGCCAGTCACCATTTGGAACTCCTAGACTCTTGAATGGGATGCTGTTCTTCTCTACACAAGTCTAGGGAGACTGAGTGAGGTGCCAGCCGGACCTCCCTTTCTACCTTGTTCTTTATTGTTCATTGGACTACAACATGTGCCTCTAAGGATGCACCAGGCTTTTTAGAATGCTTGGAATTGTTGTGCAGGAGAGGAAAAACTCAAAAGTATACACTGAATATCACTTTCCTGAAGTCCTAGGTATAAAGTTCTCAAGAAGTTAAAGCCTCCAGAAGGACTCCTCATTTCTACCCTAATCTCTTGCTTCCCTGTCATCAAGGCCATGCTTTTCTTATGGAAGTGCCTCCTTCTAAACCTGGTAATACAGGTGTCCCACTCCCCTGCTACTTTTCAAGAAACTCTACTCCCTACACATAAGAATCACGCTTATTCTGAATCCATGTTTCTTTTTTTAGCAGCTTAAGCCCTTAAGTATGAGTTATTCAATCTAGATTAGAATAACACCCCAGGGAAGAGGGCTTGGAGAAGAAGAGTTGGTGGTGACTCTCCAGGTCCCACAGAACAGTTGGGCATGGGAGTGAGGGCAGACTTTGGTGCTCCGTTTCAAGAAGCAGTTTAGAATAGCTGTGGGTAACTTAAAATCTGGTTCTCTTGATCTCTTTCCAGTGGGAGTTCAACATATCTTTTATTCTCTGGACTGCCTAGGCTAACTACTGAATAAAACACACAATACATAATCATGTTCATCATGCCATCTCCCAAGGACAAATTTTAATTCCCAGAAGTAGTGCAATGAACCCATGAGGAGAAAGAGAAGTACTTTCCTGCTTACTCATAATTTATAAGCCACTTCTTGATAAATGGAATCTGTCCTGTACATTATTTACTGGACATTATGAGACATATTGGTTCTTCCCTTCATTGCTCCTTCTTTGATCTCTGTTTTCACATTATGACCTCTCAGGCCTTCTAGGAAAACAAAGCAATCCTATTGTTAGCCCAATAGGTAAAAACTGTACCTTTTACAGGCAGCTCCCTTAGCTATATTAGACCTCGCTAAGGCTGTTACTTATAAGTTCATATTAAATTCTTGGCCAAGGTCATACTCTGTCCAGGGAGGATAGGATGTCGTGATTTCATTCTTCTATTTATAAGCACATAAATTATTATATGCTCTCAATCTATGTGATTTCTACTTGCCCTATTTACTAACTCATGGATATAGTAGTATTTTGTCAGGCCTGCCTAGTGATGTCTCACAATTATCACGAACACAATCTGCTGATAAGACAGAGCTGAGTTTATTGCTTACATTGGTAAGGAAGAACCACATCTCCTCAGAGTTTTGGCAGTTTCTGAAAGGGGGGAAGCTCAGGAGAGAACTTATTGAGAATTTGAAGTTTGGCTTAAGAAAGGTCTTTCAGTGTAGGGATTTGATTAGAATTGGGTAAAGATCAGATAAAACTGTTCAGGATTGGTAGAAACAACAAGGAATGGGTTTTGAGGCTAGGGATTCAAAGAATCTTAGGGCACAAAATGCCTGTGGATGTCTTACTTTGAAGGGTTTCTTTTAGGAAATTCCTGTGATGAACTGTCAATCTTTGCCTGGGAAAGAAAATCCCAGAAAAGTAATGAAGACAGAAGAATGAAAACATTTGACGTAGATGTTAATGTAGAGGATGAGGTAAGTGGGAGTGAAGTAGTTTCAGTTCTCAGTGTCCGGCGTGAGTGGGGTGTACGGTTTTGGTTCTCAGCCCCTTTCCAAACACTTAAAGGTGACTTTAGCTGTTGAAACTGGTAGATTCCCAAATGTTTGATGGCTCAAACATGAAAGAACTATTTTTCACTCAGGTAAAGTCCAAAAGAAGCATACCTGATTTATGGATGGTTTTCCTCCTTGGGGAGAGAAGGACTCATGCCCCTTAGAGACTGAGCTCCATTATCTGTTAAGACAATGGCCCTCATATCTGAGCGTCATCAGAATCACTTGGAGGGCTTGCTAAACCATAGGTGGCTGGGTCTCATCCTCACAATTTCTGATTCTGTAGTTTGGGGGTGGGGTGGGGTAAGGTGGGGGGATGGGGTCCAATCACTTGCATTTCTATCAAGTTCCCAGGTGATGCTGATGCTGTTGGTCCCCGAGGCCTAGGCTTCATCTGCTGTATCCTCAGCATCACAGTGGGAGATGGGGAGGTGAGGGAGGAGATCTGTCAACTGCTTTGTAATCTCCTTGGCCTAAAAGTGAAGCACATTACTTCTGATCACATTAATTGATGATAACTTGTCACACGACCCCCACCTAGATAACAGGGGGCTAGGAAATGTATTCCTTGGACTAAAAAAGAATCTTTGTAGAAAATGAACTTTTAGTGGTATTAAGTAACAAAAATTCAACCGAGTACATTTTAAAGATCTATTTGGCTTTATTGGATGATTCATGAATAAGACAGCATTCCATCTAGCAGGTAGAAAGAAGCTCCAAAGGGCTATAGAAAGAGAAAGTTCTTTAAAGGCAACACAGGGAAGTCATAAACAGAAAAGATTATTTCAGGTTTAGGTAACCTCCCTATGGGGACAGAAGGGGTCTGTGTGGTGGACACCTCATCTTCCTTTGTAGGATGAAGAGGGCCCATATGACAGATCACCTCATAGGTGCTGAGCAGAAAACTCCTGGGGGATGTTGAAGCTCCAGTTAGGTTAGGTATTAAGCCCTGGTTTGATGGCATGGCTTAGCATAAGGGAGCCCATTTTGGGCCCATGATTTTCTTTTTAACAGCGGACAGCTATCCATCTCCCCCAGGCCTTTAACCACCAAATTTCCAAGAGCACCCTTCTTCTCATACATAGAACATACTCAGTTCCTCCAAAGATCCATCCAGTTTACTACATCCAGGTAATACACAGTCCTCTTTGCAAACCACAAAGTGTCTCCTCATGGTTTACCACCTATAAACCACAAAGCTGTCTGCTCTACAATATAATGGTGGAGCAGGGACAGGATAAAACACCCATTCGGACAAGAAAAAAATGGAGACACACAGCAGTCCTTAGTCCACAGAAATGACAAAATCCTGAAGGGCAGGCATTGAAATGGGGTGGGGGTGGGGTTTCATTGAGTGGATTCTGGTTATGCCTCTGGAAGAAACTCCCTTTGGTTCCCTGTGACCCCTGTGGTCAAGAATTCTTCGTGACACTTGGTAGGCTTCTGATCTATTTTCATTCAGGCTGTTCAGTGTGACTATAACCACAACCTAGGCAGAATTCTGAGGCCTAATCTGTTTCTCTGTTTCTTTGCCCCCTATTGCTCTCTTAACTACATTGAAGCCCTATGAAACAATAGGTGAGAATCCTGCACTCGTGGTCTGATTGTTGCCTTAGCCATAAGTTTTGGTACCTAAACCTCTTTGGGTCTTATCTCTTACTGTTTGGAGCCTGCAAACAGCTTTTGCAACACCTAGAGGCCCAGTGTTTATTTTTTCTGTATTGCATTCCATTTCTGCTCTCAGGCTGGGCAGTTTTTTTCCCTGAATTCCACCTCTTGCTGGTAATAACTTGCTAAAAGCTGAAAGTAAACATCAGCATATGCTATCATACCAACTCTTACCAACTACTTCCTCTAAAGCTACTCAGTAGACCTCTAGTCTTCCTTCCTACCTACCAGTTAGACAGTTTTGTCAAATGTCCTGTGGCTGCATGACATGGGTCATTCTCTCTTCAGCTTTTGATATCAGTTTCTTTGCTACTTCCACCTGATAATTAACCCAGCTTTGCATATTGTTAGATTTCTGTAACATCAACATCTTACTTCTGATACTAATTTCTGTATTAATTAAGGTAATTCTGGCTGCTGTAACAAATGTTCCATGATGCTCTTAATGGCTGGTAGCTTCTCTCTTTGTGGTGATAGAGGGACACCTCTTCCTTTCAGATTGTGGCTCTGCTATCTCCTAAGGACTCAAAGTCTTTGGCTTGATTCTCTGCATCCAGCTGACAGACAGGAGAAGAGACTGTGGGTTAGGCACATCTTCCTCTTAACATTCCTTGTCTGCAAATAACACCTCACTTTTGCTCATATTACATTGCTGAGAATAAGTCACATGGTGACACCCAGGTGTAAGGAGTGACAAAACAGTAGTCTCTACCTTTACTGTCCTTTTATAAGAAAACTCTATACTGTGAAAAGGAAGCTCATGTCTTTGGTGGATATCTAGTTGTGTGACACACCGGACCACTCTATCATTAGAGCCATTCTGTTGAAATCCAGCTTGGATATAGGTACTCTACTAGTTAGGAATGGCTTTGGACCATTAGTGACAGATTCCAGAAATAAGAATGACTTAAGACCAAAGTTTATTTCTCTGTCACATAAAAGATATCCAGAACTGGGCCGTCTTGGCAGGTATGGCTGTTGCATCAAGTCATCAAGGACTCAGATTCCTTGTTTTTCTGCTTTACCGTTCTTAACACTAAGCTTCAGTTTTTCAAATTGGCTGCTAAATCTCTAGACATCACATTCACAATTCGGGCTGGAAGAGAGAAGAAGGGTGAAAAGACTAAAGAAGCTTCCTGAGATACCACCTAGTAACACTGCTTAATAGCTAATTGACAATGAACACATCTAGTTTCAAGGGAGGATGGTAGATGTAGAATTTTAGCTAGGTACAATGATGCATCAAAAATATAGGAATTTTATCATGAAGAAAGAAGGGGACCATACGTAGTCAGCTAGTGCCATAAGGTCCTCCTTTCTGAATACAGAAAGGAGGAACATATAGCTTCCTGCTATGTTTCAGGGTAATAATGATTCAGTGTGGCACATTGGGTGCTTTATTCCCTGATTAACCACATGAACTGGGTAAATGCAAAAACTAAAAATATTGTATTTTTAGAGTCTTGACCTTTTTCTGAGAATCAAATTCCAACTTATAGTCAGTCTAAATAATCACCAATTGTCATCACTATATGTGTGTTAAACAAATTTCATATACTTCAATGTGGTGTTTCCCAACCACATTACACATATTCACTTATGAAGTTAGTCAGTCAATTAACAAATATTAATTTAACCTCTGTGATATGCTCTGCAATTTGAGAGCTACTGGTGAAGATGAAAAAGAGACAAGACATAAGTACATTGAATTCAGGGCCCATCAAATGGGATATATAAGATCAAATAATATTCTAATACATATCAAAAAAGACTTAAAAGTTTTGCAAACTTTTGGACCTATCAATTCTACTTAGAAAAATATAACCTGAGAAAATTATCATGAATGCAGGCAAAGATTTAACTATATGCATGGTCATTAAAGTATTGATTTTAAAAACAGAAAACTAAGAAAACAATTTGAAAAGTAGAGGATAGTTCAAGAAGCTATGGTGCTCCCATGCAACTAAATACAATGTCACTTAGATCACTGAGAAAGAATACTTATGACATAATACACGTTCATGATTTACTGTTAAATGGAAAACACACATCTCTTTGGAAAAGATGTACTTTTTGTATTTCTAGTACTATCTACAAGCCATCTCCCTCTTCTCTGAGAACTGTTCTTCAGATCATAAAGATCCCAGCCCACCTCTTTACTACTGGATTGTGCCTGCTGATTGCACTACCTGATCCAAGCTGGACAATCAAATTCTACCTCTTAATAATTTGAAGTTGAGCTTTGCAAATGCCAATCTGTTTCTTCTGGTGGCTTGAATACAGCATAAACAACTCAGAGGCTGGTGTATGGTTGTGTATCTTTAGCCATTTACTCGGAAAAGCAAAGAAACGTGTCTTCAGAGAGGAAAGAATGAAGCACGCCTACAGATAGAGGAACTGAGGCCAGAAATCATGTGTCCCCAGAAGGTTCTGAAGACCAGTTTCAGGTTCTAATCCTGACTTTGAAGTCCATTTGACACCCCTGTTTCCTTTTAATAATTCTGTCTTCATATTCTAAACTGGGCTGACAGGCTTACTCTTAGTTGCAACTGAAGTTAGATTGCGTATTTGAAAGCAAAAGAGCTATTTCTAAGAAAATTAGCAATAACATCATAATGAGATATTTGGGCATTTGTGATGGTAGATAGGCAAATCAATGTTAAAAATGTTTCCTTATACTCTTAACTTGATGAAACTCTCACTGCACAAAGTTTTTGGAAAATATTTTGGGAAAAGCTCTTTTGAATGAAAAACATACCTGGTCTATGTAGATATTTTCCTGTTGATAGAGCTTAAAAATCCCACTGAAATACTATGGGGAGCCATTTCCTCCTAGATTTCTTTCATCGTAAGAGGACTTTTTGGAACTCAGGTTTGAGTCTGCTGCCAAACAGAACATTGAGAAAATTATTTTGGATAATTTTTATGGTAAAATATCTTCCTGTTAATCATCTCAAAAGAAGTCATCAGGCATTTTTATCCCATTTCATCTACATTTATTTGCAAAGCTGTTTTATCTGCACTTTTAGCTGTGAAGACAAATCACTTAAAAGGATTTATGTTATGCTCAGTCTCCCACATTAACCAGAAGGTTTTGTAGCAATCAAGCAGCTTCAAATGCTCTTGTTGATATTGTTTTCAAAGTGAAAAAAATCTTGCTTTCTTTTACTCAGATTGTATCTTGAAACTTTAAAATATATTTTAAAAAGAGGGTTTGAGGTATATATCTTTATCAGAAGAGGCCTACATTTTTAACAACTGGAAAGACTACTGTAATAATATAGTAAGTATCCTTAGATGGGTTTTAGTATTCTGGGATGTTGACTCTGCCTAGGGCAGAACAAAGACATCAGAAATATGATCCACGCACTTCAGACAGCTTCCTAGTTGCATGGAAATGGAACCAAACAAGCAGATCTTGCATGACCTCAGCTCTGCTCCTAGAATCACCCTCTGCCCACTTCATACATTCCTAGCATGTCTTTCATTCTTTTGTGGCAGAGAGCAAGTGGAGTTGCCAGCTTACTGTTGATGAAGAGTAATTTTTAGAAGCAGAAAGTCAGTGTCTTGGTTCTGAATGACTCATCTTGAACTCTGGGGCATGTTAAACAGTAACTATTGGTGCTTAATCTGTTGGATCTTAACCCATAATTTGAGAGTCCAAGATGGATATATCACTTTTTTCTTTTCAGTGTTTTTCAAGTACAAAGTAGATGGATTACAGTTTCCTTCTAATGGACTCACAAGTATGTGGTGCAGTCATTTGGCATAAAATTGTAAAAACAAAATGAGTTTAATTAAGTAAAATGAGAGATGAACTTTCAACTTTCCACATCAGCTATTTATTAAAATATCAAATTGGTTTTAACCTCTAAAACCTGAAAGTTTTAGAACATGAGAAAGAGGTCTCAGAAATGTGGGGTGCCCATTTTTCAGCCACTTCCTCCTTTTGTTCAGCAGACTCTAAGGGGTATACACCATAGGCAGTTTTCAGAGCCATCCTTACAAAAGATTTTATCGAGTTAGGTGACCTTGGACAAGCCTGAAATTTCCTCATCTATAAAGTGGGAATAATAATAACTACCTCACAGAATTGAGAGCAGTAGAATGTAAGTGAAGCTACCAACCATATTATTATATATCAGTAGACATATGCTATTATTATACTAGGCCTCCAGGAGATGGTAGCTACATACTATTGTTTATTTATTGCAAAGATATTTTCACTTGTTTCAATGTACAAAAGATACAAAGAGTTATATGTTGTATCTTTTGAAATCTTTCAATTTCTGTTTCCCAGCCATATAATTCCCCTCCTTGGGGTCAACTTACGTACCAGTTTCTTGTGTATCTTGCTAGTATTTTGCATATATAAAAGCAAAAATGTATGTTTATTTTCCACCTTTTTAAAAAGGTGAATAAAATCATACTAGTCCATTAAAAAAAAAAATTTGTCTGCGCCGGGTTTTAGTTGAGGCACGGGGGGGTCTAGTTCCCTGACCAGGGATCAAACCCAGGCGGCCCTACATTGGGAGGGAGGAGTCTTAACCACTGGACTACCAGGGAAGTCCCCATTTTTTTTTTAATCACTTAAAAATGTATCTTAGAAGTTGTTCATATAAGTTAAACTTGTTTTTAAACACTTGTGGCATAGGGGTGTGTGTGTGTGTGTGTTGGGAAGAGAGAATACTCAGCTATTATGCAGGTCTGTTCTGATTACCAATCCTAATCTTTAACTACCAAATATTCACTCATTTATTCAACAAATATTTATTGAAAGTCTACCATGAGTCAGGCTCGGCCCTGGCAATAAACCAAAGAACAAAACAAAACACAGTCACTTCTTTCACATTCTAGTGAATACGAGGCTGGACATCCCATCGTGCCCCCATCCCCTTCCGAGCCCACACTGGCCCTCGGTGGGTGACTGTCAGACTTAGACTCCGGTCGTTCAGCATTCCTCTGGTGCGGGGTGGGGTCCTTGAGGCGGGGGCGGGCAGAGCTGGGAATGACCCGAACCCTCCGGGGCACCCACAGCTCAACGCCCTTCCAGACGGGGGATGAAGGGCCGGCCCCGGACGGGTGAGGAACCACGGCGGGAGGGCGGGGAGTCCTCTGGCGTCTTTGGGGCATCCGTCCCGGGTGTAAGAATGGACACACGCCTGTGTTCGTGTCCCCTCCGAGCCGCGAGCAGCACACGGGGACCTCAGAGACGACTTCCTTAACTACCCCACTTTACACAGATGGGAAACCGAGGCCCGGGGAGGCGAAGGCTGGGACTGATGCCCACCTCAGCCTTGGGGCGTGTAGGGGAGGTGCGGAGAGGGTCAACTCACAGCGAGTCCAACAGCTGGGCAGATGGGAACCATTAAGAAACGACGCACCTTTTGGTGTCTACTAGAAACTGCAGTAAGAAGGTCTCGGTCCCCCTAGAGCTGGTGGCGGGAGCCACGGACGGGGGCGGGCAGCCCGGGCCCCAGCCCTTTAAATTCCCAGCCGCGCGGGAACTACAGCCCAACAGCCACAGGCGGGAGGGGCCGCCAGACGAGCGACCCCGCCGGCCAACTACCACCCCCGGCCCGCCCCCTCTCTGATAACTTTCCAATCAGCAACTCTCTTACCGCCCGCCCCTGCCTGTCGCCCACAGCGCGCCTCCAACCCTGACTAACCGCGCGGAAGGACGGCAGGGGCGGGGCTACTGGAGGGTGTGTCTGGGCGAGTGCAGACGTCGCGCGCTCCCCCGGAGCTTCGAACGCTGTTGGCTCTTCAGGCAGAAAAAAAATACAAGAGCCGCGGCCAATAGCGTGGCAGAAAGGACCCGCGCGCAGGTCCGGCTCCGCCCCGCTCTAGCTAGAAAGAAATCCAGGCACAGCTATTGGCTCGCATGTCCTGTCACTCGCCGCTGCGGCCAGCGGGCAGGGGACTGGCGGTGATTGGTTCCGCCCAGGCGCGAAATGTAACGCGGGAAAAACTGGAGCAGGGACCCCGGCGGCAGGTTGTTATTTTCGGGGGCTCGGCGCTGCGCGTCCTGCTTTCCTGTCATCGCAAGGCAAGGCGCCCGCTGCTTCCCGCCGCTGCAGCCTGCGTTGGGGAGCACAAAGAGTGGAGGGCGGGCTTGACCCAGGGTTGGGGTCCGGCCCTGGCAGCCTGCTGCAGGCCGAGCGGCTCTGCTTCTTCGCTGGCCGCCGCGCAGGAGGGTTCCAGGAAACGTCCGCCTGCCATGAGCCAGCGGGACTGAGAGCCGGCGACTCCGAGCAGCGCGGGCGAGCGGAGCAAAGGGCCAGACCCGGGCTCAGGGAGTGCGGCCCACGGCCGCCGGAGCTGCGGATCGGGGCCGGGCAATGATCCGGGGTGTGGAGGCGCCGATGGCTGACAACCCGCCGCAGCCGCCGCCCGTCATCTTCTGCCAGGACTCCCCGAAGCGGGTGCTGGTGTCGGTCATCAGGACGACCCCGATCAAGCCCACATGCAGCGGCGGAGGGGAGCCGGAGCCGCCGCCACCGCTTATTCCCACCAGCCCCGGCTTCAGTGACTTCATGGTGTACCCGTGGCGCTGGGGTGAGAACGCGCACAACGTGACGCTCAGCCCCGGAGCCGCCGGGGGCGCCGCCTCAGCTGCCTTGCCCGCCGCCGCCGCAGAGCACCCAGGGCTTCGGGGCCGGGGCGCGCCCCCGCCCACCGCTTCGGCCGCCGCCGCCTCAGGAGGTGAGGACGAGGAGGAAGCGAGCAGCCCGGACAGCGGCCACCTCAAGGTAAGCGGCGCGGGCGGGGCTTGGGGCAGTCGGGGCCCGTTAACGGCACGGCCCGGGAGCCGGCAGCGCCCGCAGACACGGCGGGCGGGGCGGGGCCGAGTTTAAAACGCGAGGTCGCTCTGGCAGGGGCGGTGGCGTTGGCGGGTGACAGGACGCTGACGTCACTGCCGCGCGCCAAAAAACTGCCCCGGGGGCGGGGCTAGGTTTCAGTCACGTGACACCACCCGGGGGGTGGGGCAGTACAGCAGACCGGAGGCCACAGGCCAGCAGGTGCAGTAGGCGGGAGTGTGGCCTTGTTGTCACGGAGGGGGACGGTCAACCCGCTCTGCCAGTCGTTCGGCCCACCGCTGAGTCTTTTCTGGCGGGAGAGGGCGGGAAGGACCGCAGGCCTTGAACTGTTCCTCTGGGTGCGGGGGGAGGGGTTGCGCAGTTTCTGCCTCACCGCAGATACCCCGCCCCTGCTAAAGATGCCCTGTAGAGATAGCCGAAGAACAAGAAGGGACTTAGGGGAATCTTCCCCACCGGGAGTTGAGCCCTCGCTGTCTTTCACGCATCCAGCGTACTACTTTGCTAGGTTCTGAGAGCTCAGAGTGGAATGGGACGCTGTTGTCACCAACCTCGAATTGCTTGGAGTCTCAGACTGTATTAGAGCTGGAAAGGTTTCAAACCTACAATTTACGGATCAGGCAATTGAGGCTTAGAGGGATTGGTGAAGGGAGCTCCCCAAGGTGCACAGCTAGGTAGCGGGAACTCTGGTACTGTAGTTGAGTTTTTGTGGCTCCTAGTCCTGAAGCATGTGTTGGAGGTGCCTCCCTGCTGACATATACTTACCTCTATAGACTGTAAGCCCCAGGAGCGCCGGGACAGTTTCTCTCTGGTAGACTTATTTGACTTTAATACCTTATACTCTGTAAATGCTGAATAAATGTGCTCAGTTAAGTATTTGTGTAATGAATGGTGCTAATATAAGGTTAATATTCAGATTCTATTTGTTAAGTGGCTATATAAGATAAGCAGTTTGCTAAAGATAAAACAAGTAAATCACCTTGTTGATAAGTACGTCTATATTGGCAAATATTATAAAAATTGAAACAGGTTTTATCATCATTTTACACGCAGTAGCAAAGATGTTGAAACACTGTGTCGAGCCCTGAGGAAATTGATACACTTTGTTACTAATGGCATTGTTATTAAAGAACTATAAATTTATACAGCTATATGCCTTGACACACTTCAACTCTTGAAGCTGCACTTCAGTAAAAACTTGAAAGAAGAAGCAGTAGAAATATTTATATTAGTGCTGAGTTTGTGAAGTGAACAATCACTGTGTGCTGTCTCTAGGTAGCCCTTAGTAAGATGGCTGGGTATCCTAGATATTTTTCCGTGTTAACATATTTACATGTTTAGTACTTAAAAAAATATATATGTAGTAGGTTATATGGTTGAGCAACATAAAGACATATATGCACAAATTACTTATAGAAGATTTTGTATCTGTTATTTTATTCTTAATTATAATTGAATCTAATTTTGGATTATCCAAGAAGATTAATGTTATAATAGATAAGTGAAATCTATACTTTTTTTGGGGGGGCTAAAACAGTTTTATCTTCAAATAAACCTTTTAGAAAACATTCTTAATAATGCATAGGTTTGAATTTTATTTCCACTTTGTCTTCCTCTTTTCAGAAGTAAAACAACACAAGTTATGAAAAACATTTAAAAGTGAAAAGGCTGTTATATATTTCACTTTTTTTCCTCCTCACCATCTTTCATACCATAACTGTTTCATAAATTAGTTCATAAATTAGTAGGCAAATTGATTTTAACGTGTCCTTTTATCAATGAAGCAATCCAAATACAGCTTCAAAAATTCATTCATTTAGTTTTTGCAACTTGAGGGGGAGCCTCAAGCCTCCATATTTTGTGCCGTCTGGAATATACTTTCATTTAAGGAAGTTACCTAGTTTGATTTGTGATCAGTACATTCTAGACTAAAGGTTGGGAATTCCAGCCTCCTTTACTTTGTTTTGCTTCTCTAAAGTACTCGTAGTTCTTTTATCTCCATATACTCATAGGTGAATCATGCTGGCTGAGTCTGCTCACTTTTTGGGAAGACAAGTTTGTAATATAGTTGGTGCCAATAACATGGCACCAACTTCTACCCCCTTCTCTCAGTATGTGGGTTAGAGGCAATAACAGCTTTGGGTTTGAGAACAACTTTTGTGTTCATTTACTGTCTTTTGATGCCACCTTTCCCATGGGAGGTGTTAACATCTGAGTCCTACACACCTGGTGTCAGCTTTTGCTTGCTTTCTTGTTTGTTTCTGCCCAACACTGCCTCCCCGCCTGTGAGGAGAACATCCATCTAATACCAACTTATTTTGGCCCCTCATCACGAGATTGTTTAGCACAATTGGGACATAGTTATATATTAGCACTGTCTCTTCCCAGGTTGTAGAATTCTGGGAAGGAAGGGAGAAGGTCTAATTTTCATCTGCCAAATGATATTCCAAGCCTCCATATTTTGTGCCCTTTACTCAGACTGCATTCATGAGGTTACTTCTCCACTTTGGGACCTGTGTAGTTTGGCTTCTCTGCACATCCTCAGATACCACTTACCCTTCAGGACCCGCCAGCTGCCTATCCTGTTTCCCTTTTCTATCACCAATCACTTTAGACATCTAGACTGCACATAGCCTTACCAACAGCTGATCAGTACACAGTAGTTTTTGATAACCACCACGTTTAAACATAACGTCATGTTAACGTGTTAACGTGAACACAGTAGCCACCATTTGTTATTTATTGCCTTGCAGAGCAAACCACCAGACTCTGTGTTGATTGTTTTGAATTCTTTTAATTAATTTACCTTGTTTACCTAATGAAAAAGGATGAATTAGAGAAGTCCCCAAGATTAAGTTAACATTATATAAGTGGCAGAACTGATTGGAACTTTTTAGAGCCCTTACTCTTAATCTGTACCTGATACTGCTTCTGTGTTTATCATGTGTGTATTGACTTAATCTGTACCTGATACTGCTTCTGTGTTTATCATGTGTGTATTGACTTTAGGGGTTTATTTATTTATTTTTAGTATTAAGAAGATGCAAGTAGGGAATTCCCTGGTGGTGGTCCAGTGGTTAGGACTCTGCGCTTCCACTGTAGGGGGCATAGGTTTGATCCCTGGTCAGGCAACTAACGTTCCGCCAGGCAGCATGGCCAAAAAAAAAGAAAAAAAAGAAGATGCAAGTAGACTTATGAAATAATACACACTATTCATAACTGCCTATATCTCGATTGAGATGTCTCATGAGAATACACACAGTACAATAGATAGATGCAAATTAAGACTTAGAAAGTGGTCCAGATAGGTCAAGGTGGGGGATAGAGTTAGGAAGCAGATATGCGAGCCATAGGAAATTCGGATCTAAATCTGAATTCGAAAAGGGAAATAAGATCTATTTACATTTTCTCATGAAAGTGAGAAGGTACACACGCCTCCCTCTGAGAACTGTTTTTCTTTTCCTTCCATGTTGTATCTGTATAATTTATTTGAATTTTACTTTGTATAAAAATGTGTTGAGGACTTTTAGTTTTTTTAGTAATCACATGAATATAAAGTTTGAACATAACTTTTTCTAAAGCTTAGGTAAATGTGTACATTATTCTAAGTGGCTTGAGAAATAACTCCAATTTTATTAAATAACTTAAAGTTATTGACATTGAAAACAAAACATTTACCATGAAATATTTTAGAAAACACTTTCAAAATCACTATCTTCTGGAGGTACTGAGATTGTTTTAAAAATTAAACCTGCTGAAGTATGCAAACATTTTTGGCGATATATTCATTTTTCTTCTTTCTAGTAGCTTATTTTGCAGCAGTTGCCATATAATAGCAATAGGATGTCTAAGAGTTTCTTTTTTAACTTTACTTTTTTTTTTTTGCAAATCATCAAGCAGTCTTGACAAGATTTCTCTCTTAAGCTACAGGTACACTTAGTTGCTGATGAGTTAACTCTATTATTGTCAAAATGTACATAGATACATGGTTTTCTTATTGCTAAGGCTAAAATGAAAAAGGTCCTCTTTAAGTGACACTGCTTAGTTTTGTAGATATGGTTAAAAGATGCTATTTATTCATTTATTTAGGGTATTAGATGATTACTTGCCTTGTTTAATTTTCTTAGTTGAAAGAATGCACTTAGTGAAGTCTTACCTGTATATGGCTGGGATGTTGTATTATGTTGCATTTTTCAGCTCTTTATTTCTCACTTGGAAAATGCAAGTATGATTTGCATTTTCTTGTTTCTAGATGAAACAAGATCTTAGAGTTACTGGGAGGCAGCCAAATAGTTAACTTTAAAAAAAAAAAACTTCCCCCACTATTAAACATGCTTGATAATTATTTTTTTAACCAGAAACAGAGAAAATAGTAATGGATAATCTTAAAATTTTGATACTAAATAGTATTTGATACTAAATCAGTTATTTCAAATTGTAATAGAGTCAACAATATGTTTTTATGTATTTAAAAAATATTGGGGGGGGCTTCCCTGGTGGCGCAGTGGTTGAGAGTCCACCTGCCGATGTGGGGGACACGGGTTCGTGCCCCGGTCCGGGAGGATCCCACGTGCCGCGGAGCGGCTGGGCCCGTGAGCCGTGGCCGCTGGGCCTGCGCGTCCAGAGCCTGTGCCCCGAGGCGGGAGAGGTCACAGCAGTGAGAGGCCCGCGTCCCGCAAAAAAAAAAAAAAAAAATTAGGGGACTTCCCTGGTGGCTCAGTGGATGAGAGTCTGCCTGCTAATGCAGGGGACACGGGTTCGAGCCCTGGTCTGGGAGGATCCCACATGCCACAGAGCAACTAGGCCCGTGAGCCACGGCTATAAGCCTGCGTTTCTGCAGCCTGTGCTCCGCAACAAGAAAGGCCGCGATAGTGAGAGTCCCGCGCATCGCGATGAAGAGTGGCCCCCGCTTGCCACAACTAGAGAAAGCCCTCGCACAGAAACAAAGACCCAACACAGCCAAAAATAAATATAAATAAATAACAAAGATTTGTTGAGAATCACTGACCCTATACTTTGCAATACTATACATTAAATGTATTAAAAAAAAATTAGGGAAATTATCCTTTCATGGCAGAGGAGTTGTATTACTAAGGTTTTTAATTAACCTTATTTCACGTTCCATTTCTTTCTTAACAGAACAAATCATCTGCTGTTTTTATGGATCATAGATGCTGTGTTTGTTTTTCATTTTTAAAACTATTTAAAACAATTATTAATGATATGATCATAACCAGCAACAATTTATACAATTATTGTGGAGAATTGATGAGATCTTTATCCCATTAACAAATATTTATTAACAATGTGCCTGAGTCAGTTAGCTTAGGCTAAACTATGCTGCAGAATGAACCTCAAAATCTCAATCTCAACCTAAACAAAGCTCGTGTTATGTATCCTGTGAGGGTTAACAGCAGGTGTGCTCTTCATCCTGTTCATTCTGGGACCCAGGAGGAACATCCCCTACCTGGGACATGCGAGTCTCAAGGCAGAGGAAAGAGCGATGGTAGGACCTTGTGATGGCTTTTAGAGCTTTTGCTCAGAAGTCCCACATGTGATTTCTATTCACATTTCATTGGTCAAAGCAAAGCTATATGGCCAAGTTGGGGCCCATAGTGCGGAAGGAGCAGTGAATATTTTAACAATATTATAATCTGCCACAGTGCTTTCTCACATTCTTTTCCATTATTATTATTATTATTATTATTTTGGCTGCATCGGGTCTTAGTTGTGGCACATGGGATCTTTGTTGAGGTATGTGGGATCTTTTTTCATTAAGGCACGTGGTCTCTTCGTTTCGGTGCTCGGGCTTCTCTCTAGTTGTGGCTTGCAGGTTTTTCTCTCTCTAGTTGTGGCGTGCGGGCTCCAGGTCATGTGGGCTCTGTAGTTTGAGGCGCGCAGGCTCTCTAGTTGAGGCATGCGAGCTCAGTAGTTGTGGCTCCAGCTTAGTTGCCCCTCAGCATGTGGGATCTTAGTTCCCTGACCAGGGATCGAACCCACGTGCTCTGCATTGGAAGGTGGATTCTTTACCACTGGACCACTGGGGAGTCCCCTCACATTTTTTTTTCTTTTTATACTTTTGTGGCAGAAAACACATAACATAAAATTTACCATCTTAACCATTTTAAAGTATTAACTATATGAACGTTGTTGTAATAGAACTCCAGAACTTTTTCATCTTACGAAACCAAAACTGTACCCATCTCGAGCTCCCCCTTTCTCCCTCTCTATGGCCCCTGGCAACCACTATTCTGCTTTCTGTTTCTAAGTTTGACCATTTTAGATACCGCATATAAGTGGGATCAGGTAGTATTTGTCTTTTTGTGACTGCCTTATTTCACTTAGGATAATGCCCTTAATATTCATCCATGTTGTAGCATATGGCAGAATTGCCTTCTTTTTTAAGGCTGAATAATTTTTCATTGTATATATCACATTTACTTTATCCATTCATCTGTCAGGGGACATTTAGGTTGCTTCCACCTCTTGGCTGTTGCAGAAATAGGTTTTAATATCTAAGAATTTTTTAGACATGACTTATAAGATAACTCATCCATGTTGAGATTGAGCTTTTCTTTCAAGGTGAAAATTGATTGAAGGGAATTTTGCTGTGGCTTATTATCAAGGTTTCAGGCTGATGTTTTTAAGCTTTGGGAAGGCTTTAGGTTTTTGTATTGACAGCAGTAAAAACATCTTCAGTTTGGATGTAGGTGTTTTTTACGTTTTTCTTTTTTTTTCATTTAACTTATATGTGTAAAAATTTAACTTACCTGGAAAGAAAGTTTTTTTCTTCAGGGAAATGCTTATTTTAGATTAGTTTTACATACGTAGAAATGTTAAGACAGTACAGGGAGTTCCCATCAACCACATATCCAGTTTCCCCTATTGCTGACATCTTGCATTAATATGATATATTTGTTACAATTAACGAACCAAATTGGTACATTATTAACTAAAGTCCATAGTACGTTCAGAGCTCGTTAGTGTTTTTAAAAATTGAGCAGAAATTCACATAGCATAAAATTAACCATTTTGAGGTATAATTCACTCATAGTTAGTAACTCACAATATTGTGAAACCACCACCTATATCAAGTTCCAAAACATTTTCATCGCCCCAAAAGAAAGTCCTGTATTCATTAAGTAGTCACTCCCTTTCCCCCTTTATAGGCAGTCTCTGGAAAACACCAATCTGTTTTCTGTCTGTGGTTATACCTATTTTGGACATTTTATTACATGGAATCATAAAATATGTGGCCTTTTGTGTCTGACTTCTGTTACTTAGTATACTGTTTTTGAGGTTTATCCACCTTGTAGCATGTATCGTTTCTATGGCTGAATAACAGTCCATTGTATATGTATATGTACATATGTATATGACATTGTATCACACCGTCAAACTTTTCCACAGTGGCTAAAACTTTACATTCCTACCAGCAATGTATGAAGTTTCTAGTTTCTGCACATTCTTGACAAAAAAACACCTTATTTCTACTTTTTTCCTGTTTTTTTTTTGATTTCTACTTTTCTCCTGTTTTTTTTTTTTTGAGTATAACTGAGTTGGTGTGAAGTCGTATCTCACTGTGTGTGTGTGTGTGTGTGTGTGTGTGTGTGTTTAATCTTTTTCCCTTCAGGCTTTACTGAGATATAATTGACCTCAATTGTAGTTTTGATTTGCATTTCCCTAATGACTAATGATGTTGAGCATCTTTTCATGGGCTTGCTGCCCATACATATAACTACTTTGGAGATATGTCTATTCAAGTCCTTTACCCATATTTTATTTGAGTTTTCATTGTTGTGTTGTAAAGTTTCTTTATATATTCTGGATACTAAAACCTTATCAGACATATGATTTGCAAGTACTGTATCCCATTCTGTAGGTTGTCTTTTCACTTTCTTGATAATGTCCTTTGACACAAATGTTTTTAATTTTAAGTCCAGTTTATCTATTCTTTTGTTGCTTAGGCTTTTGGTGCCACATCTAAGAATCCATTGTCAAATCCAAGGTCATGAATATTTATCCCTGTTTTCTTTTAAGAGTTTTAAAGTTTCAGCTCTGACATTTTGGTGTATGATGCATTTTGAATTAATTTTTTATATATTGTGTGAGGTACAACTTCATTCTTTTGCATGTAGAAATCCAGTTATCTCAGAACTATTTGTTGAAGAGCTATTCTTTCCTCATTGCATGTTCTTGGCACCCTCGTTGAAAATCAGTTGGCCATAGGATAAGGGTTAATGTCTTGATTCTCATTTTGTTTCATTGGCCTATGTCTTTCCTTATGCCAGTACTACACTGTCTTAATTGACATTGCTTTGCAGTAAATTTTTTAATAGGGAAGTGTGAGTACTGCTTTGTTCTTTTAAAATATTGTTTTGTCTACTTGGATCCTCTTGCAATTCCATGAGTAGAGGATTGCTTTTTCCATTTCTGCAAAAAGGCCTTTGGGATTTTAATAGGGATTGCACTGAGTCTGTATATCACTTTGGGTAGCAGTGGTATCTTATATTAAGCCTTCCAGTCCTAGAATTGTATCCCATAAGTTTTGATATGTTGTGCTTTTATTTTCATTCATGTCAAAGTATTTTCTAATTTCCTGTGTGATTTCTTCTTTGACCCATTGGCTGTTTAAGAGTGTTGTTTAATTTCCACATATTTGTGAATTTTCCAGTTTTCTTTCTATTATTGATTTATAGTTTCATTCCAAGTATGTCAAAGAAGATGCTTTGGATGATTTCAGTCATTTAAAATTTATTGATTCTTGCTTTGGGCCCAACATATGGTCTATCTTGGGAAATGTTCCACGTGCACTTGAAAAAAATGGATATTATACCGTTTTTGTGTGGAATGTTCTTCATATTCTGTTAGGTATACTTGGTTTATAGTGTTGTTCAAGTCTTCTATATCTTTGTTGACCTATCTAGTTGTCCTATCCATTAATTGAAAGCGAAAGTCTCCAGCTATTTTTGAGCTATGTCTTTTTATTTTCAATTCTGCCAATTTTTGCTTCATACATATTGGGAGCTCTGTTGTTAGGTGTGCATGTGTTTATAATCGTTATCTCTTTTTCCATCCTTTCACTTTTTTTTTTTTGCCGTACGCGGGCCTCTCACTGTTGTGGCCTCTCCCGTTGCGGAGCAGCAGGCTCCGGACGCGCAGGCTCAGCGGCCATGGCTCACGGGCCCAGCCGCACCGCAGCATGTGAGATCCTCCCGGACCGGGGCACGAACTCGTGTCCCCTGCATCAGCAGGCGGACTCTCAACCACTGCGCCACCAGGGAAGCCCCATCCTTTCACTTTTAAACCTATTTATGTTTTTGGCTCTAAAGTGAGTTTCTTGTAGACAGCATATAGTTGGTTCATTTAAAAAAAAATCCATTCTGCCAATCTCTGCCTTTTGTTTGCAGAATTTAATCTATTTACATTTAAAGTGATTACTGACAAGGAAGAACTTCTCCCATTTTATTTGTTTTCTATAGTGTTATACCTATTTTGTTTATCAATTCTTCGATTACCGCCTTCTTTTGGGGTTGATTTTTTTTTTGTAATGAACTATTTTCTTTTCTTTCTTGTTTCTTTTTCTGTTTTTATTTTTGAATTAATATCACCTTAGCACCAATAGTATACAAAAGTTCTGCTCCCATATATTTCTGTCCCTCTCCCTTTTTGTTTTTGTTGTCATAATTACATCTTATATTGTGTTCCCATTAACAAAGATTTATTATTTTTTAATATACTTGGCATTTATCTTTTATATAGGAAAGAAAAGAAGAGTTATAAGCCCAAAGTGCAATACTTCTGGCTTATGTAGTTACCTGGTGTTGTTTATTTCTTTGTATGGCTTTGAGTTATTGTCTAGTGTCTTTTCATTTCTGCCTGAAGAACTAACTCCCTTTAGATTTATTGTAGGGCAGGTCTAGCAATGAACTCTCTTAGCTTTTGTTTGTCTGGGAATGCTTAATTTCTTCATTTTTGAGTGATAGTTTTGTTGAATATAAGTTTATTGTTTGATTTTTTTTTTCCTTTCAGCACTTTAAACATGTCATCCCACTGATTTGTGTAGTTTCTCCTGAGAAATCAGCTGTTAATCCTGTTGAGGACTGGTATGTGTGATAAACTGCTTCTTTCTTGCTGCTCTCGAGTCTCTGTTTGTCTTTGTCTTTTGATAGTTTGATTATATCTCCATGTATATCTCTCTTTGTGTTTATGCCATTATTTCAAATATTCTTTCTGCTCTAGTCTCTCTTGCCTTCTGGATTTCTGATTGTGTGGGTGTGGGTATGCTTGATGCTGTGGTGTCCCCCAGAATTCGTGTGTTGAGATCCTGACCCCCGAAGATGATGGTGTTAGGAGGTGGGGGTCTTTGGGAGGTGCTTAGGTCATGGAGGTGGAGCCCTCATGAATAGAATTAGTGCCTTTATGAAAGAGGCCCTGGAGAGCTCTCTTGCCCCTTTTGCCATGTGAGGACACAGCAAGAAGGCACTGGGTATGATCCAGGAAGTAGTCCCTAACCTGACCATGCCAGCACCTTCATCTTGGACTTTACAACTGCCAGAACTGTGAGAAATAAACTTTGGTTGTTTATAAGTTACCCAGTCTGTAGTATTTAGTTTTAGCAGCCCAAATGGACCCATAAGACACTTGATGTCCTACTGGTATCATAGGCCCTGTTCATTCTTTTCTCTTTCTGTTCCTCAGACTGGATAATTTCAGTTGACCTATCTTTAAATTTGCTGTTTCTTTCCTCCTGACCGTTCAAATCTGCCATTAAGACTCTGTAGTGAATTTTTTTCATTTTGGTTACTGTATTTTTTAGTTTCAGAATTTGTATTTTTAAAAATAATTTGTGGGCTTCCCTGGTGGCGCAGTGGTTGAGAGTCCGCCTGCCGATGCAGGGGACATGGGTTTGTGCCCTGGTCCGGGAAGATCCCACATGCCGCGGAGTGGCTGGACCCGTGAGCCATGGCCGCTGACTCTGCGCGTCCGGAGCCTGTGCTCTGCAACGGGAGAGGCCACAACACTGAGAGGTCCACGTACCACACACAAAAAAAATAATAATAATAATTTGTTTCTTTTTTGACATTCTCAGTTTGTTGAAACAGTGTTCTCCTTGTTTTCTTTTGTTCTTTGTCCATTACCTCTTTCAGCATATTTAAGACAGTTTAACATCTTTCTCTAGTAAGTCCAATGTCTGCTTCCTCATAGGAGAAATTAACTCCTATGTATGGGAGTTAATATTTTTGTTTCTTTGCATGCTTTGTAATATTTTGTTGAAAACTGGGTGTTTTGAATATTATAAAGTAGTAACTCTGGAAATCAGATTCTCCTCCTCAGAGTTTGTTATAGTTGTGTGCTGTGGTTTGTAGTTGTTTGGTGACTTTTCTAAACTATTTTTGTAAACTCTATTCTTTATTGTGTTTGTTCTTTAAAGTCTGTTTCTTTAGCTTTAGTCATCTCATATTTTGAGAGAGATCTTGAATGCCCCCCCCAAAAACCCCCCAAAAACAGAAAAGAAAAGAAAGGGGGGAAAAAAACCCTTCTAACTTTGCAGAATGGTCTGTGCTGTAGCTCTCCTTCTATACTTAGCCAGACTGTTTACAAGTCTGTCTTAGCCTTCATTTCTTGCTTGTGCTGAGCCTAAAGATCAGCCAGAGGTGAAAACTTATGTTCTTTTCAGGTTTTTTCTGAGTATGCTTCCTGCGCTGGGCAGGCAAGTGTGTGGCTTCCTAAATTCCTGTCTTTAGGATATGTGGGCACTTTCCAGTGCCCTAATTTCCTGAGGAAATTCTCTCCCCAGCTTTTCCTCCTAGGCTTTTGGTGTGTCTGTGTGCCTTCGTTGAACTCTTTTCCCCCAGGGGGCAGCAAGTTGTTATTGGCCTTACAAGGTTTTTGAGAGATGCCCTCTGTGTAGCCACTTTTCTGCCCAGAGAGAGTTCTAAGTTAGCAAAACAAAGACAAGCATCTTGTGTCAGACCTTCAGGTAGCCCCCAGGCTGGGCAAAACAGACAAACAAAATTCTTTCAGAGTAAAGTCTTCTCTGTTCTTTCTTGAACCAGGGACTAGATTCCTACACTAAGAATGAAGGCAGTAATCTTCAAAGACCACTGAGTGAAGGGGTGGGGCAAGGGCTGTAAAAATTGCTGCAACGCTTTCCTACTGTTTTATGTTGCTTGTTTCTTGATTCATTGTTCTCTGAGTTGCTGTAAATTTCTCATCATTTTCTGGAGTTGTGACAAAGCTGATTCTGAACAGTTTTTGCTTGACTTTTTAGTGATCTGTGGAGGGGTGGGCCCTTGGAACTACCTACTCTGCCATTTCACTGATGTCGCTCAAGAAAGGTTTCAAAAAATTATTTACAGTTATACCTTTGAGATATTGTGGGTTCAGTCCCAGACTGCTAGTCACACAAGCTTTTGTTTCCCAGTGAATAAAAAGTTATGTTTACACTATACTGTAGTCTCTTAAGTGTGCAATAGCATTATGTCTAAAAATTACCTCAATTAAAAAACACTTTTAGGGCTTCCCTGGTGGCGCAGTGGTTGAGAGTCCGCCTGCCGATGCAGGGGACATGGGTTTGTGCCCCGGTCCAGGAAGATCCCACATGCCGCAGAGCAGCTGGGCCCGTGAGCCATGGCCGCTAAGCCTGTGCGTCCGGAGCCTGTGCTTCGCAACGGGAGAGGCCACAACAGTGAGAGGCCCGCGTACCGCAAAAAAAAAAAAAAAAAAAAACACTTTTAAAAAATATTTCTAAAAAATGCTAATCACCATCTGACAACACAGGGTTGCTACAAACCTTCAATTTGTAAAAAACGCAGTATCTGCAAAATGCAATAAAGTGAAGCGTAATAGAGACTCTGAGAGGGCTCACGCCAAGGAGTACTTCCCAGAACTTCTGCTGCCAGTGTCCTTGTCCCCACGGTGAGCTACAGCCACCCGCTGCCTCTGCAGGAGACCCTCCAACGCTAGCAGAAAGAAGTAAGAACGTGATTATCTGGGCAACAGTCAGCTCTACCCAACACCAGTCCCTCCCATCAGGGAACTTGCACGAGCCTCTTAGATAGCCTCATCCACCAGAGGGCAGACAGCAGAAGCAAGAAGAACTACAATCCTGCAGCCTGTGAAACAAAAACCACATTCACAGAAAGATAGACAAGATGAAAAGGCAGAGGGCTATGTACCAGATGAAGGAACAAGATAAAACCCCAGAAAAACAACTAAATGAAGTTGAGATAGGCAACCTTCCAGGAAAATAATTCAGAATAATGATAGTGAAGATGATACGGGACCTCGGAAAAAGAATGGGGCAAAGATTGAGAAGATGCAAGAAATGTTTAACAAAGACTGAGAAGAATTAAAGAACAAACAAACAGAGATGAACAATACAATAACTGAAATAAAACTACACTAGAAGGAATCAATAGCAGAATAACTGAGGCAGAAGAAAGGATAAGTGACCTGGAAGACAGAATGGTGGAATTCACTGCTGCAGAACAGAATAAAGAAAAAAGAATGAAAAGAAATGAAGACAGCCTAAGAGACCTCTGGGACAACATTAAATGCAACAACATTCGCATTATAGGGGCCCAGAAGGAGAAGAGAGAGATAAAGGACCCAAGAAAATATTTGAAGAGATTATAGTCGAAAACTTCCCTAACATGGGAAAGGAAATAGCCACCCAGGTCCAGGAAGTGCAGTGAGTCCCATACAGGATAAACCCAAGGAGAAACATGCTGAGACACATAGTAATCAAAGTGTCAAAAATTAAAGACAAAGAAAAATTATTGAAAGCAGCAAGGGGAAAACGACAAATAACATACAAGGGAACTCCCATAAGGTTAACAGCTGATTTCTCAGCAGAAACTCTACAAGCCAGAGGAAGTGGCATGATATACTTAAAGTGATGAAAGGGAAGAACCTACAACCAAGATTCCTCTACCTGGCAAGGATCTCCTTCAGATTCGATGGAGAAATCAAAAGCATTACAGACAAGCAAAATCTAAGAGAATTCAGCACCACCAAACCAGCTCTACAACAAATGCTAAAGGAAATTCTCTAAGTGGGAAGCACAAGAGAAGAAAAGGACCTACAAAAACAAACCCAAAACAATTAAGAAAATGGTAATAGGAGCATACATATCGATAATTACCTTAAACGTGAATGGATTAAATGCTCCAGCCAAAAGACACAGGCTTGCTGAATGGATACAAAAACAAGACCCATATATATGCTGTCTGCAAGAGACCCACTTCAGACCTAGGGGCACATACAGACTGAAAGTGAGGGGATGGAAAAAGATATTCCATGTGAATGGAAATCAAAAGAAAGCTGGAGTAGCAATACTCATATCAGATAAAATAGACTTTAAAATAAAGACTATTAGAAGAAACAAGGAAGGACACTACTTAATGATCAAGGGATCAATCCCAGAAGAAGACATAACAATTATAAATATATATGCACCCAACATAGGAGCACCTCAATACATAAGGCAACTGCTAACAGCTATAAAAGAGGAAGTCGACAGTAACACAGTAATAGTGGGGGACTTTAACACCTCACTTACACCAATGGACAGATCATCCAGACAGAAAATTAATAAGGAAACACAAGCTTTAAATGACACAATAGACCCAACAGATTTAATTGATATTTGCAGGAAATTCCATCCAAAAACAGCAGATTACACTTTCTTCTCAAGTGCGCATGGAACATTCTACAGGATAGATCACATCTTGGGTCACAAATCAAGCCACAGCAAATTTAAGAAATATGAAATCATATCAAGCATCTTTTCTGACCACAGCGCTATGAGATTAGAAATGAATTACAGGGAAAAAAATGTAAAAAACACGAACACATGGAGGCTAAACAATATGTTACTAATAACCAAGAGTTCACTGAAGAAATCAAAGAGGAAATCAAAAAATACCTAGAGACAAATGACAATGAAAACACGATGATCCAAAACCTATGGGATGCAGCAAAAGCAGTTCTAAGAGGGAAGTTTATAGCTATACAAGCCTACCTCAAGAAACAAGAAAAATCTCAAATAAACAATCTAACCTTGCACCTAAAGCAACTAGAGAAAGAAGAACAAACAAAACCCAAAGTTAGCAGAAGGAAAGAAATCATAAAGATCAGAGCAGAAATAAATGAAATAGAAACAAAGAAAACAATAGCAAAGATCAATAAAACGAAAAGCTGGTACTTTGAGAAGATAAACAAAATTGATAAACCATTAGCCAGACTCATCAAGAAAAAGAGGGAGAGGACTCAAGTCAATGAAAAAGGAGAAGTTGCAACAGACACTGCGGAAATACAAAGCATCCTAAGAGACTACTACAAACCACTCTATGCCAATAAAATGGACACCCTGGAAGAAATGGACAAATTCTTAGAAAGGTATAACCTTCCAAGACTGAACCTGGAAGAAATAGAAAATATGAACATACCAATCACAAGTAATGAAATTGAAATGTGATGAAAAATCTTCCAACAAACAAAAGTCCAGGACCAGATGGCTTCACAGGTGAATTCTATCAAACATTTAAAGAAGAGCTAATACCCATCCTTCTCAAACTCTTCCAAAAAATTGCAGAGGAAGGAACACTCCCAAACTCATTCTATGAGGCCACCATCACCCTGATACCAAAACCAGACAAAGATACTACAAAAAAAGAAAATTGCAGACCAATATCACTGATGAACATAGATGCAAAAGTCCTCAACAAAATACTAGCAAACAGAATCCAACAATACATTAAAAGGATCATACACCATGATCAAGTGGGATTTATCCCAGGGATGCAAGGATTCTTCAATATAAGTAAATCAATCAATGTGATACACCATATTAACAAATTGAAGAAGAAAAATCATATGATCATCTCAATAGATGCAGAAAAAGCTTTTGACAGAATTCGACCCCCATTTATGATAAAAACTCTCCACAAAGTGGGCATAGAGTGAACCTACCTCAACATAATAAAGGCCATATATGACAAACCCACAGAAAACATCATTCTAAATGGTGAAAAACTGAAAGCATTTCCTCTGAGATCAGGAAGAAGACAAGGATGTCCACTCTCACCACTATTGTTCAACATAGTTTTAGAAGTCCTAGCCATGGCAATCAGAGAAGAAAAAGAAATAAGAGGAATACAAATCGGAAAAGAAGAAGTAAAACTGTCACTGTTTGCAGATGACATGAAACTATACATAGAGAATCCTAAAGATGCTACCAGAAAACTACTAGAGCTAATCAATGAATTTGGTAAAGTTGCAGGATACAAAATTAATGCACGGAAATCTCTTGCATTCCTATACATTAATGAGAAAAATCTGAAAGAGAAATTAAGGAAACACTCCCATTTACCGTTGCAATAAAAAGCATAAAGTACCTAGGAATAAACCTACCTAGGGAGACAGAAGACCTCTATGCAGAAAACTACAAGACACTGATGAAATTAAAGATGATACCAACAGATGGAGAGATATATCATGTTCTTGGATTGGAAGAATCAATATTGTGAAAATGACTATACTACCCAAAGGAAGGTACAGATTCAATGCAATCCCTATCAAATTACCAATGGCATTTTTTATGGAAGTAGAACAAAAAATCTTAAAATTTGTATAGAGACAGAAAAGACCCCGAATAGCCAAAGCAGTCTTGAGGGAAGAAAATGGAGCTGGAGGAATCAGACTCCCTGACTTCAGACTATACTACAGAGCTACAGTAATCAAGCCAATATGGTACTGGCACAAAAAGAGAAACATAGATCAATGATAGAAAGCCCAGAGATAAACCCACGCATCTATGGTCAACTAATCTATGACAAAGGAAGCAAGGATATACAATGGAGAAGACAGTCTCTTCAATAAGTGGTGCTGGGAAAACTGGACAGCTATATTTAAAAGAATGAAATTAGAACACTGCCTAACACCATACACAAAAATAAACTCAAAATGGATTTGAGACCGAAATGTAAGACCGGACAGTATAAAACTCTTAGAGGAAAACATAGGAAGAACACTCTTTTTTTCTTTTTTTCTTTTGCGGTACGCAGGCCTCTCACTGCTGTGGCCTCTCCTGCCGCGGAGCACAGGCTCCGGACGCGCAGGCTCAGCGGCCACGGCCCACGGGCCCAGCCGCTCCGCAGCACGTGGGACCCTTCCGGACCGGGGCACGAACCCGTGTCCCCTGCATCGGCAGGCGGACTCTCAACCACTGCGCCACCAGGGAAGCCCCAGGAAGAACACTCTTTGACTTAAACCACAGCAAGATCTTTTTTGATCCACCTCCTAGAGTAATGGAAATAAATAAATAAATAAATAAATAAACAAATGGAACCTAATGAAACTTCAAAGCTTTTGCACAGCAAAGGAAACCATAAAAAAGACGAAAAGACAACCCTCAGAATGGGAGAAAATATTTGCAAACGAATCAATGGACAAAGGATTAATCTCCAAAATATATAAACAGCTCATGCAACTCAATATTAACAAACAACCCAATCCAAAAATGGGCAGAAGACCTAAATAGACCTTTCTCCACAGAAGATATACAGATGACCATGAAGCACATGAAAAGCTGCACAACATCACTAATTATTAGAGAAATGCAAATCAGAACTACAATGAGGTATCACCTCACACCAGTTAGAATGGGCACCATCAGAAAATCTACAAACAACAAATGCTGGCGAGGGTGTGGAGAAAAGGGAACCCTCTTGCATTGTTGGTGGGAATGTAAATTGATACAGCCACTATGGAGAACAGTATGGAGGTTCCTTAAAAAACTAAAAATAGAATTACCATATGATCCAGCAATCCCACTACTGGGCATATACCCAGATAAAAACATAATTCAAAAAGACACATGCACCCCAATGTTCATTGCAGCACTGTTTACAATAGCCAGGTCATGGAAGCAACCTTAATGCCCATTGAGAGACGAATGGATAAAGAAGATGTGGTACATATATACAATGGAATATTACTCAGCCATAAAAAGGAACGAAATTGGGTCATTTGTAGAGATGTGGATGGATCTAGAGACTGTCATACAGAGTGAAGTAAGTCAGAAAGAGAAAAACAAATATCGTATATTAATGCATATATGTGGAACCTAGAAAAATGGTACAGACGAACCGGTTTGCAGCGCAGAAGTTGAGACACAGATGTAGAGAACAAATGTATGGACACCAATGGGGGAAAGCGGTGGGGGGTGGTGGTGGTTGTGGTGTGATGAATTGGACGATTGGGATTAACATGTATACACTGATGTGTATAAAATTGATGACTAATAAGGACCTGCTGTATAAAAAAATAAATAAAATTGAAAAGTTGAAAAAAATGAAGCATAATAAGTAAGGTATGCCTGTATTATGATATTTTGTTTTAATGAGTGGAGTCCAAGAAATTATATTAATGTTTATGCACATTGTTAACAGGATGGAATCCGACGTGGTAGACCCAGAGCAGATACTGTACGGGATTTAATAAATGAAGGAGAGCATTCGTCCAGCAGAATACGTTGTAACATCTGTAATAGGGTGTTTCCACGGGAGAAGTCACTCCAGGCTCACAAAAGGACTCATACAGGTAAGTTGAGCAAATTTTAGAGAATGCCAAAAGTGATACTTAACTGAAAGCTGATTTGATGTTTGGGCCTATAAATTAATTTTTAGTTACCTTACATTTCCGTATTGTAAAGTTTTAAAAACAGGCACTGTATAGTCAGCTTCTCTTTTGGTGCGGAGGGATAGTTTTCTGAACATTGATACCATGTGATTTCTAAAGTTATCATGGTAATTAATGTAGTTGTCACAGGAATGTTATTACTAAATTTGGTTCTATCCTTCTATGTACCCGAATTTTACTTGATATGCCCTTAAGTTGTCTGTATAATTGTTAAAACTGATTTGTAGGCCAAATCCTAAATCAGTTATAGTCAAGTTTTTAATAGAATTTCTAGAATCCTCAGGGTATTTGACCTAACTATTAAATCTAAGGTGAAGTATAATTTTTCAGAATTAAGCGTATTGTAGGTAGCTATCCCAAGACTATCATATATCTTTATTTGTGTAGAGAAGTTATACTTGCATTTAAAATACCATAAAAATACCATATAGAGAGCAAAAAGATAATATAAAGAGGGCCTTGTTCTTTCCATAGAGAAAGTTGGTCCCACCCAGGAGGAGCCATATGGTTCTAATAATGATATCAAATAATTTACAGATGAGGAAACTGAGGCACAAAAACACCCAATTACCACTGACTTACAACTTCTCATACCCTTAAGTCTAGAACTACACTGGCCAGTATAGTAGCACATGTGGCTGTTGAGCACGTGAAATGTGGCTAGTCTAAATTGAGATGAGCAGGATGTTTAAAATACACTTAGTATGAAAACAAGAGAGTAAATGATATCTTTAAAATTTTTTGATAATGATTACAAATTGAAATGATAGAATTTTAGATATATTGGGTTAAATGAAGTATATTATCAATTAATTTCACCTGTTTCTTTTTACTTTGTTAATGTGGCTACCATAAGTGGTTCTCATTCTATTTCTGTTGGTCAGTATGGGCCTAGAACTTGGGCTTTTAACCCTTAGTCCCCTGTTTGTTCCACTATGTTTATGGTCATCACCTGTTTCTTTTTTCTTTCCGTTTTTGAAAAGATATATTTTAATGGTATGCTAGAATACAGTTTTCTTAGCTAAATCCCTGAAAAAGGGTAAAATTTTAATTTTGAATCATTATAAACTAAGGTGGCCAAGATGTTTTGACTTTAGGTATCATTCAGTAAAACTATTATTGAATGAATATCTGATTTTGAGAATTTTTTCAATCTACTTAGTCTGAAATAACCCCAAATAACTGGTACACAGCTGTAGAGTACATTTTGCCAGTGTGAAATCAGTTGCCAAGATTCAAGACCATGCGGCATCATAAAAAGGTGCCTGAGTCCCAGTCCCGATCTACCACTAACCCATTGTGTGTCACCCAATACTTCCAGGCTTACTACACTGTATGCCAGGGAACGGAGCCGAAGATCTCCATGCTATAGTTAAGCTCTAATAGTACATGCTTTGTAAAAAGCTTTTGTCTTACTTTATCCTATGTTTATTAACTTGTGTCCAACTGTCACATTCGTTTAGTACATTTCTAAATAATGAGAAATTTAGGGAAGACTCATTACTGTTCTTTGAGTCATATAGGAAGAACCAGTATATAATTGTTGACCAAAGAATGTTTATTCAAGAAATAATAAGTTTAATTATGATTGAAAAACAACCTTTTTGAGTGCTTTCTTTAGCCTAGCACTGTGTTGTATATAGGAAATGAAATGGAGTACAAGGTGTTACGTATCTTTGTATAAGGAGAGTACCATGATACATAAACAACATAGGACACTAAGTTAGTGAAGGGATATGTAGCTTAATATTTGGAGGTGGGGGTTGGGGGGTAGGGAGGAGTTTTACTGAGACTACAGGATTGGGAAGATTTGAATGGGCAGAAAAGATAGGGATTTCAAAGAGTAGAAGATGGGGAACTGCCTCATGGCTGGAATGAATCTCCAAGAGGGAAGTAAAGATAAACCCTGCTCCCTAACCTAGTAGCTATAGTGCAGGTATTAGAGGACCATTTAAAAGTCAGCAGATAATTTTCAGTTGTTCAAGGAGTATAGTAGGGTTTGGGGTAATTTTAGAGGGTAGTTGCCTGGCAGCTATTCTGGAAGTGCTGTGCAGGTCAGAGACTAGAGGCCTGCCAGGGTTCATTCTAGGTGGGAGGGGCTACCAGTCTGACCAGGGGAGGTGGCAGTGGGAAGGCAGGAGTGGCAGACATGTTAAAGAATCAGCAAGAGCTAGCGATTTGGATTGTGAGGCGAAAATATGGAATAAGTTGAAGATGATAACTTTAAGGATTTGAACCTGGGTACCTAAAAGCTCAACGCCTAAAGAAAATATTGTGCTTCCAAGTGGATAGATGCTTCATATCATCCAAGTGTGCCCTTAGCACTTCCACTTGCAGCTCTGCAGAGGCTGTGACATGTTTTATTGTTGTTTGTAGTCGTAACTTATATAAAGGTTGATTCTCTCTCCGTGGCCCTTCCCCTTCTCACCGTATTGTCTCAAAAATAATATATAACATCTGTCTACTTAGGTGAGAGACCCTATCTGTGTGACTATCCAGACTGTGGAAAAGCCTTTGTTCAAAGTGGACAGCTCAAAACCCATCAGCGTCTTCACACCGGAGAAAAACCTTTTGTTTGTTCAGAAAATGGTATGGTGTTAGGAGTTATGGAATAGCTAGTTGGGAGTTAAAATATCTTTTGCTTGAATTTTTGGGAAGCGAGATTTTTGATAAAGATTTAATCAAACCTCATAAGTTTTCTTCCTTGTTAATTGTGATCCATGCTCGATTTCCAGGAAATGACTGATTTTTAAATAAAGTATTCTTTTTAGGTGAAAATCTTAAAGGGCAATTAAAAATGCTATATCTAGTTGTATGCTGTAGAAAAATCTATACAAGTAAATACAGCCTTTAGAGTAGGCTTTTACTTTGGTTTTAAACTTTTTAACTGTTAAACTGAAAGAAGCACATTATTGTCGAAATTTTCAGTACAGGAGGAGCAGGGGTGGGGTGGATTTTACCAGCTCAACAGTGCTACTGTTGGTAATTTCATAGTTTCTTAAGCTGTTTTTCTTATGTACATTTTTACACAGTTATATTTGAAATTCAGTACAGTTTTGTTCTGTTGCTCCATGGTTTTCTTTTTTTCTTTTTTTTAATAGATCTTTATTGGAGTATAATTGCTTCACAATACTGTGTTAGTTTCTGTTGTACAACAAAGTGAATCAGCTATATGTATACATATATCCCCATATCCCCTCCCTCTTGAGCCTCCCTCCCACCCTCCCTATCCCACCCCTCTAGGTCATCACAAAGCACCGAGCTGATATCCCTGTGCTATGCGGCTGCTTCCCACTAGCTAACTATTTTACATTCGGTAGTGTACATATGTCGATGCTACTCTCACCTCGTCCCAGCTTTCCCCTCCCATCCCGTGTCCTCAAGTCCATTCTCTATGTCTACATCTTTATTCCTGCCCTGCAACTAGGTTCATCAGTACCATTTTTTTTTTGATTCCATATATATGCGTTAGCATATGAACAATGATTGCCTCAATGTTAGTTATTAAATATTTAATTTGTTTTTAAAATTTGCTTGTTATCAACAAACATGAGGGGCATGTTTTCCTACTTAAACTTTTGTTTACCTTTGGGATTTTTTTTATGATAGAGTCCAAGAATGAAATTCCTGGGTCAGAGATTTTGAACATTTTTATGACTTGTGCTAATAAATCACTTTCCAGTGGGGTTGAATGCATTTACATTGCGATGACCAAGGTGAAAGAACCGTCTTCACATTCCTCTCAGTGGCATTGATAATAGCAGCTTAGGGTTATTTTTTTTTCTCCTCAAGTTATAGAATGATAAATTTCATCATCTTAATTTACTTTTCCCAGATACCAGAGAAACTGAACATTTTCCATGTCTGCTGGATGTCCAGATTCTGATAACTGTTTCCTTCTGTGTTTTGAAGGCTGCCTAAGCAGATTCACCCATGCAAACCGCCACTGTCCGAAGCACCCTTATGCCAGGCTGAAGCGAGAGGAGCCCACAGATGCTCTCAGTAAGCCCCAGGCTGTGGACAACCAGGCTGCCGCCGAGTGGTTGGCAAAGTAAGGCTCTCTCTGGAGTCTACTGCAGAACACTGCCCAGTGTGTGGGTTGAAGTTGGGGACTTTGACAGTTCTTTCAGTTTAAATAAGTTGCTTTTCTACACATTTTATAAAATAACTTGAAATGGCACTTTGTTTCCTGAAACCACAGAATTGTTAGGAGTTTTATTTGGATCTGTGTGATAGAAAACTACTATATGATATTAATTAGTCTGAGTGCTTAAACCACAATTTATTTTAAAAGCAAGAGTTTACCCCATTTGAAAAGAATGTTTTTTATGTATTGTATTTCATTGGTCATTAATGCAGTCCCTCTTCATTTTCTTTATATTGGTTTTAGCTACATGTTGATTATTAGAGGGATAGAGACTAGATGTTATTCTAAAGTAAAATTCCAAAAAGCACCCAGTTTAATTTTTTTTTAATGGCAACAAGGGGACCCGTATAAAAACATTTCTCTAAGGATATTTTGATTTAAGGAGTCATCTATCACATACACACCAGCAGCAGCTGACTGTGCCGTTCCCTAGCTTCACTGGCTTCCTCTGTACTGAGGATAAAGTCTAGAATCCCTAATTGTGTTGCTGGGGCTCTGCCTCCCTCTAGCAACACAGCTGTCTCCAGTCACCCGGGCTCCTTGTCTCTCAACAGCACTATTGCTGTTGTTTCCAGGCCTTTGTGCTCACTTCCCTCTTCATTTAGCCACTCTGCTCATTCTTCATTTCTTACTCAGGTTAAACACCACTTCAGGAAGTTCTTCCCTAACCTGCCCACTAACCCCCCAAACAAACAAGGTTAAATCCACTTAATAGATGCTTTTATAACACATTGTATTTTCCCTCTCAAAACCTCCTTCACACATTTACTTGTTCAGTGGCTATCTTCCCTGCTGGATCGTAAGCTCCACAAGGGCAGGGAATATGTTTGTCCCGAGTACTGCATCACTTCCTTCCTCCCTCTTCCTCCTGCCTGGCCCCCACTGCCCCATTATATCTAATTTTGCCCATGCCAGAAACTTATTAGTCATCCTTGTGTTTATCTTCTTTTTCTCCCATCTACTCAGTGACCAACCTATGGATTCTACTTCCTTAACAATTATCAGATTCAGCCACTTCAGTCTTCTCAATCCATTCTCCATGCCGCTGCCAGAGGAGTCTTTCTAAAATGCTAATATGATGCTCAATATTAAGTCTAAGCCCTTTATTATAGCATTCAAAGCCCTTCGTTACCCAGTCCTTGCTGACCTTGCTAAGGTATTTTGCTATTTTGCTATTTTCCTTTTTTAGTTGTCCTTCAAGTGATACTGAACTGTTTGCATTTCTCTTTTTATACTTCTGAATATTTCCAAAACTTTTCTAGTTTGATTAGTCTGGATTTCCTGAAATCTGGTCATTGTATTTTTTTTTGTATGTAATTTTAAAAACAGCTTTATTGAGGTATAATTGGCACACAATAAATTGTACATATTTAAAGTGTATAATCTGATGCGTTTTGACATATGTAGACACCTGTGAAACCATCACCAAAATCAAGATAGTGAACTTACCCATCACTTTCACAGGCTTCCTCATGTCTCTTTGTAATCCACTGTCCCTGCATCTCCCTGCCCTCCTCCACCCCAAAGGACACTGACTGGTCTGCTTTCTGTCACTATAGTTAGTTCACATTTTCTAGAGTTTTATACAAATGGAGTCATATAGTATGTACTTGTTTGTCTGGCTTCTTTCAGTCAGCATAATTATTTTGAGAGTCATCATGTTGTTGAGTGTATCATTTCATTCCTTTTCATTGCTGTGCAGTAATCTGTTACATGGATGCACCTCCACTTATTTATTAATTCACCTCTTGATGGGCCTTTATGTTGTTTTTGGCTATTACAAATAAAGCTGCTATGAACATGAATATACAAGTCTTTGGACATTTTTGTAGGTAATGGTACTGTCATTTAAATATGCCTTTCTTTGGTTATCAAAAAAGGTGGAACATTTGTATTTTTTCTTGTGAATTATCAGTTGGCTACGTAATAGAAAATGATGGTGCTCTTAAATTCTTGAGTAAGCTCTAGGTGTTACACATATTAATCCATTTGTCCTATTTTGTGGGTTTAAACTTTCTCATAGTTAACTCTGTCAGAAGCCATCATCCCTCTGTGGATAGAATAAATGGGTTTCTAATGATTATTCTACTGTTTCTATATTTTATTCTAGTCCATTTCACATATGATCTTTAAGGCAGCTATAGTTTAATGACAAAAACACGTGACTAGAGAGTTGAGTATAAGACCCAGAACTGCCACTTGTTGATTTTGTTATTCTGAGCAAGTCCTTCAACTTCTTGAACTTGAATTTTTTCCTCTGTTATGGAAAAACATGTAATGTATTCGAAATCACTTTATAACTTTATAAACTGAAACACAAAATAATACTGTAGGAAAGACCCCCCTCCTTTTTATTTTCTTTGAAGAAAAGTGAACATTTGAGAATGTTATATATACTGTATAAGTAATACGGATGCATTTCATATAGGTACTGGGAAACACGAGAGCAGCGTACTCCCACCTTGAAAGGAAAGCTGGTTCAGAAGGCAGACCAGGAGCAGCAGGACCCTCTGGAGTACCTTCAGTCTGATGAGGAGGACGATGAGAAGAGCGGTGCCCAGCGGCGTCTGCAGGAGCAGCGGGAGCGCCTGCACGGAGCCCTCGCTCTCATCGAGCTCGCAAACTTGACGGGAGCGCCGCTCCGCCAGTAGCCAGAACACTGACTCTTTCCACTGTACAAAAGTACTGCCCAGCATACTTAAAAAGTAGATCCTTGGGCATAAGCTAAGCACCTTATTTGCTTATCATAGGCTGCTATTCTGTAGAAATTTATGAAGAATGTCATTGCCCTAGAATATGGGGTGAGAGAGAATTGCACTTTTTTTATATGGTATTGGATTTCTTGTAAAGTTTAAAATATTTTGTAAATATGGGACTTCTAGTACAGGGTAGAAAACTACGTATTGTGGGAAGCTAGATTTTGCAAGTTTAATGCATTCATTGGAAGCAGTTCTCACAGGAAGCACTTTCTGAATAAGACACTTGTATGAAAAAAAAAAAGAATGGTACATGTAGCCAAAGAAGGTTTAAATAGATTATTTATAAGATCATTTTTAACAATGTATATTAGTATGTTTAACAATACTGTAAACACTGAAACAAGCAAGAAAGTATAAGATATATATTTTTAAATTGCAAAATAGCGTGCCTAATAAGACTAGAGAAATGGAAAACTGACTATTTCGGAAGACTTTCTAACTTACCGACTTTGGAAGAAAATAGGTATTTGAAGATCTTGGTAAGATGAACAGTAGTTCAGAATTTTCAAAATTGGAGTAAAATCAGTCTTATTCTATCTTTCTGAGGCTTTACAACTCACTGTGATATTTAGGTGTGAAAGCACTTGTCACCCTTAGCTTGTTAACTTGGGAACTTTTGCACATTTCATGTTTCTCATTTGCTGAAATTGAATGATTAATCTTGCAAAGTCTAGGTAACTCGGTAATTGGTATTTTTAAAAAATATTATGGGCCCTGTAATGAGATTTGGAAGTTGGATTTTTTTAATAAAAGGGACATCTACAGGGTTGTTTTGTAATGAACTGTTTTAGATCCTTTGTTAGCAAACACTAAATTTAAATGTACTGCTTGTTTAGAATTATTAGCAAATGGAAGCCTCCTATTTATATTTTCAGTGCATAAAGCCACCTTCTTGCTTTACTTCAGAATAACATGCCAAGCTATTTTGTGTTCACTAAATTTAGCTATCAGTTAAACACTGCAGAAAATATTAGCGACTCAAATAAGTAGGCTTCTGGAATAGTTTTAACTGCAAGTGTGTTAACTTGTGTGGTGGTTTTAAATCATTTTTTCCAAAATAGATGAAGTTTTTAAACACCACTTTATGTACTGAAGCATGAATAGAAAAATCAAGAGCTGAGTAGTTCACCTCCTTTATGTAGGCATAAGCCTCCATCATTTTAACTTGTTTTAAGCAGAAACTAAATAACATCATAGCATGGTAATTTCATAGATTGCTTAATTGGAGTAAGCTTCAGAATAAGAGAGTGAAATATGGGCTCTTCAGCGCCTTTTGTTTCTTTTTTGTATTGAAGTAGTAGCCTACAGATGTAGTTTAAACATTATCTAAAATGTAGGCTTCTTTATCTCAAAATCCCAATGTGTTGCAGTACACAGATAGTTTAAAATATGTAGCCACGGGGAAGGGGAGGTATGTAAATGTCTTGAAATGGAGCAAAAGTATGAAAGATGATAGTAACAAATAATGTGTATGATGAGGACATACTTTAAAAATGTAATTCCTCTGTACAGTAAATTACAAATCTTGAGGGATTTTTTTTTTGTAATAAGAGAATTTATATTTGTAATGGTTTAAGAATTTTGTTTGTAATCTGGTATATAGAATTTTAACTTGGAGCACTTATGAGCAAGTAAGAGAGACTATAGTATCTGAATTTTCTTGGTTTAGGTTTCAACATTTTTCTCTAGAATTTTTCCCTCAAATATGACTTAATGAATTATGAAAAGCATCGTCAGTCTTGGGAAATTTAAAATTTGATGAACTTACCTAAAGAAGGAAGTGCAGTAAGAATTTAAAAAATACAAATACTTGCCAGTTCACAGATAATAAAATTTAAGGCATTCAAAAGTAAGAGTTTTTGTTTGTTTATCCTGTCAGCTTTTGCCAACTATAATAGTTATATTCACAAACTTTTCATTTGTATAATTGGAAGTTTTAAGAAATTATTACAACTATTTACTATAGAAATATTTAAAATGTTCTTTTTTTGATATAAGCTGTATACTTGGACAAAATACATTGGCATCTAAAATTTGAGGTGTGTTAACACTGCTTTTTGTTTTAAAAATGTGGTTGACATTCAGATTTTTGAAGTGTTTTATGCTTCATATGGCTAAGTTGTAGTTTGGCAGAGTTAACAGCATAAGAATAAACATGCTGTAATTTTAAAAAATGCTTTGAATAAAAACTTATTTTAATTTACAGTTTAAAGTACATGTTCATTCTTAAACCCTTTACAATTTGTTTTTCTTTTTAAAAATATAATAGCCATAATATAAAAATCTAAAGATGGAAAGAAATGTCAACTATAGCCATACATTCTCCCATCATTATTATTTTGGTGCATTTTATATTTCATTCCAGTCTCATTCGAGGCATCATTTTAGCATAGTTAGAACCATCATGTGAATTCCTTTTTCTTACATTAAAATTATGGCCTTTTAGAATATAGATATTCATTTAACTTCCTCATCGGTTTCATTATTACAGTGTTAAAAATACTGGTGTAAAAAAGTATTAAACTATTGCCAGCTCTATCCCAGGCTTTATATTAGGGTAATCAGCAACTGGGATTTCATTTCACTTGTATCCAGGATGTGTTGAATCTGGGGTCAAACCCATAGAATCCACCCAGGGCCTGATTACTTTTCTGAGTCAAGCAAATTTAATTTTTTTATTAGTTATTTTTGGTAGATCTTTAGTTGTTTACTTGCAACGGCAAGGTTCAGCCTGTCCGGGCTTTGTGCAAAAGAATTTCACAAGCAACTCTTGAGTGTGAGTTGTGGTTTAAACAAAGTAAGGATGAGATTTTGACAGTGACTTAAGTTCCTGGTAGTATGTATATAGGAGCAAATTAAATGCAAATATGGTTAAGGCTGTCTTTAAAAGTGACTTTAAAATAGTCTTAGACTTCCCTGGTGGTCCAGTGGTTAAGGCTCCGAGCTTCCAATGCAGGGGGCTCTGGTTGATCCCTGGTCTGGGATCTAAGATCCTGCATGCTGTGCAGCATGTGTGTGTGGGGTGGGGTGTGGTGTGGTGGGGGGGAAGCAGGACTGTTTTGCAGCCAAAACTTATTTGGAGACTCACTGGAAACATAGTTGATCTTTTTGAGGCAATTAACCAAAATGACTTCCAAGTTCAGATTTTTGGGTTCAACTTGAATATGAATTTATTTTCTATTTTAAACAGTCTTATGTGTGTTTGTTCCTTTCCTGTTTTGGGTAATGTAGACTCTTCCTTTCTGGCTCTTTTAGTGCTAGTTATTTGTCAGAAGTTCTGCTTTAGTTCTTATCAGTACTGAAAATGTTTTTGGTTGTTCAGTGACTCCAAAAGAAAACCATTGCATGGCATCGATATAGTTAGGCTCAAATATCTATTTAACTTGAAATCTTTAGCTTTTCTAAAAAGTTGAAATTTCAGATGTTTAAAATTAATTATTTAGAATGAAAATACGGGACATTTAATTGAAAAAATGCTAGACCAGGTAGACTGGTCAGAGTAGGCAGTTCTGGGAGGCCCTCCTTCAGTTAACATGAACAATAACCTGATGTTTAGATGCACCCATGTAGAAAAGAAATGGGTAGGGGGAGAACCTGCCTTAAAGCACCCAGAGGCAAGAAAAGCCTGGAGACTTTGCACCCACTATACCCCTAGCCATTCCACTCCTAGGTATTTCCCGAAGATAAATGAAAATATACGTTCACACAAAAAAACTTGTACGCGAATGTTCATGGAAGCATTTTTTTGGTAATAGCCCTAAACTGGAAACAACCAAACATGCCCACCACCTACCTAGTGAATGGATAAACAAATTGTGGTACTACTCAACAATGAAAAGACTCGAACATGGGTGAGTCACAAAAATAATAAAAGCGAAAAGAGCCTTGAAAGAGTACATGCTCATTTATACGAATTTTCTGAAAAGGCAAATCTAACCTAGGGTAATAGAAATCAGAATGAAATGGGGGGGGTCGACCAGTGGGACACAAAGGGCACTTTTTGGGGTGATGGAAATGTTCTATGTTTTGACTTGGGTGGTTACACGGGTGTATGCATTTGTCAAAACATCGACTGTGGACTCGTAAAATCTGCATTTCATTGTATGTAAATTGTCAGTTAAAAATATTGGAAAAAAAGAAAGCAAAACAAACCCTAAGTCTTAACGTTTCTCACCAAGGCAGCAGTTTGGAGGAAGGTAGGGTCTTTAAACTCTCCCAAACCCGTCTCTGTTCTCCTTTTAGACACAGAGAGTGGTGCTTTTGAGGACGAACTGCAGCCGAACCGCTCCTCCCGCGCCGGCAGCGTGGGGCGCCCGACAGGGCTCTCGGGCTTGCAGGGTTCCCGCCGTGGCCCTTCCTGTTTCGGCCGCGCCCTCTCCAGCGCCGGCCGGGGGCGGGGGCGGGGACGGAACTGGGGCAGCGCAGGCCGGAGTGCGGCCGAGACTAGCAGCTGCGGGACATGACGGCAGGCCGCCAGGCCGAGGGTGCGGGTATGGACCACGCCTCCGCACGGCTGCCCTCCCGGGTGGCCAAGCTACTGTCTGCACTCTTCTACGGGACCTGCTCCTTCCTCCTCGTGCTGGTTAACAAGGCGCTGCTGACCACCTACCGGTGAGGCGGGCGCCAGAGGTCCGGGCGGAGTCCGCGGAGGCCCCCGGCTGCTCCGCGGCGACCTGTCCCGGGACCTTCCCGTTACGGCGCCGCGCTGTCCGGCGGGAGCTGCCCCGACCCCCGAGGTCCCCGGGTGGGGGAGAGCGGCGGGGCTGCCCCTGCCCTCGGTGCACCTTGGCCGCGCCCTGGTCAACGGGCGGGCGGGAACAGCGAGCGGGGAGCCTCACTGCTGACTCCCGTGCCAATGTGGGCGGCTGTGTGCTCGGCACATGGACCACGTTTTCACAGGGTCGGGACCTTCAGAGTGTTCTGGAAACCAAACCACAACCTAGCAAAGTCATTCTACGCTCAGTGAGTGCGGGCACACCTCACCGCCACTTACTGCTGTAGGACATTCCTCGCAGCTGTGCTTGTAGAGCTACCTCCCAGTGCTTTCACAAGTGCCGGTGAGCTGGAGCAAGTGATCTGAATGTGTTCTTCAAATGTGACTGTTCTTTATACAAATCAAGATGTTCAACCATCAGAAAAGTCCTGAGTGGATAAGTTTATTCGCATTGTTTGACCATTCATTCTCAGATTATCAGCATGTTCATGGAAAAATGGGGAAAACAATTAAAAATCCATATTCTATACTTTTTTGGATGAATGTGCAGTAAACCAGCAAATTTGTAGTTCCTTGAACCTATTTGTAAAGACTAGAAAATCCTGTTTAATTCTCCTTTCGTTGTATTGGCATTGAAAGAGCTGTGAATTTAGACCCAGCTCCACCATTTAATAGCTGTGCCTCTTAGGCCAGCCTCAGAGTCGTTTTTTCAGATGCAGAAGCTGGATAATTAAGACTCTGTGAATTACCTCCCAGATCTCTGTGCGAGCTGTCAGAAGTGAGGGCTTCCTGTAAACTATACTGTGCTGCGAGAATGTAAAATCAGAATTCTATAAAGAGCCCAAAGAGACCTTAGAGTATCTTCAGCCCAAAGAGACTGTCAGAGTATCTTTTTATTTTATGCTGGCAAAAGCTGAGACCTACATGAGCTTGGCTGGTTCCACCTCTAACAGATATTTACCAAGCACCTACTATGTGCCAAGCCCATCCCTGGCACCAGGGAAGCAGCTGTGAAAAACGCAAAGCTCCTGCTGTGGAGATTCCATATCAGCGGTAGAGACAGAAAATAAACAGGTGGGCTCATGAATAAGCAAGGTGATTTCAGGTATGCTATGAGAGTGCCTGGGGTGGAATGGTTGGGGTTAGAGCATCATTACACAGAGAAGAAAATGTGCTGAAGTGGGCATGAGCTTCGCCTGCTGGAGGAACAGAGAGAATGTCATTCTGGCTAGAATGAGCAAGTGGTAGAAGGTAGGAAAGACAACGTGGAGGTGGGCAGGGAAGGCAGAATCAGTTCCTTCATTCATTCAATAATATTCACTAAGCACCTGTTATATGCCAGGCACTGTTCTAGGCATTTGCGATACAGAAGTGAACAAAGCAGATCAAAATTCCATATGTCGTGAAGCATCCATCCATATTCCTGGAGCATACCCGGAGCCTTCTAGTGGATCAGTAAATAAACTGGTAGAATTTATATTAAGTCAGATGCAGCTGTGTGGTCAGGAGAAAAAAATAAGGAAAGGGAATTAGGGGCTATGGGCATGGGGAAGAGTTTTCAGTCTCAGCGTGATCAGTGAAGTCTCATTAAGGAGGTGACAGTTGAGCCAAGGGATGAATAATGTGAGGGAGATGGGGGAAGAACATTCCAGCATGGAAGAGTAAGGAGTTTAGGTGGGAATGGTACTAGATAGGGTCCCAGGGCAATGGATTTCTAGATTGTGTAGGGCCTTTGTGGCCACTGCGGAAGCTCTGAGGGAGCTTCTGGAAGGTGTCAAGCAAAGGAATAACATGGTCTAACCCCCTCTAGCTGCTGTGTTGAGAGCAGATATTGGGGGACCAGGGTGGAGGTAGAGAGACCATGATAAATAGTTTTCATTTTAGTCTAAATGCAATTGGAAGTCCCTTGGAAGGTTTTAGCATGGGTAGGGACATGGCATCATTTGTATGATTAACAAGATTTCTTTGGCCCTTGAGTGGGTGAAAAACTGATGGTATTGGAGCCAGGAATCGATTGTAATATTCTAGATAATTTTAAGTGGTGGCTTGGACTGGGGTGGAGGGTAGCAGTGGATATGGAGGGAAGGGATGGATTTGGGATAGTTTCTGGTGTTCCTAGGGCTGTTGATATTCTTTACAAGGTCTTTTCGTGTGTTGCAGCATGCTTGCTGGTGTCCATGGGGAACAGAAACCCTCCCTCAAAGAAATTAGAATGAATAGATACATAAACATGGATCATTTAATATACAATGCAAGCAAATGAAAGAAAAAGAAAACTTAAACACCTACCGTAAAAAACAAGAGAATGCTATTATAGGCTTTTGGGGAGTGTTGACAGTTATGTCAGTTGAAGTTTGAAGATAAGTCTCTGCTTTCTGCTCTTGACTAAGTAGGGTGCTCACTGACCACGGCAGTCAGTGCCTCCAAAAACATGTGTCTTCTTGTTGGAAGCAGGACCAATAAACACTGGTTAAGTGCTGGGAAGATGAAGGATAGTGTCCGACCAGAAAGAATTTATATGAGACATCTCATGCTCTAGCCTTTTCATCTTTAAAATTTTGAGTTCCATGATTGAAGGAGGAAATTGAGTTTTTATCTCAGCAAGGCAAAGCCCCTTATAACCTTATAAGCAAATATTTCACATTTCCGTAATGTAATATACAGTTGGAGGGCCCTGTTCAAAAAACATTGTTTATTCTCTCATTTCAAGATAGTTTAGGAGCACGTTTTTGAGGGGAAGAGGGTTGGGGTGATTTGGTTATAACAATAAACCATAGAAATCTGATCCAAACATTAGCTGTTTGAGGACAGAATGTTGTGTTGTAGGATAGAAGGAAGGACCTTTCTGTAGTCACCTAATTTGCAGGATTACGGGAACGTAGCTCAGGGGATGTTTTTTTCTCTTACAGTTTGAGTAGATTGTGTCTGGTTGGGGTACGAGACTGATGGGTGGTCTTAGTTATTTGTTAGTTTTAGGTCGTTGAGATGATAAATTTACCCGGCTGGACAGAGAGAGCCTTTGAAGGACTTGGACTGTCAGACCCTGTTGGGGTGAGACGGAGAAGCACGAATCTGTGGCCACTTGGTGACACTAGTGGTTCTTCGGAATCACATTCATGAGGGTTGTGCAGGCAGTCTGGAGTTGTTATTTTTGTTGCTTTTTTTTTTTTTTGTGGCACGCAGGCCTCTCACTGTTGTGGCCTCTCCGGTTGCGGAGCACAGGCTCCGGACGCGCAGGCTCAGCCGCCATGGCTTACGGACCTAGCTGCTTCGCGGCATGTGGGATCTTCCCGGCCCGGGGCACGAACCCGTGTCCCCTGCATCGGCAGGCAGACTCTCAACCACTGCGCCACCAGGGAAGCCCTTGTTGCTATTTTAATACTGTTCTCTATGACATGTGAAGATTTACTAATGATGCTTAATAAAAAATATAAACTTAGCTGTATTCAATTCAACAAGTATTTGCTCCATATTTGCTGTGTGTCTACTTTTATGCAATCGAAGGCTTTAGGATCATTTCACACAGTGGTTTCCAAACTTGCTTGGTAATGTGAATCACTTGGAGAGTTTTTTGTTTTTTTTTTTTAAAGCTATTGAATCCGAGTCTCCAGCGGTGGGTGCTGGAAGTCTATATTAAAGAACAAAAACAACCCTAATTTTCTCTTACTCTGATGAAAACCGGCTCTCTCCCGAAGATGCTGTTCCATTTGACCCCTGGAAAGGAGCTGGATCCTGGTCACACCCCAGGTGTGGCCAGGAGGTGGGGTTGAGTCCTCGTAGCTTCCCACTGCCCCTGCTCTGTGGAGAGTCCAGACTCAGCACTCACTTTCTGTCCTCTCTGTAATGGCTCCTGAGCTTCTGTGGCTCATTTAGTGGAGTCCTGGTATTCCTCTCCACCCAGACTCGCATAAGCCTTCAGGACTTTGGGATACGCACGCTGAACCATCACAGCCTGCCTTGTCCCACATCCCGTGGTCACTCCTAGGGCCATGTGCTCAGTGTGACCCTGCCGGCCACTCCAGTCCCTGTGCAGGATGTCCACGCTCTGCGCTGCAACCCAGCTCATTTCTGCCACATCACCCTTCAGGCATCCCTTCCCTCCTGGTCCAGCAGGAGGGCCCCTGCGCTGGAAGCCACAAGGCTCCTTTCCAGCTCCCGTCTTGGCTGGTACTTGTCCTGCACAGCCTACCTTCTGCATCCTTCCTTCAGCATTGAGCAGCTCCGACTGTCCTGGGAGAAAAAACACTTCCGGACTGGCTGGGTTGATGTTGAATTGATGATCACAAGCCTCAACCGGCTCTAGTACCACCTGCTAGTTTCTTCTGGGGGATTGCTTTCCTTGTCACAGAAATGACTCCTTCCCACTTTCTCTTTTACCCTGAAACCTCCCACACCCCCATCCTCCACTCTCCTCTGATACTTCATTGAGGAAATTGAAACCGTCAGATGATGTCCCCTTTCTGCTATGATGGAGGGAGCATCTTGTTCCTGTGGAAGGTCCAGCTCCCCACTTCTGGATGTCCCCTTCTCCCGGCTCCTTTCATCATCCTCCTCTATTCTGCGTCAGCAAGCTCTCTCTACCGGCTTAAAACATGTTTAGGTTTCTCAAGCAAAAATAACCCTCCCTTGATCCACATGAGTGCTCATTTCTCTGTTCCTTCCAGAGTCCGACTCTTCAAAGAGTTGTGCACACATACTGTCTTTACTTCCTTGCATTCACTCCTAAAATAATTCAGTTAAAATCGGGAGTTATTTAAATACAGAAATGTACAAAGAAGACAGTAATAATATTGCATATTCCCACTACCTAGAATCAATATTTTGAAATTTTTTTTTGAAGAAAAGTCATTCTGTGTGATATTATAAAGAATTCAAACAAAAGAAAAATATTAGGGTAAAATTTAAAAAATTACTAAATTGACATTAGGCAATAACTTCAGACATCTTTTTAGATAGATGGATGGATTGGAGAAAGATTAATAGACTGAATTACTTTTTATATAAAGTATATATTATAGATGCTACTTATTTACTCATTTCTTTATAAATTGTTTTCTTTAATCCAAAAAGGAGTGGGAAATGGAGTGGGGGGGGGGCTTTCATTTAATTATTTAATTTTTTGAGGATCACCTAAGTCCCTCCACCACTTTTTATTATGAAAAGTTTCAAGCACACAGAAAAGTGGAAAGCAAAGTACAATGAACACCCATACACATACCACTGAGGTTCAGTAAATAACATTTTGCTATATTTGCATTTTCCCCTGAACCATTGAATATAAGCTGCATACATCATGACACTACACTCAGATATTTCAACATGCCTCTCCTGAAATATGGATATTCTCCTACATAGTATCATTTTTGTTCCTAACAAATTTAACAGTAATTTCCTAAAATAATCTAATACCAAATCTATAATCATTCCAGTTATTCCCCAAGATGTTTTTATGGTTGTTTTAAACATTTGAATCAAGATCCAATCAAAATTCATGCAACGCATACAGTTATGTCTTTTTAGTTTATTTTAATCTAGAAAAGTCTCCCGTTCCACCTCTTTCCCCTGATACTGTATTTGAAAAGCCTGGGCCAGGTGTGTTGTAAAGTGTCCCATATTATCGGTTGTCTGATTTATTTTTTGAAGTCTCACTTAACTTACTCTGTTTTTAAAACTGAAAGTTAGATCTAAAGGCTTGATTACATTCAGATTAAACATTTTTTGGCAAGACCACTTTATAGCTGACCCTGTAAACTTCAGCTTGCATCATATGAGGGACTGTGCTACAGTTAGTCATGCTGGCTGTGTTTGAAGGCTTACTTAAGGTGAGGACTGCAAGTTGCATGTACGTATGAAATGTAGTTTAACTGAATTGAATGGAGAAAAGAGAAATTAGAGTTCAACAAAAAGAATTGTTGACTTTCAAATATATATATTTTTCAATTTCTGATGGTATATATGGCTTCTCTGCTATGAATGATGACATTTGCATACTTCTTCCCATGTTTCCTCCCCTCCATGTCTTCTTTTACAGTGTAGCATCCTGTTGTGTAATTATAATCCCACAGTTGTTTGAATCTGTTCCATATTAAATGGATACAGTAGTCAGCACCCTTTTATCACAGTGTCCCCATTCCAGAGTTCATTATTTTGATTTGATTCCTAATTGGTTGATTCTGATGTATGGTAGTATTTTTATGGAGAGTTCATGGCTACTGTATTAATCGTGTTGAATATTCTTAACAGCTTTTTCTGCAACAAGTGTGCTTTTAGATCTGGAGAGTTTACTTATTCTCCCCATGTCAAGGAAACAAATTTGCCTTTTATCTTTTAATCATTTTCTCTCTTTACTGAGAGAACAGCACAGCAATTAGCCCTCTCTGCTGGTATCTATCTTCTATATCTGTTTATGTTTGAGAGTTTGTCTTTTCCCTACTCATTCGCTGTGATTACCTCATCTTGGTAATTCAGTTTAAAGCAGTTGCCATTTAGTTCTGTGTTGTTTCTAAATGGTTCATGTGGCAGTTATGTGTGTTTTTTCTTACATCTTTATTGGAGTATAATTGCCTTACAATGTTAAGTTAGTTTCTGCTGTATAAAAAAGTGAATCAGCTATATGTATACATATATCCCCATATCCCCACCCTCTTGCGTCTCCCTCCCACACTCCCTATCCCACCCATCTAGGTGGTCACAAAGCACTGAGCTGATCTCCCTGTGCTATTCGGCTGCTTCCCACTAGCTATCTATTTTACATTTGGTAGTGTATATAGGTCAATGCTACTCTATCACTTCGTCCCAGCTTACCCTCCCTGCCCCCATGTCCTCAAGTCCATTCTCTACATCTGCATCTTTATTCCTGTCCTGCCCCTAGGTTCATCAGAACCTTTTTTTTTTTTTTTAGATTCCATATATATGTGTTAGCATATGGTATTTGTTTTTCTCTTTCTGACTTACTTCACTCTGTATGACAGGCTCTAGGTCCATCCACCTCACTACAAATAACTCAATTTCGTTTCTTTTTATGGCTGAGTATATATTGTATATATGAGCCACTGTATTGTATATACATTGTATATATATACATTGTATATATATATATTGTATTGTATATATTGTATATTGTATATATATTGTATATATATATATTGTATATATTGTATGTATTGTATATATTGTATATTGTATATATATATTGTATATATATATATATATATATAAGCCACATCTTCTTTATCCATTTATCTGTTGATGGACACTTAGGTTGCTTCTGTGTCCTGGCTATAGTAAATACTGCTGCAATGAACATTGTGGTACATGACTCTTTGAATTATGGAATTCTCAGGGTACAGGCCCAGTAGTGGGATTGCTGGGTTGTATGGTAGTTCTATTTTTAGTTTTTTAAGGAAACTCTTACTGTTCTCCATAGTGGCTGTATGAATTTACATTCCTACCAACAGTGCAAGAGGGCTCCCTTTTCTCCACACCCGCTCCAGCATTTATTTGTAGATTTTTTTGATGGTGGCCATTCTGACCGGTGTGAGATGATATCTCATTGTAGTTTTGATTTGCATTTCTCCAATGATTAGTGATGTTGAGCATCCTTTCATGTGTTTGTTGGCAATCTGTATATCTTCTTCGGAGAAATGTCTCTTTATGTCTTCTGCCCATTTATGGATTGGGGTTTTTTTTTGATATTGAGCTGCATGAGCTTCTTGTATATTCTGGAGATTAATCCTTTGTCAGTTGCTTCATTTGCAAGTATTTTCTCCCATTCTGTGGGTTGTCTTTTCGTATTGTTTATGGTTTCGTTGCTGTGCAAAAGCTTTTAAGTTTCATTAGGTCCCATTTATTTATTTTTGTTTTTATTTCCATTTCCCTAGGAGGTGGGTCAAAAAGGATCTTGCTGTGATTTATGTCATAGAGTGTTCTGCCTATGTTTTTCTCTAAGAGTTTTATAGTGTCTGGCCTTACATTTAGGTCTTTAATCCATTTTGAGTTTATTCTTGTGTATGGTGTTAGGGAGTGTTCTAATTTCATTCTTTTACAAGAGGCTGTCCAGTTTTCCCAGCACCACTTATTGAAGAGGCTGCTTTTTCTCCATTGTATATTCTTGCCACCTTTATCAAAGATATGGTGAACATATGTGCATGGGTTTATCTCTGGGCTTTCTATCCTGTTCCACTGATCTACATTACTGTTTTTGTGCCAGTACCATACTGTCTTGATTACTGTAGCTTTGTAGTATAGTCTGAGGTTCAGGAGCCTGATTCCTCCATCTCTATTTTTCTTTCTCAAGATTGCTTAGGTTATTTGGGGTCTTTGGTGTTTCCATACAAATTATGAAATTTTTTGTTCTAGTTCTGTGCAAAATGCCAGTGGTAGTTTGATAGGGATTGCATTGAATCTGTAGATTGCTTTGGGGAGTACAGTCACTTTCACAATGTTGATTCTTCCAATCCAAGAACATGGTATATCTCTCCCTCTGTTTGTACCATTTTAAATTTCTTTTATCAGTGTCTTATACTTTTCTGCATACAGGTCTTTGTCTCCCTAGGTAGGTTTATTCCTAGGTATTTTATTCTTTTTGTTGCAATGGTGAATGGAAGTGTTTCCTTAATTTCTCTTTCAGATGTTTTCATCATCAGTGTATAGGAAGGCAAGAGATTTCTGTGCATTAATTTTGTATCCTGCTACTTTACCAAGCTCATTGATTAGCTCAGGTAGTTTTCTGGTAGCATCTTTAGGATTCTCTACATATAATATCATGTCATCTGCAAACAGTGACAGCTTTGCTTCCTCTTTTCTGATTTGGATTCCTTTGATTTCTTTTTCTTCTCTGATTGCTGTGGCTGAAACTTACAAAACTATGTTGAATAATAGTGGTGAGAGTGGGCAATCGTGTCTTGTTCCTGATCTTAGAGGAAATGGTTTCACTTTTTCAGCATTGAGAACGACGTTGGCAGTGGGTTTGTCCTATATGGCCTTTATTATGTTGAGGTAAGTTCCCTCTATGCCTACTTTCTGGAGGGTTTTTATCATAAATGGGTGTTGAATTTTTGCCGAAAGCTTTTTCTGCATCTATTCAGATTATCATATGGTTTTTACCTTCAGTTTGTTACTATGGTGTGTATCACATTGATTGATTTGTGTATATTGAAGAACCCTTGCATTCCTGGGATAAACCCCACTTGATCATCCTTTTAATGTGCTGTTGGATTCTGTTTGCTAGTATTTTGTTGAGGATTTTTGCATCTATCTCATCAGTGATATTGGCCTGTAGTTTCCTTTCTTTGTGACATCTTTGTCTGGTTTTGGTATCAGGGTGATGGTGGCCTTGTAGAATGAGTTTGGGAGTGTTCCTCCCTCTGCTATATTTTGGAAGAGTTTGAGAAGGATAGGTGTTAGCTCTTCTCTAAATGTTTGATAGAATTTACCTGTGAAGGCTTCTAGTCCTGGGCTTTTGTTTGTTGGAAGATTTTTAATCACAGTTTCAATTTCAGTGCTTGTGATTGGTCTGTTTATATTTACTGTTTCTTCCTGATTCAGTTTCAGAAGGTTGTGCTTTTCTAAGAATTTGTCCATTTCTTCTAGGTTTTCCATTTTATTGGCATATAGTTTCTTGTACTAATCTCCCATGATCCTTTGTATTTCTGCAGTGTCAGTTGTTACTTCTCCTTTTTCATTTCTAATTCTATTGAGTCTTCTCCCTGTTTTTCTTGATGAATCTGGCTAACGGTTTATCAATTTTCTTTATCTTCTCAAAGAACCAGCTTGTAGTTTCATTGATCTTTGCTATTGTTTCCTTCATTTCTTTTTCATTCATTTCTGATCTGATCTTTACGTTTTCTTTCCTTTCGCTAACTTTGGGTTTTTTTTTGTTCGTCTTTCTCTAATTGCTTTAGGTGTAAAATTAGGTTGTTTATTTGAGGTGTTTCTTGTCTCTTGAGGTAGGATTGTATTGCTATAAACTCCCCTCTTAGAACTGCTTTTGCGGCATCCCGTAGGTTTTGGGTTGCCGTGTTTTCATTGTCACTTGTTTCTAGGTATTTTTTGATTTCTTCTTGATTTCTTCAGTGATCTCCTGGTTATTTAGTAGTGTATTGTTAGCCTCCATGTGTTTGTATATTTTACAGATTTTTTTCCTGTAATTGATATGTAGTCTCACAGCGTTGTGGTCAGAAAAGACACTAGATACGATTTCAGTTTTCCTAAATTTACCAAGGCTTGAGTTGTGAGCCAAGATATGATCTATCCTGGAGAATGTTCCATGTGCTCTTGAGAAGAAAGTGTATTCTGTTGTTTTTGGATGGAATGTCCTATAAATATCAATTAAGTCCATCTGGTCTACTGTGTCTTTTAAAGTTTGTGTTTCCGTTTTTATTTTCATTTTGGATGATCTGTCCATTGGTGAAAGTAGGGTGTTAAAGTCCCCTACTATTATTGTGTTACTGTCGATTTCCCCTTTTATGGCTGTTAGCATTTGCCTTATGTATTGAGGTGCTCCTATGTTGGGTGCATAAATATTTACAATAGTTATATCTTCTTGGATCGATCCCTTGATCATTTTGTAGTGTCCTTCCTTGTGTCTTGTAACAGTCTTTATTTTAAAGTCTATTTTATCTGATATGAGTATTGCTACTTCACCTTTCTTTTGATTTCCATTTGCATGGAATATCTTTTTCCATCCCCTCACTTTCAGTCTGTATGTGTCCCTAGGTCTGAAGTGGGTCTCTTGTAGACAGCATATATACGGATCTTGTTTTTGTATCCATTCAGATGGTCTATGTCTTTTGGTTGGAGCATTTAATCCATTTACATTTAAGGTAATTATCAGTATATATATTCCTATTACCATTTTCTTAATTGTTTTGGGTTTGTTTTTGTGGGTCTTTTCCTTCTCTTGTGTTTCCTGCCTAGAGAAGTTCCTTTAGCATTTGTTGTAAAGCTGGTTTGGTGGTGATGGATTCTCTTAGCTTTTGCTTGTCTGTAAAGGTTTTAATTTCTCCATTGAATCTGAATGAGATCCTTGCTGGGTAGAGTAATCTTGGTTATAGATTTTTCCCTTTCATCACTTTAAATATGTCCTGCCACTCCCTTCTGGCTTGCAGAGTTTCTGCTGAACGATCAGCTGTTAACCTTCTGGGGATTCCCTTGTATGTTATTTGTTGCTTTTCCCTTGCTGCTTTTAATATTTTTCTTTGTATTTAATTTTTGATAGTTTGATTAATATGTGTCTTGGCATGTTTCTCCTTGGATTTATTCTGTATGGGACTCTCTGAACTTCCTGGACTTGATTGAGTCTTTCCTTTCCCATATTAGGGAAGTTTTCAACTATAATCTCTTCAAAATATTTTCTCAGTCCCTTTCTTTTTCTCTTCTTCTCCTGGGGCCCCTATAATTTGAATGTTGGTGCGTTTAATGTTGTCCCCGAGGTCTCTGAGACTGTTCTCAATTCTTTTCATTCTTTTTTCTTTATTCTGCTCTGTGGTAGTTATTTCCACTGTTTTATCTTCCAGGTCACTTATCCATTCTTCTGCCTCACTTATTGTGCTATTGATTCCTTTTAGAGTATTTTTAATTTCATTTATTGTGTTGTTCATTATTGTTTGTTTGCTCTTTACTTCTTCTAGGTCCTTGTTAAATGTTTCTTGTATTTTTTCCGTTCTGTTTCCAAGATTTTGGATCATCTTTACTATCATTACTCTGAATTCTTTTTCAGGTAGACTGCCTATTTCGTCTTCCTTTGTTTGGTCTTGTGGATTTTTACTTCGGTCCTTCATCTGCTGCCTATTTCTCTGTCTTCTCATTTTGCTTAACTTACTGCGTTTGGTGTCTCCTTTTTGCAGGCTGCAGTTTCGTAGTTCCTGTAGTTTTTGGCGTCTGCCCCCAGTGGGTAAGGTTGGTTCAGTGGCTCCTTGAGGCTTCCTTGTGAAGGGGACTGGTGCCTGTGTTCTGGTGGATGAGGCTGGATTTTGTCTTTCTGGTGGGCAGGACCACGTCTGGTGGTGTGTTTTGGGGTATCTGTGAACTTAGTATGATTTTAGGCAGCCTCTCTGCTAATGGGTAGGGTTGTGTTCATGACTTGCTAGTTGTTTGGCATGGGGTGTCCAGCACTGGAGCTTGCTAGTCGTTGAGTGGAACTGGGTCTTTGCGTTGAGATGGAGATCTCTGGGAGAGCTCTCGCCCATTGATATTATGTGGGGCCAGGAGATCGCTGGTGGGTCAATGTCCTGAACTTGGCTCTCCCACCTCAGAGGCTCAGTCCTGGCACCTGGTTGGAGTACCAAGTGTCAGCCACATGGCTCAGAAGAAAAGGGAGGGAAAAAAAGCAAGCAATCAAGAAAAAAATAAATAAAATTAATAAAGTTATTAAAATAAAAAATTATTAAAATTAGGAAGGTAATAAAAAAAGAAAGAGAGCAACCAAACCAATAAACAAATCCACCAATTATAACAAGCATTAAAAACTAAATTAAGATAATCATAAAAATCAGAAATTAGTCATTCGCATACAGCAAACCCCAAGTGTACAGTTGCTCCTAAAGTCCACCACCTCAATTTTGTGATGATTCGTTGTCTATTCAGGTATTCCAGAGATGCAGGGTACATCAAGTTGATTATGGAGATTTAATCCGCTGCTCCTGAGGCTGCTGGGAGAGATTTCCCTTTCTCTTCTTTGTTTGCACAGCTCCTGGGGTTCAGCTTTGGATTTGGCCCCGCCTCTGCATAGAGGTCTTCTGAGGGCGTCTTTTCTTCCCTCGGACAGGAGGGGGTTAAAGGAGCCGCTGATTAGGGGCCTCTGGCTCACTCAGGTTGTTGGGAGGGAGGGGTATGGAACGTGGCGTGAGCCTGAAGCGGCAGGGGCTGGCTTGACATTGTAACAGCGTGACGTTGTAACAGCGTGACATTGTAACTACTCTGGCAGTGGTGGGCTGCACAGGCTCCCGGGAGGCGAGGTGTGGATAGTGACCTGTGCTTGCACACAGGCTTCTTGGTGGCTGCAGTAGCAGCGTTAGCGTTTCATGCCCGTGTCAGGTGTCCACGCTGATAGCTGTGGCTTGCGCCTTTCTCTGGAGCTTGTTTAGGCAGTGCTCTGCCCTCTGTGGGCAGACAGGGAGGGAATCCCCTCTTCTCCCGTACCCGGAAACAATGGTCTCTTGCCTCTTAGGCAAGTCCAGCCTTTTTCTCGGACTCCCTCCTGGCTAGCCATGGTGCATTAGCCCCCTTCAGGTTTTGTTCACGCAGCCAACCCCAGTCCTCTCCCTGCGATCTAAGCGCCGAATCCTGAGCCTCAGCTCTCAGCCCCCACCCGCCCCTGCAGGTGAGCAGACAAGCCTCTCGGTCTGGTGAGTGCTGGTCGGCACCGATCCTCTGTGCAGGAATCTCTCTGCTTTGCCCTCTGCATCCCTGTTGCTGCGCTCTCCTCCATGGCTGCGAAGCTTCCCCCCACCCCCCCGTCCCCACCAGTGAAGGGCCTTCCTAGTGTGTGGAAACTTTTCCTCCTTCACAGCTCCCTCCCATTGGTGCAGGTCCCGTCCCTATTCTTTTGTCTCTGTTTTTTCTTTTTTCTTTTGCCCTACCCAGGGGCGTGGGGATTTTCTTGCCTTTTGGGAAGTCTGATGTCTTCTGCCAGCGTTCAGTAGGTGTTCTGTACGAGTTGTTCCACATGTAGATGTATTTTTGATGTATTTGTGGGGAGGAAGGTGATCTCCACGTCTTATTCCTCCACCATCTTGAAGGTCCTCCCCCAGTTATGTTGTTGTTTTTTAAAGAAGATGTTGGGGGTAGGAGTTTGTTAATTAATTAATTTATTTTTGCTGTGTTGGGTCTTCGTTTCTGTGCGAGGGCTTTCTCTAGTGTGGCAAGCGGGGGCCACTTTTCATCACAGTGCGCGGGCCTCTCACTATCGCAGCCTCTCTTGTTGCGGAGCACAGGCTCCAGACGCGCAGGCTCAGTAGTTGTGGCTCACGGGCCTAGTTGCTCCGCGGTATGTGGGATCCTCCCAGACCAGGGCTCGAACCCGTGTCCCCTGCATTGGCAGGCGGATTGTCAACCACTGCGCCACCAGGGAAGCCCCCAGTTATGTTATTTTGATCCTCAGTTGCTTTCCTTAGATCTGTAGGTTCCCTTTTCATCTCACTTGATTGCTTTGTTATCTCAATTTTGAGCTCTTGTTTTATTGATATCTTCTTATTAAGGTGTTCCGTAGCTGGAAGCAATTGTAAAGGGTGGCTTCTCTCTCTGTGTTATATTCTCTTCTAGGCTGATCTATTTGTCTTCCTTCTGTAAGCCTTTTGTTGTTGTTGTTTTGTTGTTTGTTTATATTGTGGTTTTATTATTTTGCTTCATGTTGCAGGTCGTATTACTGGGCAAGGAGACTCTCAGATACAGGGGAAGTATACTGGGTGGAGCTCTTGGGACCCACTCCTGTTGGGGAGTGAGGGAAGCAGGATTAGGTAGAGGGAGAAGCTGGGCTGTGCTTTATCACAACAAAGCCTGATCCCAGGCCCTCTGGAGCTGGAAGGGCTCTACAGAGTTGTCTTGAATTGGGGTGAAAGCTCCTGGCTTTTATACCCCTGCACAGACACACAGGCTTGGAACACAGGCTGCTCTCAGGCAGTGGGGTTGCTATTGGCAAGGCAGCTTTCTTCAGCTGAGGTTGCTCTTGAGCGACTGGGGAATGAGTGCTTCAGTCCAGAAGACGGTGTCTGGGTGGCACATCCGGCATCCATTAGAGTTCATTTTATTCTCACAGTGGTGCTGGTCCAGACAGTCATTCAGTTTTCTCTGTTAAGGTAGGTTGGTTCTTTATTCTTTTCTTACCCTATCTGAAATAGGTATGTTTCCCTTTGACATACAGATTGAGGGCTGAGGTGTTGCTGTTGGTGGTGGTGGTGGTGGTTTTTTAGGTGATATTCCCCCTTTTTTGGTGGACCGAGAGAATGACTGGGAGCCAGTGAAGGGCTGGAAAATGAGTGAGCACGGTGAAGTGATGTGCTGCCTTGTTAAGTATGGTATGAGGTAGGGGTTAAGATTCTGATTCCAGTTACCTAGGGCCATTTCCCTACTGCTTGCATGGTCATCTTTGTCATGAATCAGGTTTCCATAAAGCTATGTATCTGTCCCCATCTGTGTTCTCTTGCTTTGTCCTGTTAGACTATCATTGTGCAAATACCGCACTCTCTCATTTATTGTAACTTTAAAATGAATCCTGGGGACTCCTCTGGTGGTCCAGTGGTTAGGGCTCCGTGCTTCCACTGCGGGGCACAGGTTCAGTCCCTGGTCGGGAATCTAGGATCCCTGCATGCAGTGTGGTGCAGCCAAAAAAAAAAAAAAAGAATCCTGGCATCCAGTAGAGTCATTCCTCCAACTTTGTTTTTCTTCAGGATTATCTTGGATCATGTTTGCTTTTTGCCTTTGCATTCAGTCTTAGGATCAGTCAGTTTCCACAAAATACTTGCTTGTGTTTTTACAGAGAGATTTGATTTTATAGGTCAGTTTGTGGATAATGGTTCACTGCAATATTGATTCTAATCCATGAAATTTATTTAGGGCTTCTTTAATTTTTTAAATATTGATTTATAGTTTTCTATGTAGAGGTATTTCTTGGAAATCTTTTATTAGATTTGTACCTGGGTATATTATTTTGAAAAAAGGAAAACTGTATGATGAATCTCCATGTAGCCATCATCCAGTTTCAACAACCTTGTTAAATTTATATCACTCCTCCTCTCAATCCCAACCTCTCCCCCAAGATTATTTTGAAGCAAATTAAAAATGTATTGTCATATGCATTTCAATATGAATTTCTGAAAGATAAGAGGGACTTTTTTGTTAAAAAAAAAACCCTACCACCCCAATATTATTTCATGCCTAAAAAAGTAAAAATAATTCCTTATTACCATAAAATACCCAGTTAGTGTTATTTGATGTTTTTTGGGTGCTATTGTAAATGAATACCTTTAAAATTTTATGTTCTTTGTGTTTTTATGATATATAGACATAGAAATGATTTTTTTCGTGTGTTCATCTTGTATCCAGTAACCTTGCTAAAGTTATTTATTATTTCTAGTAATTTATCCCCAGATTACTTTAGCTTTCTACATATACAATTGTGTTGTTTGTTAATATGACAGTCTGCCTCAAGGGGCAATAGAAGTTTGCCAAGTTTAGCAATGATCAGTTTAAAAAATGGAAAAGAAATGAACAAACGAAAAGTGAACAAATTTGACAATTTCACTAAGACTGAAAAAAAAGTCTAAGACTTTTTAATAACTCCTATCATTATGTATTGTATATTGTCTTCAACTTTTTTATCAGTTGCTAATATTATTTGTTATTCTATATTTTTTGTAGTTTCCCATCACCAGTTGTTCTTGGAATTGGACAGGTAAGTGAAAAAAAAAATTACCCTCTTAATTAGTTGTCAGTACACATCATGAAATTTTAAGTGCTTTTGTTTAAGACTGTGATTTACGAACTTGTTCAGCTGGCAGAGGACCATGGTACTTTTGGTGAAACAACATGAAGTATTGACACACATCTTATTTCATTTTACAATTTAGGAGCAGTTGTATTTGTAGGAAAAAACAACTAATTTTAACTTCCTTAATAGAATTTAATTACTCTAAAGCAAGGGGGCAGCAGACTGAAAGCCTCCAAGGTCTGCTGGGTAACAGATGAGTGCACACAGTTTAAGCCACTGTGCCTGAGAAGAAAAAGGTTAGGGAGATGAGGTGAGGCCCACTAGGGATCAGGGAAATCTAATTTTTACATCAAACCCCCTAATTTGTAAATGGTGGCAACAGATTCATATTTTCATAAAACTCTCTACAGGCCAAACAAAACATGTTTGCACTTTCCTTCCTGAAGTTTGTGATGTTTGTTCTCAAGTGTAAGGACAAACTTGGATAAACTTTCAAACTTACCCCATTTGGCTGTTTCTGAAATTTTCTGTTAATATTAATTTGTGGCTCTTTTACTTTTTTGGTCATATGCTGATGATTTCTAGTAGGCACGTGGTAACACAGGCACCAAAGTTTTTTTGTTTTCGTTTTCCTTTAGTCTATAAGGAGAAAAACTTAAAATTATAAAAATTGTATCTGTTAACTAAATTTTAAATTGTGAATCTGGAATTTATATGATTAAACATTATTCTAGTTAAACGTTTCGCTAATAAGGTACTCTTTGCACATCATTTTAGGGAGAAAAAAATCATGAGGAAACAATATCTTTCCTTAAGGTCAAAAAATTTATATCTTTATGGTTCAGTGTGAAAATATGTTAAAAAGTACTTTAAAAGATCAATAATATGTGGTAATGTGCCCTTTGTAATGCCCAAGACAAATAAATTCACTGGATTGTACTCAATTAAGGTAAAAACGTTTATGATTTGCAATTTGTGGGGGAAGAAGCCAGCAGACCAAATTTTAAAAGTCTGAATTGCAGAATATTTTAAACAAGTGTTGGTAAATTTCTGTAAGAATTATAAAGTAAGTCATATATACAAACTACAATTATAATTCAGGGTGGGCTTGTGTTATATAAATCTATTATAAGTATTAAGTTTGTACACTCAGGCTCAAGGTTTAGGATGATAATCATTTTGAAGGAGACCTTAAATTTTTGCATCCTAATGTGGAGAAAAGTAAGTTCTAAAATGTGTGTAGAAAGATGATATTAAAACTTTTTATTTTATAATAATAATCTGGAGTATTTCTGATATACCTGGTGTAATCCAGATTAATAGCATTTGAATGAGATGTTTTTGCAACACCGGCTAGATTGGAGAGAAAAATAAATCCCTTTTAAAGTTTGTTTTCCTCTTAATTTGACTTTTGTGTTATAGAAACATTATACTTTACAAAATATGTTTATGTGTGGAGTTTGCCTCCCTTCCCCCTTCCTTTCATCCCCACACTTACTTTCTGGGGTAAGGTGACCATATATATGCTCAGTACATAGGAAGGATGGTCTAGGATCGACAAGCAGCCTCACCGACTGTGGTCACTCTGGTCAGTTTTGGGGACACCGTTCCTTTTTCCCACTGTTGTCGTTCCTTGAGCCCCTTGAGATATCGTGTATACGTTATATTTGATGTTATACTTTTTGCCTATAGTTCTGGTGCAATCTATATGGTGGCAAGAAAAACAATTTTAATATTTCAAGGAATAATAGGTTTTTTGGAACCCAGAAAATGGACTTTTCAGATATATATATATTTTTGGTGAATCTCTTTTCTTTTGATGATGTATTTGTACCTCACATAGTCTTTCCAGATATTTTGCTGAAGTTTTTCTTTTCCCTTTTCTTTAGATGGCAGTTACCATAATGATACTATATGTGTCCAAGCTAAATAAAGTAATTCACTTCCCTGATTTTGACAAGAAAATTCCTATTAAGGTATGTGATGGAAAGTACATATAGCTATGATGGAAGATGTAGAAATGCTATAGAATTACAAAGTGATCTTAAGAGTACAGGTCCATTTCTATACACATGTGCTTCCTGTTGGCAATGGGTAGAAACTTCTTAATAAAGGTTTCATATCATTCAGCGGTCCACTAATGTAACATAATACTAGTAAAAGTATGTGCTTAGCAATGGATATTAAATGAATACTATGTGTCTTCTGAAATGACAAAGCTTTCTAATAGGAATTGGCAAGCTTATCTGGTAAACGACCAGATAGCAAATAATTAGGCTTTATGGGCCAGACCATCTCTGCTGCAGCTATTCAGCTCTGCACCATGAAAGCAGCTGTAGATGATACATATATAAATGAATCGGTGTAGTTGTGTTCTAATAAAACTATTTGCATAAATAAAAGATGGGTTAGATTTATCTCTTGGGCCCTCCCAATTTGTTGATCCCTGTTTTAAATTTTCATTTTTAGCTTGGATTGATAACAGTTGTGAGTAGAATGATGAATAAACACATTTTGATATACGTAGTTTTTTTTCCACGGTGGAACTAGAAACATGAGAACTGTCATTCCTTCCTGGGAATGTGGAATGGAACTAACTTTTTTTTTTTTTTTTTTTGCGGTACGCGGGCCTCTCTCACTGTTGTGGCCTCTCCCGTTGCGGAGTACAGGCTCCGGACGCACAGGCTCAGCGGCCATGGCTCACGGGCCCAGCCGCCCCGCGGCATGTGGGATCTTCCCGGACCGGGGCACGAACCCGTGTCCCCTGCATCGGCAGGCGGACTCTCAACCACTGCGCCACCAGGGAAGCCCGGAACTAACTTTTTTTTTTTTTTTTTTAAACATCTTTATTGGGGTATAATTGCTTTACAATTGTGTGTTAGTTTCTGCTTTATAACAAAGCGAATCAGCCATACATATACATATGTTCCCATATGTCTTCCCTCTTGCGTCTCCCTCCCTCCCACTCTCCCTATCCCACCCCTCCAGGCTGTCACAAAGCACCGAGCTAATATCCCTGTGCCTTGCGGCTGCTCCGGAACTAACTTTTATTGTACAGTTGCTGGGTGACATGCATGAGGCCAGACATTTAATTCCTAGAGCAATCCCATACGACAGGTGGTATTAAATCGATCATGGTGACATTTTTTGGATTTAGGGAGGTTAAATCAGACTGCAGTTCCTTGAGAGTGAGGACCTCACATGGTTTGTTCACTGTCATGTCTCTCAGGCCTGGAAAAACACTGGCATCTAGCTCTGGATTATTCATCAGGTCGACTAAGCACATGCTTACTGCATCAATAATCAGGGACATCCACAAAAAGAGAAAAACAAAATATTGAAGTATAGGAAAGATATTAACCCAATCATCAAAAGAAAAATCAGAATATTGTTGGGCTTGCTTACACTTAGCTTATAATTTTTAAATACTTTGAACAATTGTGAAATATGATCTAGACATAGGAAAAAAGGCATCATACATGACTGTGTAGTTGAATGAATAATTACCCTTGTAATCATTACCTACGTCATGAGATGGGATCACAAAGTCCTTCTTTACCCACTATTCTGACTTTTGTATTAATAATTTTCTTGCTTTCTTTGTAAGTTTTCTAAATTTGTATGTATCCTTGAATTATGTAGTTTAGGTTTGCCTATTTTTGGATGTTATATAAAGAGAATTAAACTCTGTATACTCTTTTGTATCTTGCTTCTTTCACTTAATATTATGTTGGTAAGATTCATCCACATTGTTGTGTGTAGCCGTATTCTTTTATTTTCATTGTATAAATATATTACAATTTATTTATCTGTTTTACTGTTTATGGTAATTGGGGTTGTTTCTAGTTTGGGCCCTAGAAAAATAAAAAGTACTGTTCTGAACATACTGATAGCTGGATCTTGGTGCACAAGTATTAGTCACCTAAGGCTCCCATAACAAAATACCACAGACTAGGTGGCTTAACAGAAATTTATTTTCTCACACTTCCGGAGGCTGGAAGTCCAAGATCAAGGTGCCAACAGGGTTGGTTTCTGATGAGAGTTCTCTCCTTGGCATATAGACAGCTGCCTTCTCACTGTGACCTCATGTGGCCTTTACTCTGTGCCTATGCACTCCTGGTGTCCCTTCCTCTTCTTATAAGGACACAAGTCCTATTGTATTAGGACCCCACATTTATTACCTCATTTAACCTTAATTACCTCCTTAAAGGCCCTATCTTCGCATGCAGTCACCTGGGGGCTAGGGGTTCAAAATGTGAATTTTGAGCAGATACAATTCAGTCCAAAACAGCACGTGTGCGTGAGTTTTTTGGGAAGCTTATCAAGAAGTGAAACTGCTGACTCCTAGGGTGAGCGTATTGTCAGCTTGAGTAGATAATGGCAAACTCTTCCCCCAAGTGGTTGTACCAGTTCCTACTCCTGACGAAAGTGCATGAAGGTCCCTATTGCTCCTCATTCTTGCCAATCCTTGGTATGCCAGTCATTTTAAATTGTGCTGATCTGGTGGGTGCATAATGACATCTTCTTGGCTTTTATTTGCATTTCCCTGTTTATTAATGAGGTTGAGTGCCTTTTCATTTTTTAGTGCCCATTTGGATATCCTCTTTTGTGAAATACTTGTTCAAGACTTTTGCCCATTTTTCTGTTGGGTTGATGTCTTTTTCTTACTGATTTGTGTAGGAGTTTTAAAAAATATATTAATGATAGTCCTCTTGTTAGTTATATACAGCATTACAAATATATTTCCCCGCTCTGTTTCATATCTTTTTATTTTCTTTATTATGTATTTATGTTGTATTCCTTTATCATGTATTCCTTATCATGAAAAGGAATCTTAATTTTAAAATAGTTAAATTTTATCAGTCTTTTCCTTAATAATTAATCACTATTTTCCTTATTTAGGAAATTCTTCCCTACTCTGAGGTTATGAAGATATTTTTCTAGATAAAAGATATATTGTTTTTCAGAGTTAGGTTTTTAATCTGCTTGGAGTTGATTTTTGTGGATGGTGTGAGGTAATGGTACAATTTCATTTATTTTTTCATTTGTCGCAGACTCAACTGAAAAGTTTATCCTTAATATTGTGCCACTTATATCATGGTACTGTTGTTCACATATATTACTAAGCTCTCCATGCTTTTTCATTTGTCTATTTGTGTTTCTGCCCCATTACCTCACAGTTGTAATTACTATTGCTTTATGCAAAGCCTTGCTATCTGGTAGAGCAAGTCTTTCCTCCTAACTTCTTGGTTCTTCACATTTTTATGTGAATATTAGAAGCAGGTTTCAAGTTTCATGAAAAATAACCTTTTGGGATTTTGACTGGAATTGCATTGAAGCTCTAAAGCAATTTGGAATGAGTTGACATCTTTAAAGTATTGAATCTTTCAATCCATGTACATGGTATACATACCCCTTCTTTAACTGCCCTCAGTAAAGTTTTATAATTTTCTCTATAGAGTTCTAACAGTTTTTGTTAGATTTGTTCTGAGGTACGTCTTTTTTTTTTTTTTTTTTTTTTTTTGCTATTGCATGTATCTTTTAAAAACAGGGGACTCCCCTGGCGGTCCAGTGGTTAGGACTCCATGCTTCCATTGCAGGGGGCACAGGTTTGATCCCTGGTCAGGGAACTAAGATCCTGCATGCTGCGTGGCATGGCCAAAACACCCCCAGATTATTTGGAAAGTTAGAAGTATATCCACTAAAAAATTATTCACAATGTGAAAGTTGAGAGTTATGTTTTATACGGCAGGAACTTTTAGTACTTCAAGCCTGGGAGGCAGCATCTCAGGTAACTGTGAGAGAAGTGCTCTGAGGAGGTGAGGTGAGGAGCCAGGACATATAGGAGTTTTGCAACAAAGGGCAGGTGGTCTGAATGTCAAAAGATTATTGTTAATTAAAGAAAACCGGATATGTCAACTTAAGGAATTTAGAGCTTTTCTATATATGGGAAGATGCAAGAGTCTGGGATCACTGAAATCATTCCTTTGATATGCATCTCAGCTATCTGGGACCAGTATCCTTTGTTTTCATATCCTGAGTTTCCTCAGGGCTCACCAGCTCACCATAGGCTGTGGCTGCAAAGGTCGTGGCTGCAATGGCTGGTGACTGTGACATCCTTTGTTTACTGATATGGCAGGACATATTCCACTTCTCAGGTACATATTTTTATCTTTCTTTTGTATATTGTCTTTGTATCTGCAACATTCTAACTTTCACTTCTTTTACTTGCCATACTGTATAGCACAGGACCTACAGTGCAATGTTGATAGAAATGGAAATGGCATTTTTGTCTGATCTCAGAGGGGAAACTTAATATTCGTCATTAAGTGTATTGTTTGCTGTAGGTTTTTTTGAGATGCCTTTTTCCTGTGTTCCAGTTGCCTTTTGCTGTAGGGACATAGACACTACCTCTGGATGGAAGGGAGTGTCAAAGTCACATTTTAAGAGTATGTGAGAAGAGAGATATTGCTACAGTCTGTTTCTCTTGGTATTTCTGCCAGGTTTTTTGTTTTGTTTTATGTATTTTGAGGCTGTATGATTAGGTGCCTAAATTTTTTTTTTTTTTGATTGCACCTCGCGGCATTTGGGATCTTAGTTTCTCGACCAGAGATAGAACCCGTGCCCCTTGCAGTGGAAGTGCAGAGCCCTAACCACTGGACCTCCAGGGAATTCCCATAGGTGCCTAAAATTTTAAATTAGTTAAATCTTACTGGTGAATTATAGTGTTTAATTATGCACAGTGGAACTCCTCTGTTTCAGTTCTTTTAGTGTTCCCCTGGAATTCAAAACAGGCATAGCTAACTTATCAGATTATAAAGTTGATTAATTAACGCATTGATTAATCAGCAGGGGAATTAGCACAAATAATTTAGCCCATGGTTACCAGAAACTAGAAGTCAGTACTGTCTTTATTTTGAATTGTATATGGAAATAGGGGCAACTGATTCTCTTCAACACCTAAGAACCTCTAAAGTTGTAATATCACCAGCTGTGTGATTGTTGAGTCAGTTGTACACTGTTAACCAGAATTTTGTTGACTGAAAAAAAATGTGCAACGTAAAAGTTGAGAATTATGTTTTATTTTGCGGACAAAACGAGGACTTAAGCCAAGGAGGCAGCCTCTCGGATAGCTCAGGTAGCTCTGAGGGACTGCTCCAAAGAGGTGAGGGAAGGGCCAGCATATACAGGAGTTTTTGCAAAAATGACCAGGTAGTTGGAACTTCAAAAGATTACTGTTAGTTAAAGAAAGCCAGATAGTATCTCAAGCTAATGAATTCAGTGCTTTTCTATGTATGGGAAGATGCAAGAGTCTGGGCTCATTGAAATTATTCCTTTGATGTGACCTTAGCTATCTGGGACCAGTATCCTCCTCCTTTCCATCCTGAGTCTCCTCAGGGTGCACCATGGGGGTGACTGCAGTGACTGAGGGCTTGGCAGTGAGGGCTTGGCAGTGGGCAGCCCGTTTGTCTCCATCCTGAGTTCCCTCAGAGCTCACTTTCAGGGGGGCTGTAGTGGCTATCAAGCCACCAGGCTGCAACATCCTTTGTTTACTGATATGGCAGGTCCAAACATTTTTCATTTACAATGTTGATTAATAAAAGGGAAGGGCCTGGCTCTATTATCCTGCTTATGTTTCTTGAGCAAATTTCCTAATAAAGAAATTCTGTAACTTTTTTGCAGATGACACATAGTATTTAAAAATCTTTCAAAAGGGGCTTCCCTGGTGGCGCAGTGGCTGAGAGTCCGCCTGCCGATGCAGGGGACACGGGTTCGTGCCCCGGTCCAGGAAGATCCCACATGCCGCGGAGCGGCTGGGCCTGTGAGCCATGGCCGCTGAGCCTGCGCGTATCTTTCAAAAGATATCTGAGTTGCACGCTTAGTGTCTTTTTAGTGGAAAAAGAAATGTTGGACTCATCTTGATAGCTATGGAGTATTATATTAGTTAAAAAGTTCTTAAAAGTTATCATATGAGCTTATGAAGGGATTTTTTTTTCGTTTATGGAAGACTAGGTGTTACATTTTGTCTCTTTTTCAGTGTGTTCTGAATAATATTTCTCTTAACAATCAGAAAATAATTCAGGAGCTCAGAGCTCGGTAAACCTAATTCAAGTACAAGCTACATTGTTTAACCTTGGTAGATATTTAATTATTCTAGGCCTTTAAAACAAATAAAGTAACTCCAAAGTAATGTGGCCAGTATACAGAACTTTTTGAAAGTGTCACCAACTGTGTGACACATCAATGGGATATAGACCTTTGCCTTTGTCCAGAAAAGTGCATATATGCATAGATAACAGAAGTTTGCACACTTTTTCAATGGCCTTCTGAATCTCATTCATAAACTATATTTATATAGTTTATAAGCGATAAACACCCATCCTCAACTCACCAACCTGGCTAGGGGTCTCCACCTAAGAGAGGTGCTTGTTCAGAGCTTTCTTTTAGGGAAATAGTCTACTAATGTGGACAAGGTCAAGATTTCCATTTCTATCCAGCCTCCACACCACCACCATGATTATGGATATCACTTCCTACCTACCTATTTTTTGATCACATGGAGAAAGTCATGATGTGTTCTGGATTCTGGAAAATATAGTCATTGCAAGGAAAGGAACTCAGAATGATTTGCTTACTGATGGGGAGTGAATGTCACCATTTTTATATATGAAAGAAAATGTTATTGGAGTACTAACCAAATATTCTTTCTTTTTTTATTGAAGCTGTTCCCTCTGCCTCTCCTCTACATTGGAAACCACATAAGTGGATTATCAAGCACAAGTAAATTAAGGTAGAGTGCAGGTTAATGGTTGATCAGAGTCTTCACTCGTTTGCTTTTAGTGTCACAAAGACCAGCTTTGATTTTTCAAGATATTGCTTGGGCTACATATAGAAGACAATAATATTCCATAATTTAAGAAAATAAGGTAGAGTTTTGAATTTAATTTGATAATGCTTTAGAAATGTTAAAAAGCTGATATATTTTTCTTTATGTTCAAGTCTGAAGATAGAATGTGAGATCTATAGAAATCAAGATAGAGAAGGTATGATTTATTCAGAAAGATTCATTTATACGAATATGGTTCTGTGTAACTTTTGGTTTCATCACAGTTTTATAAAAGCAGGAATATTCTGTCAGATTTGGTGTAGGTCAGCCTTGGTACAAGGAAAAATAAATGACAGACGTTATTTTCACGTATGTGATATATACTTCTGAAATCTGCATTTGCATTTATTTTATGGTCCTTTGACTACTCTGTTAAAAGTCATTGCAAAAATGAAAATAGAAGTGTACAAAGACCAAGTCATCCTATAAATTGGAAAACGTGGTGTGAAATATGTAGACTAATGAACACACATTAGGGTGACAAACCTTATGAAAAAGATGTGAATAATGGGAAAATAAAGTCTGACCAAAGAGTGACAGAAATGGAAGGAAACCTGTTTGTATAGGGAGAGAAGAAAAGTGGCAGGTAGGAGGTAGACCAGAAGGAGAAAGTACATATAAAACTGAGAAATGTGAAATTAGGCCTGTTGCCTTTCACTCTTGTTTGGAAAGGACAGATTGTGGTTGTTGTGAAAAACAAAATGTCCAATACTGTTTTTAGTTACATATTTTAGTTGTTTTGTTGTTTCCTTCTGGGATTAGGACAGGCAATTTTCCTTAATTGTCTTAAATTTGTATTAAAACACCCTGTGGTAGGTGCTATTGCTGTGTTGCTACATATCCTCTTGCCCTGTCTCTGAGCCCACCTGCAGCGTGGGGATGCCTTCAGTTACCCTCATAGCTGCCCAGCCGCACTGGGGGTCTCTGCCTCGCAGATGAGGCCTTCTTGTTTTAGTGATCTTACAAACATCTTTATTACAAGTGTTCTTCAACACTTCTCTACATGCATAGCAGAAGAGGTAAGATGAAGGCTTCTTGGGTGCTGTGGGGGCTTTCAGCAAGTGAGACTGAGGAGGAAGGAAGGAAGATTGCTTATACGTGGTGTCATGTAGTATGTTTCTCTCTCTCCCCTATTTTCCATAGACTGGTAGTTGGTCCTAGAGGCTTGATCAGATTCAGATTCAATTTTTCAGGCAACATCAGTTTATTGGTGATGTTGGGTTCCTTCTACTGCATCACCTCATGGGATACATAATGTTTTATCCCACCTTTAATGATATTTAATGGATCAGTTCCACTTTTAATGATTTTAAGGGGTCAGTCTGGTCCCTTCATTAGAATGTTTCCCATCGATTTTTCCCCTAATGGTTTTAGCCTCTATTGATGATCATTGTCTGGATCCATTATTTCATTTCAAATTGAAAAATGATGATTTTCTAACTATATCACCCCTTCTACATTAATTGTCTAAACTTCCTCAATAAATACAAACTTTCATTCACCATATCATACAGGAAAGGCAGGATAAAGCTTTATTTATAAATGTTCAGAGTAATAAATTAGTGTCCTGTCACCTTCAATATTGAGTTGTTGTTTATTGTTTGTTTTGTTTTTTACCGTCATTATTAACTCATGCATTTTCATTTATTTGAAACAAGTCCCTCATGAGATAGGCATTTTGCAAATATTTTCTCTCAGTCTATGGCTCGTCTTTTCATTCTCTTAACACTGTCTTTCAGAGCAGAAGTTTTAATTTTAATGAAGTTCCACCATCATTTTTTTCTTTCACAGATTGTGCTTTTGGTGTTGTATCTAAAAACTCATTGCCAAACCCAAGGCCATCTAGATTTTCTCCTACATTATCTTCCAGAAGTTTATGTTTTACATTTAGGTATATGATCCATTTTGAACTTAATTTTTGTGAAAGGTATAAGGCCTGTGTCTAGATTCAGGGTTTTTTACGTGTAGATGTCAAGATGTTTGAGCATCATTTGTTGAAAAGGCTAGTCTATCTCCATTGAATGGTATTTGCTCCTTTGTCAAAGATTAGTTGACTATATTTGTGTGGGTATATTTCTGGGCTCTCTATTCTGTTCCATTATTCTATTTGTTTCATTTACTTAATGTTTTAATTCATTATATAAATACTTCTTTTGATGCTCAAATTATACCATCTCAGGTCAGTGGGAGCCTCTTTGAGTTGACTCCTATGTTCTAGAGCCCCAGTAGTCTTTGATTACTTCCTTGCTTCCTGGCACATGATGTCCCAGATTTATTTGGACTTTTCCTGCCATTTCTCCAAGGATCCCCTGGTTATTTTTAGTGTGAGGTTGAGGCCATAGTCTGGGTGCTGGATATATATAGAAGAAAGGGCTAACACAGTATCCTGATGAATAACATGTAGGGTATGAGAAAAAGAAAGACCAGGATGCCTTCATGGTCTTTGGCCTGATGAAGTGGAAGAACAGAATTGCTATTGATTAGGTCTATACCTAGAAGTAGGATTGCTGGGGGTATGGCCATTCTGTGTTTAACATTTTGAGGAACTGCCAGGCTGTTTTCCAAAGTGGCTGTGCCATTTTACTTTCCCACCAGCAGTGTACGAGGGTTACAATTTCTGTACATTCTTGCCAAATTTGTTATTGTCTATCTTTTTGATTATAGCTATCGTAGTGGTTGTGATGTCGTATCTTATTGTGGTTCTGATTTGCATTTCCCTGATGATTAATGATATTGACCATCTTTTTATGTGCTTATTGGTCATTTATATAGCTTCTTTGGAGTAATGTCTATTCAAGTCCTTTGCCCATTTTTTAACAGGGTTATTTATCTTTTTATTATTGAGTTTTAAGTCTTTAGGTATTCTAGATACAGGTCCTTTATTATATATATGATTGCAAAATTTTCTCCTAATCTGTGGATTGTCTTTTTACTCTCTTGATGGTGTACTTTGAAGCACAAAAGTTCTAAGTTTTTAAAAAATTCAATTAATCGTTAAGGTAAAATATACATAACATAAAACTCACCATTTTAACTATTTTTAAGTGGACAGTTAAGTGTCATTAAGTATATTCGCAATCTTGAGCAACCATCACCACTATCTATTTCCAGAAATTTTTCATCATCCCAAACAGAAATTCTGTACCCATTAAACCGAATGCCCCATTCCCCCATCCCCCTGGCCCTGGTAAACTCTATTTTACTTGCTATGTCTATGAATTTGCCTATTCTAGATATTTCATACAAATGGAATCATACAATATTTGTCCTTTTATGTCCAGTTTATTTCAGTTAGCATAATGTTTTTGTTTCATCCATGTTGTAGCATGTATCAGAATTTCATTCCTTAGTAAGACTGTATAGTATTCTATTGTATATATCTATCACATGTTGTTTATCTATTTATAAAATAGATAAACATTTTGGGGAAGTCTGATATATTTATATTTGTTATTGTTGCTTGTGCTTTTGGTATTGTGTCTAAGAGAATTTTGCCTGACCCAGGGTCATGAAGATATAATCCTATTCTTTCATCTAAGAGTTTTATAGTTTTGGCTCCTACATTTAGGTCTTTGATATATTTTTTTTTTTTTTTTTTTTTCACGGGCCCAGCCGCTCCGTGGCATGTGGGATCTTCCCGGACCGGGACACGAACCCGTGTCCCCTGCATCGGCAGGCGGACCCTCAACCACTGCACCACCAAGGAAGCCCCTCTTTGATATATTTTTACATAATTTTTTCTATATAGTGTGAGGTAGGGGTCCAAAATCATGCTTTTGCATGTGAATGTTGAGTTGTTTCAGCATTATTTATTGAAAAGACTGTTCTTTCCCCATTGTATTGTCTTGGCACCCTTGTTGAAAATTAATTGACCGTAATTGGAAAGATTTATTTCTTGATTCTCAATCTTATTGCTTTGATTAAATGTTTATCTTTAAACTAGTACTAGATAATACTGATAACTGTAGCTTTGTAGTGAGTTTTGAAATTGGGTCCACCAACTTTGTTCTTCTTTTTCAAGATTGTTTTGGCTTTCTGGTTTTCTTGCATTTCCACATTGATTATAGAATTAGTTTGTCAATTTCTGGGGGAAAAAAAGCCAGCTGAAATTTTGATAGGACTGTGTTGAATCTATAGATTTATTTGGGAAGTATTTCCATTTTAACAACATTAAGCCTCTGATCCATAACATGGAGTGTCTTTCCATTTAATCTTCTTTCACCTTTTAACAATATTTTGTAATTTGTAGTGTATTACAATTCTTACACTGGTTTTGTTACGTTATTCCTAAGAATTTTGTTCTTTTTGATGCTATCATAAATGGAATTGTTAATTTCCTTTTTGGATTGCTCATTGCTAGTGTATGGAAGTACAGTTGATTTTTGTATATTCATTTTGTTTCCTGCACACTTACTTCATTTGTTCTAATAATATTTTTTAATGGATTTCTAGGGTTTTCTCTGTATATATCATCTGAAAATAGAGACAACTTTCTTTTCTTTTTTCCAAACTGTATACTTTTTTTTTTTTTTTGGCCTAATTGTCCCATCTAGAACCTCAACTACCATGCGGAATAGATGTAGTGGTGAGAGTGAACATCCTGGTCTTATTCCTGATCTTAGGGGGAAGAACATTCAGCTTTTTACCATTCAGTATTCTTATCTGCTTTTATTTTTTGATTATTTTTTTCTTCTTGGCTGTGCTGCATGGCTTATGGGATCTTAGTTCCCCGACCAGGGATTGAACTCAGGCCCTCGGCACTGAGAGCGCAGAGTCCTAACCACTGTACTGCCAGGGAATTCCCCTTATCTGCTTTTAAAAGGCATCATCTAAGAATACTTTTTGAATTTAATGGAAAATAATAAGACTTTTTTTTTTTGTCTTGCTTTGAAAAAGGCAGTTCAGACCAGTCTCATAAGACATTTTTAAGTGAAGTTCCTGAAAATTCTTTCTGCACTGCTCTCTGGTTGTAGTGTGAAACCCCTCCTCAGGTCTGGTCAGGAGGAGCTGCCCACCCCACCCCACAAACGCTGTGGTTCTGGCTTTCCTTTCTTTGGTCACCATCTTCTCAGGGTCACATTGGAAGCAGATGGAGGTGGGTTTTTCCAGCCCTGGCAGTCTGTGGCTGTGCATTGAACTGTGTTCTGGAATCTCTGGGTTTTGAGAGTGGGTGAAAGGTTCATAAGTATTTTTGAAAGGCAGTGAATGTGGTCTCATTACATAAAGTTTTAGGGAAAAATTACCCATAATTTTATCCTCTAACATACTATTTTAAATACTCACTTTCAGTCTTTTTCCATATACAGAATGTATTTTATTACAGTTGTAGACTCTACATAGTTTTGTCACCTCCTTGATTTATTTAATATTCGTTTTCGAAGAGTGGTAAAGTTTTATATTATAGAATTAATGTATAATGTTCCCTCAAGTGGATTTATCATAATTTATTTAATCATTGCCTTGTCTGATACTCAGGTTGTTTCTGATGTTTTTCCCAAAGACATTACTGCAATGAACGTGTTTGTGTACATGATTTTTTTTCTTTCCTTTGGGTTATTATCTTAGGGTAAGTTTCCCAGCAAGAAGTAATTAGGTCCTAGGTTAGGACCATTTAATGACTGTCCACACATAGTCCCAACTTGATTTGTCAAAGGCTGTGTTGGTTCACACTGCATATAATCTTTTAGCACAAACTTTATAGTAGTTGGATAGTATGATGTTTTGAATTGCTAGTAAGTAAAAGTGGCATAAAATTATTAAATCTCCATTTCTTTTTATTATTTAATATGACTTATTAGTAGCATGTGTGATAATTAAGGTTAATTCCTTATATTTAATTTGGAAAATTAATGGGCTTAATTAAAATGTAAGGCATTAAAAAAGTACTTGGTGTCTGATGATATTATACTTGAATCTTTTCCTGACAGCTTGCCGATGTTCACCGTGCTCAGGAAATTTACCATTCCACTTACTTTACTCCTGGAAACCATCATACTCGGGTGATTTTTGTTTTTCTTCTTTTCCTCTGGTGTCCTCTCCCCACACCCCCACATTATTTTTACCTAGCAAATTCTCAACATCTAGTCATCTTTTCAAATAGTTGATTTGAAGTGGTAGTAGCAATAACTTAAGGGCAAATGGTTTGTTCACTTAAAAGCAGTCTCCTATTTCCATGATTCCCTAAGAATGTAATGAGTGTTTTTTAAAAACAATTATAATTCTACATTAGATAAATAAAATGTGTGTGTGTGGTCAAAAATGATAAAAAGAAACCCCAACAACCCCAAAACAGATGTAAATCTGTTTCTTGAGCCAGATGGAATATACACTGATTTTGGAATGTAGAGGAAAAGTTGTCCACATATATAGTATAGAATAGGAGTAGCAGAAAATCAGGGAAAATTCATTCTGATGCAGTAAGTATGATGTAACATCAGAATAAATTAATTTTTATAATGTTGGTTTAAAAATTTCTCATAAAAATGCTCAGGCTGACATCTAAAAAGGTGATTCTTGATTTTGCTGTGGAGACTATTTAATGATGAAATTTGGATGATGACCCAGTGTTTTAAGTTTTACTATTGAATTTTATCTTAATCTTTGCATGCTTGATTAAAGTACATACCAACTAGACCCACCAGCAGGAGCTCTTCTGCATTTTGTCCCAGCGTCTTTCTAGTGAGAACAGAGAAAATACATTTGTAATTAGATTAAGACAACTACTTAAGAAATAAAGTAAATTTGATCTGATTTCCTAATCCATTTAAGGTACCTTTAGTACTCTTTTTACATAAAGCATTGTCCATTAGATTTTAGCTATAAAACTGTTAACAATGTCTATTTGCAGTTTATTTAAAAATATAATCTATATTTTTTCCTCTCTTCCTCCTTTCCTTATCTATCTATCTATCTATCCATCTGTCCATCTGTCTGCCTACCTATCTATCCATCCACTATTTATTTATTACAGGAAACAGTATTCCTTGAACATCATTGTCAGTGTCTTTGCCATCATTCTTGGTGCTTTCATAGCAGCTGGGTAAGACTTTGGACTATTTCTGCTCAATAACTCCTTTGTGTCTTTGACAATAGGCCTGGCCCCCTCCTCATTTTTCATTTTCCATCTGGCTGCAGTTGAATTGAGCAGCCAAGAGACAAATCTGTTGATGTTAGTGGAATCCCCATGTGTTCCTATGAAAGTCAAACTGGGTTCCAAGTTGGCCAGAACATTTCTGAGAAATATATAGAGTGAGCATTACAAGGTATTAATACAGCTTTTCTTCATAAAAGGAGTAAACTGTATACATTTATTACTGAATGTTTGTCTTCAATATAAAAATTTTACAAAGAATTTTGAAAAGTTCTTAGGCATTTGACTAAGAATAACAGATTTATAAAGCCCTTGTAAGCTGATTTGTTTTATCATCGTGTGATGCCTTATTGGTCAATATTTCCAAGGATGGAATACTCTCATTAAATGTTTGGGACATGAGCCAATACCAGTGCATGACTACTATCTTATTCATTAATATACCTGACCAGGAATAAGGGCTCCAAGTTTGCATTTGAAAGCAGGCGCTCGGACTCCTTTTATTAGCATAGTGGTTAAAGCATGTGTGCAGTTACCTTCCTTGGTTTGAAACTTAACTTCTGTCAGCTATTTCTTAGCCTCTCTGTGCCTCAGTTTCCTCATTTATAAGGTATAAATGATACAGTTGGCCCTGTGTGTCCAAGGCTTCTGCATCTGTGGATTCAACCAACCGTGGATCGAAAATATATATATTTTTAAATACCAGAAGATTCCCCAAAGCAAAACTTGGATTCACTGTGCACTGGCAACTATTTACATAGCATTTACATTGTATTAGGTGTTATAAGTAATCTAGAGATGATTTAAAGTATATGGGAGGATTATGTAGGTTATATGCAGACGCTGCACATCATTTTATATAAGGGACTTGAGCATCCGTAGATTTGGGTACCTGCATGTAGAGGGCGTGGGGGTGTGGGGTACTGGAACTAGTCCCCCGTGGATATGGAGGGATGACTGTAATAGAAAAGAAAAACCTATGTGAATGAAAGGAAGAAAGAAAAAGTTGGAGGAATTTCAGTTAAACTAGTTTCATTAACTCATTTAGAAACAAGAGTTCTGGATCATTAATTGCAAATTAAATAAGGTGTGGGCTACAGAGCCAGGATGTCTGGAACCCTATTCTAGTCTCCTCACTTACTGGCTATATAACCAAGGACAAGCTATTTAACCTCTCTGTGCCCCAGTTATTTTGACCGTGAAGTGCAGATTAGAATATCATCCACCTAATAGCATCACTATGAGAATTAAATGAGATAATAATAAACCAGGATTTACACTAGTTCGTGGTCAAGTTCAACAAAAACATGTTGAAGCATTTACTAGATGCCAGGCATCATTCTGTGTGCTGAGGAATCCAGCAGTTAACAAGACAATCCTTGCCTTCATGGAGCTTTCATTCAGGTTGGTGGAAACAGATAATAAGCAAAAGAAATTGATTAAAGATATAGCATGCCAGCTGGTGACAGATATTAGCAATAATAATGATGTTTATTATTGTTATAAATGTGTTTAGTCCCTTGCCTAGACCAGGGTTTATTATTTGCCTTTTTTATCTGTAACTTCCTCTTCTCCAATTCTAGCTGTGGCTGAGCTCATCCCCCTTAAAGCTGGCCTGTTTGGTTTCAGTGCTGTGTTTCATGCCTGATATGGTGCTGGTACAGACATTAAGCAGCCACACTTAGAGCCTGTTTTGATCATGAAGACTTTTGTTCAAACAAAACATATGCATGAAGTAGCTAAAAAAGGGAGGTGCCCTGTTGAAAGTGCCTTCCTCCCACAGGGCTGAGGTCTCCCCAGGGACGCCTCTCTCTTCTAGGTTTCTTGGAGCTCAGTTTGAAAACCACTAACTTAGAGCCAGTTGAAGACTTTTACAAAAATTGGTTTATAAAAATGTAAGTCTTTGATGAGGCATGGCACTTCAGACTCTGTGTGTATGAAAGCACATCTCCAGAAGCAGTTAGTAGGAATTCAGCTCATAGGTGATACTCTGGTGAGCTGAAAGGGTAAGTAGTGTTTCCCAAAACATCTAACTTTTACCCAAGAGCCAGCTTGGAATAGTAATTCTCGGCTTTCCCCTTCCTCAGCACCCACAGAATGGAAAATATCCCTGTGGGTAACAAGCACAGTTCTTAGCTGCAGCCCAGCTGTCACCGCACCCTTCTCTGCTCTCACTCAAATTAACTCATCAAATGCAGGTAACAGATGAGCCAGTTTAGGCAGCTGTAACAAATAGCCCCTACATCGTGGTTGTTTAACATACCAGGTATGTTCTGCTCACACTCCAGATGCATACTAACATCAGTGAATGCTGTGGGAGTGCTCTGCCCATTGTAGCTACTTAGGGACCCAGGGGGATGGAACCTCTGCCTTAAAGGGGGTTTCCTTGCTCATCCAGAAGGGAAGAAGGCATGTGGGGAATTGTCTGCTGGCTCTCCAAGCTTTTCCCTGGAAGTGACGTGTTACATCTTCTTACATTGCATTTGCCAAAGCAAGTCACATGGCCAGCAAAAGTTGAAATGTAATGTCTGCGAACAGCCCTAAATGACAATCACACGGGTTGACCATGAATCTGCTCCCATTTATAACACAAGTAAATTCTTATCAAACGTCTGTGCTTTCACTACTGGCCTAAACAAATGATGTTGGGAATTCCTGGCCCCCTCAAGTAGGAGACCTGAAAACTCCAAGAATTCCCCTTAGGCTCCCTGAGGAAGTGAGTAACACTTCCTTTCCATTCCTCTGGATGGAAAGGTACCTCACTTTTTTGCTCATTCATCTCTTTGCCATCTTAGGGAATGGCAGACACTTCTTAACACTGAGCTGAATGTGGGTAGGAAAGATCTGGAAAGCCCTTATTTTCAGAGATTCTATTGTGATTGAGCCAGAGAATTATGATTTATGATGATCTAAAATTAGTTTATATTCTCACAAATATATTTGTAGGTAAATAATGCCAGTGGAAGCCTCAAGCAAAATCTGGTTTAATTTGCATTCAGATTTTGATGCAATTTTTACCTATTTCCTTCTCTTTGGTTAGAAATAATCTTATTTTGATACTGAAGGGGATAAGGATATGCCACTCCAATATATGCCACTTTGGCATAAACATTATTTTGAGTTGAAGGCAATTGAGAATCAATAGATGTGGGAAGAGTTCTCTGCCCTCCCTTTTCTACCTAAAAGTAGACCATAAATTTGCCTTTGTGAAGGTGTCCCTTGGTCCTGTACTTGAAATAGGAAAGCGATTCTTATCACCAGAGACAGAGAGTAAGCATCTAGATGAATCTGCATAAACAAACCTTATTAAAATAACCCTTATCTTCCATTAGTTTCCCCTATGTATTTCCTAGTCCCTTTCCCACAATTTATTTGTTCCTTAACACCCAAACCCTCTTTTTTGTTAAAATGGTATCTAAGCCCCAGAGTCTGACCACTTCTTTGAGTTTCATTTCTTTTCTGTGAACTCCTGTGCATGTCAAATATTTAAAACAATTTGTATTTTTTTCCCCCGTTATTCTGTCTGTTGTCAGTTAACTTCACAGGCCCCCAGACACTGACCCAAAGAGGGTAAAGGAAACCTTCTTGACAATATATACTTATGAATTTGGACATGGGTGTGGTACTGTTTGCAAGGTCAAGTGAAGGTGAATGCATCACATCCGGCCTAGCTGTTGTTCACTCTCTCCTCCCTTTGCCATATTCCCCCCAAACATTTTTATACTAGTGTTATTTATTTAAAATGGAAATTGAAGAGAAGATGCTTCAAAGAATGGGAAGAAAGGGGCCTTAGAGGAGTTGCAGAGAAGGAATGGATCCCTGCCTTGCCTTTTTGATGGACAGGATAGTGGGGGTGCTAGTGGATGACGTGAGTGGGGACCAGATGGAGGTGTCAGTTCCTCATTTGACCCCTTTACCATGTCACTGCTCAGCTGTCCCCGGAGGGCTGTACTCTGGGGAAGGCCCTATTTACTACAATAAGCCACAGGTGGGTTGAACAAATCATTCCTCTTTACCAGTTAGCAAAAGAATGGCTTTGCAGTCAAAGGAAGATGGTTAATGTCCCTCTGGTTTTAAGCGGTTGTGATTAAGTTTAAGCCTCCTGAAGGCCTGGTCTTGTTTTTGTCTGGGGACAGGGCAGAAGAATTAACCATTCATCACCATACAGGGGGAAAATATGCCAGAGAAAAGGTAGTTACTAGCGTCACAAATGGATTTGATTAGGAAAGATGAAACAGAGAGTGTCTGAGGCCAAGTTGTGAGTTTCTGAGTAATCATACTCCTCTGTGTTCTCCCTCCCAGTTCTGACCTTGCTTTTAACTTGGAAGGCTATATTTTTGTATTCCTGAATGATATCTTCACAGCAGCGAATGGTGTTTATACCAAACAGAAAATGGACCCAAAGGTACCAGATCTTCACTCCTTTAGCTTTTAGGCTTCGTCATCTGGCCACTGAAATTACATGAAAAAATGAACTTGTAAAGATGACATGTAATTTAATTTACATGTTATGATCTACAGATTACTAATTTCTTTTTAATTATCTTGTCTGCATAGGTTCTTGTTACTCCTTGTCTTGCAAAGTTTGGGTGAAAATTAGGTAGGAAGGGAAAAATGGGCACTATTTTAGATGCAAAGTCAGAATACTATATAGAAAGGGGATTATTTTGAAAGGCAAATTAAAATTAGAAGTTTTTTTTACCATCATCCTCAGTGACCAGTGTGAAGTCAGGAGTATTCTGAAAGCAGCTGTAGTTTGAGAGTCTGGAGATGTGGGTTACAGATTCAAGTTTTGCTGCTGACTGGTTATTGTAACCTGGAACCTTCACTTCTCCAAACCTCGGTTTCCTCACCTGTGGAATGAGATGACTGGAATGGATAATTTATAAGGTCCTGTCACGAGGGGCTGGTGGGCGGATGAGCTTTCCTTCCTTGTGGCTGCCCTCAGGTCAGAGCTCCCAGCCCTCACCGCCCCCCCCCCACACACCCCAAGCTGTGCAGGAAGCTCTGGAGGATGGGCCAGGCATATGTTTCTTTGTTCCGAGTTCTTTGTGTTGAGTGAGGGTGTTCTCTCTGATGGACAGACTTATTCCTGTGAGCTGTTTTTTTATCTGCGCTGTATTTTTCTGCACTACCATTTGGTTTTTAATGGTGGCAGTTTTACAAAACTGGTTTTGCTGTCTTTTGAGAATCACAGTGTGTCACCCTGTATGGAAAGTGGCGGATGTAGCCTCTAACGAAAATTAAATTTATGCAAGATTGGAAAACAAGATACCTGGTGTTTTAACCCTGCTGTTCCTTAATAGAAAGAGCAGATGTTTTTTAAGGAGTTCTGTTTATATTAATATTGTTAATGCTGTTTACTTTGTTCCACATTTCCCATTTTGAATAGCATGCTTTCAAAAAAAGAACAATTAGAATGTTAGAGATGGATGGAACCTCGGAGTCCATCCATCTCCTTCCACTTTATCCGTCATTTTTTGGATAGAGCAAATTTTTTTTTTGGAAATCACAGTACGCTTGAGATGAAGCATTTTACATCAGAAATTTGCTGAAAATATTCCAATACAGAGCTGGTCAGAATGCATGTTCTAACTCTGCATAAGTACATGGTTGTGTAATTAGCTTCAGGGGAAAATAAAATAAAATAAATGGCTCCAGGAAGTCTGATGCTTCATATTTCTAAAATTGAGCGGAGTTTTCTTGGTTTTTGCAGGAGTTAGGGAAATATGGAGTGCTTTTCTACAATGCCTGCTTCATGATTATCCCAACTCTTATCATTAGTGTCTCTACTGGAGACCTTCGACAGGTGAGCTGATGACAGTCATTCATTCTTACTTAGCAGTGTCTAAAATTTTAATATTTAACCTGTGGTACTTACTGAAATAAAAAGTGTATAAAGGTAACTAGGATTTCCGAAAGCAAGATGTTTGGTACGCCCAGTAATACCTTTGACACTTTCCTTTTCTTGGCATTTATCTTTAGAACTGTGGGGAGTAGCAGGAAGTAGTCAAAAAAACTCTGGTCTTGAAGCTTTTTGCAAAACAACAACAAAAATCTGAGTGTGAGTCTCACTTTCCCCTTTGTTGGCATGGGGATCCTGAGAAAGCTAGTTAACTTTGAAGGGGATTTTGATAGTTTTAAAAAATGGATTTACTTATTTATTACCCTTGTTATGGACATTTGGAAAAATACACACAAAATAGAATAATTTAATGAACTCTCATGTACCTGTCACACAGCTTCAACACTTTTTGGCATTTCACCCTTCTTATTTCATCTACCCTCATCTGCTCTCACTTCCCCCCCCCCCGGAATATTTTAAAGTAAATCCCAGACATCATGGCATTTGCCTCTAAATATTCCAGGATCTACATTTGAATTTTGAGAAGGTTTTGCTCTTTTGGTATTTGCCCTGTTCACCTTATCTGCTGTACACCTGTCAGAGACAAATAAAATGATAAGTTAGTAGAAGGATGGGAGGCCCAGTTAGGGGGTGGGTATCTCTTAGGAAGAGTGAATGTTCACCCCGTAACATCCGCATGGCTACCTTGAAATGTGCGGGCTCAGAAAGTTACCAGACAAACCACTTTAAGTTCATGTGAGAAACGAGGTGTGCTGGGCAAACTCCTGGTCTAGTGTGGCCTCTGGCCTCTCCCACAGACGTCTCCCTCCACACCGTGGGCTGGGCATTAACCTTCATTGACCCTGTTGTTGTTGCTGGGCCGGGGGTGGGGTTCACAGTCCCCCACCTTCGCCCCCACCCCAGCGGCAGACGTTGACAGCATTTCTGTATTTAACAGTCAGCATGGTTGTGTGGTGCACACGGGTTGAGCGTCAATCCCATTTGTCACCTTTTAGGGGTTTGAATGACTTTAGAAGCTTTCAGATTCCAGGGACTCCTGGGGTGAATGTCAGGGCTCGTTGTTCTTTCTCAGAACTATACTTTCTCCCTTGTACAGTTCCTTTCTCAGAACAAGAGAAAGGTTGACCGGCTTAGCAGCAATGTCCCCAGGGGTAAACATCCATTTCCATATGTTTATATTGAAAACTACCAAGAAACCCCAGTTTTGATTAAAGGGGTCTCAGTGTGTGAACCTGGGCCTCACTGTTAGTTCAGAATATTGGAAGTTAAAGCAAGCACCCCGTATACCTCTAGCAATGATGAACAGGGCAGAATATCTAAAAGCACATTATTTATTTTTCAGCTACCATCAATTAAACCAGTTTAGTGTCAGCAGCATTACATAAACAAGGTGAAATTATGAGCCCTCAATGTCCTACTGGCTTGTCTCTTTTCATTATCATAAAAATGAGTTTTTCTTTTGAGTCTCTGGAGTTTATCTCTTCTGAGATTCTGGTACTTTATAGCCTTTCAGATATATATTTATTTCTAGAAAGAGAAATCTAGAAACTTCTAGGAACTCTTAGAACACCTGATTGAAACTAAAAGCACATTTCCCTATGGGAACAATGTTTTAAATGGCGTAGTGACCAGAAACTGAATTTTAGGTACCTTTTGAAAATAGACTACATGTATTATGTTAATAATTTATAACAGCATTTCAGTAGGAATATGTATGTCCACATTTAAATCGTTGACTTACAAACTTATAGCATGGTGCTTTCAGAAGTTGCCACCTGCTTGTAATGATTACCATGCAGAATTACTATACTTTCTCAAGTAATAGTAAAAATAGCTAATAATTATTGAGGAATTATTCTATCAGACATTGTTTGAAGTATTCTACATGAACTGTCTCGTTGCATTCCCACAGTAGCTTGAGGAGAAGGTACTATTATTATCCCCATTTTATAGACAAGGAATCTAGGGCACAGTGTTTAAAAAACTTTCCAAGGACAGTAAGTGATAGATCCAGGGGGCTGTCTGGCTCTAGAAACACATCATCCGCTGTAATCTCAATTTAAAAAAAGAATTTTATTTATTTATTTTTGGCTGCGTTGGGTCTTTGTTGCTGCGCACAGGCTTTCTCTAGTTGCGGTGAGCGGGGGCTATTCTTCCTTGCAGTGTGCAGGCTTCTCATTGTGGTGGCTTCTCTTGTTGCGGAGCACTGGCTCTTGGCTCATGGGCTTCAGTAGCTGTGGCACACAGGCTTCAGTAGTTGTGGCTCACAGGCTCCAGAGCACAGGCTCAGTAGTTGTGGTGCACGGGCTTAGTTGCTCTGTGGCATGTGGGATCTTCCCGGACCAGGGCTCGAACCTGTGTCCCCTGCATTGTCAGGCAGATTCCCAACCACTGCACCACCAGGGAAGCCCCTCAATTTTTTAATTTGTATCAGTATATGAAAAGTGTTTGTTTCTTTCCTTCACATATGATAAAAACTATAACCTATCACTTATAGCTTAGAAAGTATAAGAGGCCTAACATTTACCTTAACTTATTCAATCCTGGTGTTCTAGGAGAACATTATGCTCCTATTCTGGCTTTCGATGCTGGAATATCTCAGTATTTACCCATCTAGCCTCTTCCATTTGATCAGTCTCTTAAGATTTCAAACAGAAGTTACTATAGTTACCTGAGAGCCCCAGCAATGATAACTATTCACTGAAATTCCAGATGGATCAGAGCTAAATATATGGATTTAATTTAAAAGTTTATAAGAAAAATTATAATCAGAAAAATATATTTATTTTCTGTAAGAGACTGTTAAGAGAAGGCTTTCTATAAGATGACAAAGATACGAAAACCATAAAGTTAAAAATTTGGCTCTAATTTAAAATTATTATATGATAAGAGATGCCAAAAGAGATAACACTGTAACCAGTAATTTAAAAAACTCTGTAGGAAAAAATAGTAAGATTTTTCACTACTAATGTTGTTTTGCTCTGTGTTCATTGAATCACTATGAATTTCTTCCAGTTGGTCACTTTTAACCATGGCTGAATCCATTTTAGACTGTGAACCAAATACAAAAAAGTAGTGAACTTACATAATTAGGTGTGTTAGTCTGCAATATAAAATTGCATTTTATTTGCCAAGTTTGGTTTGATTGTATTGAAAGTTAATTGAGGAATTCGAGTGAAAGGTTAACTTCCCTTGTTAATGGAAGGAGTACTTGGATGAGTCATTATTCCCGGTTGACTGTAGGGGGTCAGAGATTGTGTTAAGACTCGTGTGTGTGACTCACTGTACTGGGGGTTCACTCTTGGACCTTGGACTTACACAGTCATCGACTTAACACAGTCAGCAGATCTGGTAATAGCACCTTGATTCTATCTGTGATTGACAAAGTCAGTAATGCCAGCTCCTCTTGTTAACAAATTAGGCCCCTGGAAAATAGTGGGTGAACTTTCTTTAGTTATTTGAATCATTGCAATAAGTTCAAGGTACATTTAGTGTGTTGCAGTTGATGAATAGGGATAAATAATAGGACTTTTTTTCTGATTAAAAAACACATTAATGAAAAATGAAAAAGATTCACACTCCAACATATTTTCATAGCAATAGTGAGTCTAAAGGAGGAAGTACTTAATATTGTTACTCATCTTTATTTTCTATGTTTTCAAATAAATGTCATGCCACATGACTTTTTAAAATGCCACCAGCAGAGCCTCATCATTATTAAAGAAACAAAATAAAACTAAAATCTATCAAAATTTAGGCTGGCAATGAATCCAAGTATTTTTATGAAAATTACTACATAGCTCTCAATGGTTTATGTGGTATCAAGAATATATAGTTTTTGTATACTGTTTTCATAAATACTCCCAGTTCTTTGAGTAAATAAGTGTTTTCCTACCTTTGGTTTGAAGTTTGGGGCATATGCTTTGCTCTTATTCACAATCTTATTTAATTTTTCAGACACAGAATGTTTTCCATAAGTTTCTGTTTGGTTTTGATCTTTGACTCTCTTGGTATAAACTGTCCTGGATGTTTTATGACCCTCTGGTCAGCTTGGGGCTTGCCAGTAAGACAGATTTATATTTATTATATTTTTTATTTCACAAGTAAGTGTTAAAAAGAAAGTTTTATTATGAAAACCTTCAAACCTGTTCAGAAGGAAAGAGAATAGTATAACAAATCCCATGTACCCATCAACCATGTTTGGCAGTTATCAACATTTAACGTGGATTTTTTCATAAGAGGTGGTCAAAGTGTTACTAATGAAACAGTGACAGTAAAGTGTAATCAGAGAAGAGAATTCCATTTTAATTGGTTTAAAAATTTGAACTATAAACTTAAGATTTAAACTTAAGAAAGATTTAAATAGTTTTAAATCTCCAAAGTTACTAAAACTTGGCTAACAAAGTATTGCTTAATAGAAAGTGAATAGAATTTATATTTAATCATGTATTCAGCATGTACTTACATATAGTCTTGAGTCACCGTAAAGTCATTTTTGGACGCAGGCAAGGGACAAATCATGAATAAAATACTCCTTTTTATTGTTACCTGAAAAGGGTTTTTATTTTCTCACCTAAGAGCAGAAGCTGCCTTAAACTTCTCTGTCTACCAGCTCCTCTACCCCAATTACTTGATTGCTTTGTAAATAGCACACAATAGTTTATTTGTTCATGATACTTCCTAAGCATTTGCAAATTCTTTTTTTTTTGGCTGCTCTTAGTTCCCCAACCAGGGATGGAACTGGGCCCTGGCAGTGAAAGCTCTGTGTCCTAACCACTGGACCGCCAGGGAATTCCCTTTTTTTTTTCCTCTTGTGCAAATTCTTGAAAACAGTTTATGAACTTTAAGTTTTCTTAGTCTTGCCAGCATTATTAAATTTATAATAAACTTTCTTTTAATATTATTTATTAAAAACACAACGCTGATTTTATGACTACAAATTAGTAAAGATTTAATGATAGCCACAGCAATAATAGCTGTCATTTTGTTCTTGCCACCTGTAAGTTTCTAAACAATTTCATTAAATCCTCACATTGACCTTTTGAGGAAGTTTTTTAAAAAATAATCCCCATTTGTAAAATGAGCCTGAGGTTCAGGGAGGAAAAATAATTAGCCCAATGTCACACAGCTGGTATTACCCAGGATTTTTGAAACTGTATTTTCTGTTTGCGAAACTGGAATTTGTACTAGAGTGTACACACTGGTAAAACCAGTATTATTAATCTAACCATTAGTTTTCTTTCTTTTTGATAATAGGCTACTGAATTCAACCAATGGAAGAATGTTCTATTTATCATACAGTTTCTTCTTTCCTGTTTTTTGGGGTAAGAAGCCATAGATAAGAAGAAGCTTTGGTCTATGGTATCTCTTAACAAGTCAAATCAAAATATACATTCCGTCTGCTCTGTCAAAATCCCTTTTTGCTTCTCCAACTTCTACTGAAAAGTAGCACTGCAGCAGAGGAGTGGATTGGGACCCATGCTAAATGTGACCTCCAAAATATGATGTTGCATATTGATTTCTGAAAGTTAGTTTGAAATAAAATCAGCAGCCCTATCAAATTCAAATGTGTTTTTTTGTCTTTGTCACAATGTCCCAAGGTTCCCAAGGTTCTCACCTCACATAAATATTTGGAAATAACCATTTTCTGTAGTGTTGTACCTGTTATATTCAGGGTGTTTTCTGAGGAGAGATGCCCAGGCCATTATATTGCCCAATAATTTTAGGCTTTTGTTCTTAAAATTTTCCTTAGGTATAGCTTCCTGTTGAGTGGCCATGCAGTTTGTCTTTTTATATGTTCCCCAAACTTGAAAAGTCCTTTTCGTGAATAGATAATACATACAACTAGTAAATAATACAAAAGCTGCAAAAGGATGCATAGGGAACATAAGCCACCTTCCCTTCTTCCCTGCCTTGTGGCACTGCAGTTTTCCTCTCCAGAAGCAACTGCTGTTTGGAGTATCCTTCCTGGACTGGGCTCCATGTATACACAAGCACCTGTGTCTTATCCCATAAGAAAGGGTCTTTGAATGACTGTCTTGGAATTATTTGTCAAAAGATTTTTCCTGTGAAGAAAGATGAATTCCCCCTTATTTTTTTACATTACTAGTACTGTAATTTTCATTGTGTGTAAATGAACTAAGACAATTCATGAGTCTTTGATCAACACTCTTCAATTCTTAAACTTGATCTTAGTTGCAGTAACGTAATCACATCAGTAAAAATATTTATGTATATCCTCAAGTTCAGTAATTCTCTCTTTAGCTGTGTCTGATCTAATGTTTAACCTGTTCTTTGGAGGTTTTTTTTAAAGTTATTTTTTATTGAGGTATAGCTGCTGCACAGTATTATGTGTTTCAGGTATACCACATAGTGATTCACAGTTTTTAAAGGTTATATTCCATTTAGAGTTATTATAAAATATTGGTTATATTCCCTGTGTTGTACTGTATATCCTTGTACCTTACTTATTTTATACATAGTACTTTGTACCTCTTAATCCCCTACCCCTATCTTGCCCCTCCCTGCTGGAGTTTTTGATTTTAACAATTTTTACTTTATTTGTAAAAGTTCCACAGTTTGTTTTCAAACTTGTCTGTTCATTCTTAACATTCTTTTGTTGGTCATCTTTGAGACTGTACCTTTTATTTCTTTAAATATTACACACATAGCTATTCTGTATTCTGCATCTGACGATTCCAATGTCTGCAGTTCTTGAGAATCTAAATATGTAGTTGGTTGACTAAATATGTAGTTTGTGAGTATCATTATGGTTTGCTTTCTTGTGTATTTGGTGACCTGTGATTTGTGAGCATATTATTTAATCTTAATCAGTCCTGTGGACTGAAAATAGGAATTTGAGAAACTTCCCTGCAGGGACAAATTGTTTTTAGTCTAGTTGGTAGCCAGGTGTGCCCCTGACCTGGGCCACCCTGGCCTTTTTGAGGGTCTGGCCTCAGTGGGCTAGTGTCCCTTCTCACTTGGGGTTTGGCCCAGGGCTCAGTTTACAGACAGTGCTGTTTTGCAATGGTCTCTGCCCTGAAGCACCCTGATCTTGTACCTATTGTGTGCTGCTCTGATGCCTGCCTGGCTCAAATCCCCTTATCACTCTGTACCCAGTTTCTCCCCTTTCCAAAGGGGGGATATTAGGCAATCTCTTGTGCCTGTTGCAAAACCAACAGTCTCTCAAATAATGTGTTCTTTCAGGCATTGGTTGTTTGGCAGTGGGTGAGTACTAAGTGCTCTCAGTACTTAGGCAGCCATTGTTGGATGCCTAAGTGTAGTAAGATATTTGTAGTTTTCCCAGTTGTTGACTGAGAACATACAACTTTGAAAAAAATCTACTAAGCTGGGTTTGTGAGTTACCCTTTGTGAAATCATCCTTTTCCCCCCATTACAATTAAAAGAAAGTCAAACCATATCACACAAACTCAGACCAGCACGTTTCCTTGCCTAAGCCCATGTTCACCTGTGAACAGCAGAGCCAAGTTTTAGTTTTATCTCATGTCATTATAAACTTGATAATATTTTTGTTTTGTTTTGTCTGTTTTTTTCACTTGCACTTTACTATTTAGCCATTCCATGAAGGAAATCAAGAAGTAAACCTTTTTTTTTTTTTTTTTTAATTTTATTTTTGGCTGCGTTGGGTCTTCTTTGCTATGTGCGGGCTTTCTCTAGTTGTGGTGAGTGGGAGCTACCCTTCACTGTGATGCGTGGGCTTCTCATTGTGGTAGCTTCTCTTGTTGCAGAGCACGGGCTCTAGGCACGTGGGTTTCAGTAGTTGCAGCACGCGGGCCCTAGAGCACGCGGGCCTCAGTAGTTGTGGCACGCAGGCTCAGTAGTTGTGGCGCATGGGCTTAGTTGCTCCACGGCATGTGGGATCTTCCTGGACCAGGGCTCGAACCTGTGCCCCCTGTATTGGCAGGCGGATTCTTAACTACTGTGCCACCAGGGAAGTCCCAAGAAGTAAACCCTTTGATGTCAGCTGTCTGCAGTGAGTGGCGGGGTGGGCAGTGCCTGAGCTGGCACTTCTGGGGCTTCTTTGTCAGAATCTTGACCCTATTTATCTACAACTACATGCCTTTTTTTCCAATTAATAATGTGCTTCCTAGAAAACAAATACTCTCTTGATAAAAGTTCTTAATCAGTATTTTATCAGTAGTCATTTTGCATGTAAAAATGTCATAAAGGCATAGTAATTAAAAATAAATCAGTAAATGATGAAAATATTAATATTTCAGATTCTACAACTTTCAGGGTAAAAACTAGGTAGATCTCAGTTTTTTAAGTGGGTCTTTTGAGGACACTAAAATCATGGCATCATTCTAACAGGTGCCTGTACTCTGGAATCAGATGGCCTAGATTTGAATCCTGGCTTTGCCACTTTTTAGCTCTGGGTCCTTGGACAAGTTATCTACCCTCTCTGAGCCTCAATTTCCTTATCTTTAAAATGGGAACAATGATGTAATGTAGCTAATTTATAAGGTTATGTGGATTGAATGAGTAAAGAGCCCTTAGTGTAGACATATAGAAAATGTTCAGTAAGTGTTAACTATTGTTTTTGTTGTTAATATTTCTATTTCTGAGCCCAGCCTGTTCAGTTTGGCTGTCCTTTTTCACCCCAGACAGATTTGGTTCTGCCTATAGCCCATGACTTCAATAGTTTTTCTTCTGTTATGTCTACTTCATCTTCAACCGCCATGTTTTAATTCTGAAACTGCTCTAGAAGGAAACTTCCATTTTGGCATGGTGCATTTTTCAGAATCCTGCTTTCTTAGTTTCTCACTCAGAGGACACGATGATTAGGTCACTTGCTTCTTTGCAGTGATAGAAACCATTGTAAGCTTCTGAGCATATCCTTGCTTTTCAGAACAGCTGGAACTGGCTGTCCCTTCTCTTCGGTTCATGCTCAAGGAGCCTCAGGACTAACATGTGCGTGTTCCATCCCTTGACTCCAGAGAACTCTCTCTCAGCTTCTTTCTTATTTTCACTGCTTTCAAGTTTGCATTTCAAACTTGCTTTCTCTGACCACCAACCCTCTATCCGGAGTTGAAAATATAATTTAAAAATTATAACACTTTAGAACTGTATGTTAAGAAGCCAGTGGAATGGTGAAAAGAGCAGACTTTTCTTCTGAGTCACGGTGAATGATTCAGCTTTAAGAAATGCTATTTGTAATCAAGAGTTTGTAAATAAAGCATATGATGAAGTGAAATTGCATCAGGCAGGTAAACTGGATTGTGGGAGCCACGATAATTTAATGCAGGTAGAGGTAAAATAAGACTGAAATTTAAGTTGACAAACTAGATTTTAGAAAGCTAGCTCTGCTGTTCTTTTTAATCTTGCCGAGAAGTGACAGGTTCTGGTTCATTCACACCAGCATCTGGCACCAGCCCCTAAGCCCTGGAGGCAATTACCCTAATCTGTTTCTGCCCTAGTAGCAGCCTCTTTGATCTCACTGAAGCAGTAATATATTCCTTAATAGAAACACAGATGTATCAATTTTCCCTACTCACAGCATAAAAAATGTTCTATTCTTTGAACCTTCACTGATCCTGCCAAGATGTAGGGTCCAAGACAAAATAGGATTCTGCTGATTGCTTGGACACAGGAGTGACAGAACCTTCAAAGAGTGTAGATATTTCCATCATTTCCCAACAAACCAAATTGTAGCGTAAAATCAATGCTCCAGGAAAATAGATCATATTTTTCCCATGACTTTGGCTTCCCTGGCACACCACTGAGGTCTGGGGTAGGAGAGAGTTCTTACCAGAGATGGGCAAGATGAGATTACTTGAAATTCTTTGAAATCTGAAATAAGAGAGTAATGTGCTTGGGTACAATTGTGGTTGGTGGAAGGAGTGTAAAGGTAGCATTTTATTATTTGAACATTTGTGTTGGACTTCTATGTATGCTTGTACATGGAATGGTAACCAGCAACAAGTTGTAAACAAGGCCATTTGAGTTCTGCTTGTGACTCCCACGAGTGTGCCGTCCAACTTTGGGTTAATCAGTTATTTTTTGTGTTATTTTTCAGAAACAGGAAGAAACCTTTGAGCAAGGGTTCTGGTTCAGGGGTTTTCACATGGGTACCTCCATCCCTTGGGGCCCTATAAGCCAAAACACCAGCTGGTATCTGTTGTCTGAATAAATGTGTATCTTTTGTATGTGCCATTATTTTTCAAATGTACACAGATGATAAGTACGATTTTATAAGTACGTAATGGCAGAAATGTACTGAGAATTCAGCAGTGCTGAATATCTTTACATTTTATTAATTCACAGATGCTAAAATCAAAGCTGTCATGTGGAGGTTGACATTTTTGGTGTTAAAAGTGGTTTCCTTTGCATTGAGTTAATGGAGGGTCTTTTAATTCAGAACCTTGGTCTTAGCCAAAGGACAGTGTAGGTGCATATTTGCGTATAGAAGTAAATCATGTTTCTTAGAAAAAGTTTTAATACACTCCTTTGATCCTCGTCATTTTATAGTTACCCTCTCTGGGGACACCCAGGTGGTATACTGAGAAGTGCAGCCTTTCTGTCTGCAGAAAGTGGCTGTTCCTGTGTCAGATGCCATCTGTCACTTAGGAGGACTGCCGCTAATTCAAACTCCCCCAGGAGGCTGGAGACAGGGACTCCTCCCCTCGCTCAGCCCAGCTGGTGGGTGAGTGTCCTAGTGGCCCACACTCAGGCTAGATGGATATTGGCCAAGGTGGTTTCGCTAAAATGTGGAATGAAGAAAACATTGCATGATTGGAAACCCTGGAGTAGGAAATTTTAAGCAAAAATAGGACATAAAGGATATTCATGACTGTTCTGGGTTTAAGGCTGCGCTCCAGTTTAGGAAGCCTGCAGGAAGCTTTTCTGTGTCCTGGAAATTGGGTTGGGCCCCTCCTGGGAGTTGTGATCTCTGTTATTTTATTAGACTCTTAGCTCCTTCAGGGCAGATGCTGTGGGTTTATATACTCTTACTACCCAGGCCCAGCAGAGCAGGCACCAAGTAACACCAGGTTGAGTTTTTTAATCTTTTCATTTTATGCATAAGTTGGATTATTTATAGTTCCCTGGGACTCTAAATTAATGTTGAATTTATTAAAATTGTAAAAATTTAAAAAAACTTAGATTTTCTTAAGCCAATTTATAAATATTCTTGCTCTATTTATAAAGCTAGTAATTTTTATACTAACATAAGAATATTTACTTTCATTATTTGATTAATGGTTTGTTAACCCGAGTTTAACTGATTGAAATCTCCTAAATAATTTACTGTAAATCAGTCTTGTTTACAACTTAGTGAATTAAAAAAGAATTAAATATTTAAAATGTGATTTACAAATGTAATTTACCTGATTTTTCCAGCAATTCCAAGCCTTAATAAGGCCCTAGAGAAGCTGATGGGCCAGGTTGCTTTACAAGCCTAGCAACTCTTTGAAATCTAATAAACCAAGCTTGGCAATGTGGTAAATCAGCTTCTTTTAAACATTTGAATACTGTGTACAGACTTAGATTTTCTTATCCCATTCAAGTGAAAATTGCAAATTTAATATCAATTGCACATTTTAAATACAAGCCACAAAGACCAAGATGTTGGATTCTCTAACTTGCCAAATTATTGTAATTACCTTAATAACAAAGACAGACATTATTTTGAAGATTACAGAATTTGTTTGTAATTGAGTTTATTCCTCAGCTTGACGTATGTTATCTCTAATATTTTTTCTCTGTCATCCCTGGTAATGAACATACTCAGGACAAAAATGGTTACTGTTTGTGATCTAGATTCTGTTATTAACAATCAGAAGTTTGGTCCTGGACCTGGGACTGGGTGCTAAATTGCCCCAGGGGGAGTCTCCCTAATGCTTAGGGGCTGAGCCCTTTCTTAGAGTACAGTTCCCAAGCTCATGCCTTCTAACTGGTGTTTAGCTTTAAAATCCAATACATCTTATGCTCTCTCAGTATCTTTCCAGTCTCATTCTCAACCAGTTTTTATTGTAACCTCTTTCAACATTTAATCATCTGATTCCAGTGGATGAAATTTTGCACCCCAGCTAGGTTACAGCTAATTTTCATTACTACTTGAGTGAAATGAATATATTTCTTTATCTCTGATTGAATTCTACATTCCTGTGTATATGTATATTTTCTTATCTGGTTGTTTGGTCATGATTCTGTAGTCATTTTGTTGACAAGTGTCAATATACTGGTCAGTGTTGAATGCCTGTCAGATTAACTTTAGTAATAAGGTACAGGAGTACCACTGGCATGTGGAATCCATTATTTAAATCTTCTTTGTCCAAAGCTAGCAATCATTGCAGCTGGTTTTCCCTGCTAACACCAGTGGTTCTCAGAACTGGCTGCACATTAGAATCATCCATAGAGCTTTGATATGGCATATGGCTGGGTCCCCACCTCAAACCAGTTGGAGGCCCTCTGCCAGGCATCATGGTGTTAAAAGTGCACCAGGTGATTCTGATGCACAGAGAGGACTGAAACCCACTGTTGTAACATCTGTTAAGCGAAAGATTTCAGATCACTTAAAAAATCTCATTGTCCTTATCCCCTTCTTGTGGAAACACTGATGGAAAATGCACAGACAAAATGAAAAGGACACCTAAGGTAGAAAGTTTGGCTAATGCACAACTGGACCATTTTCCTGAAAATATCGAATTATTGAGATGTTTTAAGATGTAGGTATTTTTTAATCTTTATGGTGTGTTTTTCTTTTTTATTTGTTTAAAATGCCTGTGTGGGCCACTTACTGGCTCTTCTTAATCTGTTTATTACCCAGACCAGTAAGGCACACTCAAGTGTTTTCTTCCTTGCCCCAGGTTTCTGTTGATGTACTCCACACTTTTGTGCAGCTATTACAATTCGGCCCTGACGACGGCGGTGGTTGGAGCCATCAAGGTAAGTGGTTGAAGCCTCGAAATGCACAACCAAATTGGGAAATTGACCGTTTGATTTTATTGTTGTTATTATCCGTGCTGTAGTAAGAATGGAGGCTTGTGATATTTTCAGCTGTGCCTGGGTGATCCCTCCTTAGGTCTTCTAATCTCCTAATCCACAAAACAGAGGGAAGACTTGCTAATTTAAAAGGAAGAGACAAATTATGACTTAAATTGGGAATGGTGGGAAAGGATGGTCTGGGAAAACCAAGTGAAATAGCTGAAAAAAATACCAAATTTCTGTGCTAAGATACCTTGTGATCTACAGTTTGGTTTTCTGGGAGAACCTTGCTGACTAAGAAAGGGAATTCTTGTGAAGAACTGTTTTCAGCCTAGATCTATGCTCAATTATAAGGTGATTAACTCTGGGACTGGTGTGTATGCTGCGTGTGTGTACATGCATTTGAACACACACTAATGAATAGGAGGGTGGAGGTGTTCTAAATTCTGTTCTGCAGTTGCTTTGTGTTTCTGTTCACGTGAACTCCTACCGTGAGCGAGTGCTTCAACAGTAGACTTCTCTGTTGGCTGCCCAAGGGCCTCTGAGAATACACTGGACAGAGTACTGCTTTTAATTTATCAGATGTCTTAGTTTTTTCAAGTTTAGGACTAATATGATTAAAATTCACTACCCAATGATGGTAAAGAGATGAAATCTGGAAAGCTGATTACAACCCAACTCTTACATCTTTTTCCTATGTATTAACTGGAAGAGGGTATGGATAATGCAGTTTCTGTGATTATGGTGCTGTAGTTTATTTCATTTTCTTTATAAAGCCATATGTAATGGTTTTTATCCACTTATTCAATATTCCACGAACCCCTGCTATATGCGAGTCTTTTTGAAAAGTAACTAAAGTATTTAGTTTCAGGTTTCACTATATATATGAGTTTTCCCCCTAAAGCCTTTACTTTTAAAATCATTAATCCTCTCTTTTTCTGCAGAACGTATCCGTTGCCTACATTGGAATGTTAGTAGGTGGAGACTACATTTTCTCCGTATTAAACTTTGTAGGGTTAAATATTTGGTAAGTGGGATTTTTAAATGAACTCATTTTAGTAAAATATGAATTTTTAAAAGCCTGATTAATATGTTATAAGTGAAAGGGCAGGAGGTGTTTTGACTTTACAATTTCTAGGATAAAATTTACTTAAATCATTCAGTTCATCTCTTTTTATGACATACTCTTTCATGTGGACCATGGGGACATGTAATGAAAATTCAAAGGGTTGAGATCGAATTTTCTGTTTCCTCCTCTCAGAAAAGCCCTTAAGTTGTGTGTCTTCCTTTTGTGAATGGGCCTCACTAAATCTGTGCTCCATTGAAGCGCCATGTGCTAAGGATATTGGGAGGAGTGACTAAGATACTTTTGAAAGGCATTTTGGGGTCTCAGAGGTGGGACACTATTTTAGGATAATACTGTATAGTTTATTCAAGTAATAACCAAGTGCTTATTTTTTCTCCAAGTTTCTCTATTAGACTTGATCTGCTCTTTTTCTGCCCCCACAGATTTGTAAATAAGAGGGTTAATTCTCATCGATTAATACACAAATTTGAGGAAGTAAAACAGGGGGCTCAATAATTCCCTTCAAATTAAGCTGACTGCATTGTAAATCACCTATACCTCAATAAGATAAAGAAAAAGAAACAAACAGCCAAGTTATCAAAAAAATTAAGTTGACTGTATTTGTAAAGATGTCAGTAACTGTTGGTTGTACCATCTATGGAATTTATTTTCACTCTTTTTTATTCTCCTTTCAGCATGGCAGGGGGCTTGAGATATTCCTTTTTAACTTTAAACAGCCAGTTAAAACCTAAACAACCTGTGGACGAAGAAAACATCCCTCAAGATTTGAAGGGCTAGAACCTGGGGCAGAATTGCAGACTGGCTTGCAGACTGGGGGGAATGAGGGAATATTCCCAGCTGTTTTGGTTGTGGCACTCACCCCTGGTTAAGGCACAACAGGAATGTCTGCAAAATGCAAAGAGAATCTACATCACGTGCTGCATGAGGAGCCACCATCAGCCCTGAGAAATGTATCCGGGCAAAGCCTTACCAGCTGAAAGTGAATCTTCTCAAAATAAACCACTGGTGAGAGGGATTGTTTCCAAGGCACTTGCGTGGACCGCACATCTGTGTGCTGTTCCAGGTACTGCGAGTGCTTCAAAGGAGGCCGATGCTGCACCCTGGCCTTAATTTCAAAGGTCCCAGCCAAAGCAGAGTGCCAGCGGCAACATTTTTTTGGTTTAAACAGACATGTCTTTATTTTCATAAAATCAGCCACTTAACTGCCAGTAGAGTTATTTGCTAGCTTTGATTTGATCTTATATGTTGGTATCTTTTCCCAATCATCAAAGTAAAATAAAAAATAATTTATATGCATACCTCATACTGTGATATTATTGTAGACAGGCAGAAAAACAGTAGGTCATTTATTCAGTCTGCCTTGAAGGGTAATATTCCTTTTAAGGCTCATGTTGGGAAAAATTACAAAATAACTCAGTGGAAAAAACAATACTCAGTGTGCCCTGTCAACATTTAAGTTGGTCGTATTTCTCTCCTCTTCTCCTTCCAGGTTTGTTCAGGGGCTTTGAAATTCAGATCATACGGACTTTAACCAAGGTACATTTTTTTCCTGGGCTTGCCTGATCCACCAGACCAGTGGTGTGTGGGAAGGAAGAACCCCGGTTTGGATGAGAGTTATTATCATCTCCATCAAGAAATGGACTGTCCCCGTCGGGGTTGTGGTGCGGGGTAGGGCCCCCGTCTGGAGGGGGCCAGTCAGGAGCTCTTCTTTCTAGTCTTGTCTTCACTGCTAACATACCAAGACCTTCACAGGTCACCTTGCCACTGTCGCCTCCATTTTTTAATCTTTAAAATGGAACTGTGTCTCCAAATCCCTGCCACTCTGACTTTCTAAGTTTATAGAAGCTGAGCCAGATGGACAGAGCAGCAAATGAAGAAATGATTCTGTTGACATGTTTCAATTTACTTTAACATTTAAAAAATTTTAATTGTAAAATACACATAACATAAAATTTACCATCGTAACCATTTCTAAGTGTACACTTCAGTAGTGTTAAGCATATGCACACTGTTTTGTAGCCAATCTCCAGAACTTTTTCATGTTGCAAAACTGAAACTCTATACCCATTAAACAATAATTCCCCATTCCTCCCTTTCCCCAGCTCCTGGCAACCACCATTCTACTTTCTTTCTCTATGAATGTGACTACTGTAGGTACCTCATAAAAGTAGAATCACACAATATTTATCTTTCAGTAGCTGGCTTATTTCGCTTAGGATAATATCATCAAGTTTCATCCATGTTGCAGCATATGTCCGAATTTCTTTCCTTTTTAAGACTAAATAATATTCCATCATATGGATATACCGCATTTTGTTCATCCATTCGTCTGTCAGTGGACACTTGGATTGCTTCTACCTCTTGGCTGTTTGTGTATAATCGTGTTATGAACATGGGTGCACAAATATGTCTTTGAGACCCTGCTTTCAGTTCTTTCAGATAGTAAAAGGAAACTTGTTACCTCTGTACACAGAGCACTTCTGATGCCAAATGTGTGGGACCTTTCCCTCACATTAAGCAATTCTCCAACTCTTTGGACACCAACTAGGGGTCCTACAATTAAATGCAGACTCTAAGTACCCAGAGTTAGCACAGACCCCACAGGTTAAGGGCTTAGTTCCCCAAGACTGCCCCCTACTTCAGATGCCAAACCCAAGTCCCAGGTTGTGAATGGTGCTTCTGACCAACTAACCATCAATCTGGGGTCTCCACACCCTCTTCCTCGGGTTTAATAATTTGCTAGAATGGCTCACAGAACTCAGGGAAGTGCTTTACTCTCTATTGTCAGTTTATTATGAAGCATACAACTCAGGAACAGCCAAAAGGAAGAAATGCATAGGACAAGGTATGTGGGAAATGGTTTGGCGCTTTCACGACTCCTCCAGGTGTGCCCCGCTCCCAGCACATCAGTGTGTTCATCAACTGGAAGCTCTCCAAACCCCATCGTTTGTTTTTCATGGTAACACATGGACCACAGCTGCACCATTTTATATTCCCACCAACAGTGCACGGGGATTCCAGTTTCTCCACATCCTCACCACTTGTTTCCTTTTTTTTTTGGTAGTAGTAGTAGTAGGTGTGCTAATGGGTGTGAAGTGATATCTCATTGTAGTTTTTTTTTTTTTTTTTTTTTGCGGTACGTGGGCCTCTCACTGTTGTGGCCTCTCCCGTTGTGGAGCACAGTCTCCGGACACGCAGGCTCAGCGGCCATGGCTCACGGGCCCAGCCGCTCTGCGGCATGTGGGATCCTCCTGGACCGGGGCACGAACCGGTGTCCCCAGCATCGGCAGGCGGACTCTCAACCGCTGCACCACCAGGGAAGCCCGCTCATTGTAGTTTTGATTTACATTTCACTGATGGTTAGTGATGTTGAGCATCTTCTCATGTGCTTGTTGGCCATTTGTACATATTCTTTGGAGAAATGTCTATTCAAATCCTTTGCCCATTTTTGAATCGGGTTGTTTGTTCTTTTATTGTTGAGTTGTAGGAGTTCTTTATTTTTTCAGTTTATTTTTAAATTGGGGTATAATTGCTTTACAATGTTGTGTTAGTTTCTGTTGTACAGCAAAGTAAATCAGCTATATGTATACATATATCCCCTCTTTTTTGGATTTCCTTCCCGTTAGGTCACCACAGAGCACCGAGTAGATTTCCCTGTACTATACAGCAGGTTCTCATTAGTTATCTGCTTTATACATAGTAGTGTATATATGTCAGTCCCAATCTCCCAATTCATCCCACTCCTCCTTTCCCCCCTTGGTGTCTATACGTTTGTTCTCTACGTCTGTGTCTCTATTTCTGCTTTGCTGATACGTTCATCTGTACCATTTTTCTAGATTCCACATATATGCCTTAATATACAATATTTGTTTTTTCTTTCTGACTTATTTCACTCTGTATGACAGTCTCTAGGTCCATACACATCTCTACAAATGACCCAATTTCATTCCTTTTTATGGCTGAGTAATATTCCATTGTATATATGTACCATATCTTCTTTATCCATTCATCTGGCGATGGATATTTCAGTTGCTTCCAAGTCCTGGCGGTTGTAAATAGTGTTCCAGTGAACATTGGGGTGCATGTGTTTTCTTGAATTATGGTTTTCTTAGGGTATATGCCCAGTAAGGGGATTGCTGGGTCATATGGTAGTTCTATTTTTAGTCTTTTAAGGAACCTCCATACTGTTCTCCATACTGGCTGTATCAATTTACATTCCCACCAACAGTGCAAGAGGGTTCCCTTTTCTCTACACCCTTTCCAGCATTTATTGTTTGTAGATTTTTTGATGATGGCCACTCTAACTGGTATGAGGAGATACCTCATTGTAGTTTTGATTTGCATCTCTCTAATAATTAGTGATGTTGAGCATCTTTTCATGTGCCTCTTGGCCAACTGTGTGTCTTCTTTGGTGAAATGTCCGTTTAGGTCTTCTGCCCATTTTTTGATTGGGTTGTTTGTTTTTTTGATATTGAGCTGCCTGAGCTGTTTGTATATTCTGGAGATTAATCCCTTGTCAGTTGCTTCGTTTGCAAATATTTTCTCCCATTCTGACTATTGTCCTTTCCTCTTGTTTATGGTTTCCTTTGCTGTGCAAAAGCTTTTCAGTTTCATTAGGTCCCATTTGTTTATTTTTGTTTTTATTTTCATTATTCTAGGAGGTGGGTCAAAAAAGATCTTGCTGTGATTTATGTCATTGAGTGTTCTTCCTATGTTTTCCTCTAAGAGTTTTATATAGTGTCCGGTCTTACATTTAGGTCTTTAATCCATTTTGAGTTTATTTTTGTGTATGGTGTTAGGTAGTGTTCTAATTTCATTCTTGTACATGTAGCTATCCAGTTTTCCCAGCACCACTTATTGAAGAGGCTGTCTTTTCTCCATTGTATTTTCTTGCCTCCTTTGTCATAGATTAGGTGACCATAGGTACGTGGGTTTATCTCTGAGCTTTCTACCCTGTTCCATTGATCTATACTTCTTGTGCCAGTACCATACTGTCTTTCTTTTCTTTTCTTTTTTAATTAATTAATTAATTAATTAATTTTTGGCTGAATTGGGTCTTTGTTGCTGCACGTGGGCTTTCTCTAGTTGCAGCAAGTGGGGATTACTCTTTGTTGTGGTGCACAGGCTTCTCATTGCGGTGGCTTCTCTTGTTGTGGAGCATGGGCTCTAGGCACACGGGCTTCAGTAGTTGTGACCACTCGGGCTCAGTAGTTGTGGTGCACGGACTTAGTTGCTCTCTGGCATGTGGGATCTTCCCGGACCAGGGATATCCCATGTACCCTGCATTGGCAGGAAGATTCTCAACCACTGTGCCACCAGGGAAGTCGCTACCACTGTAGGGATTTTGATCACTGTAGCTTTATAGTATAGTCTGAAGTCAGAGAGCCTGATATTCCTCCAGCTCTGTTTTTCTTTCTCAAGGTAGCTTTGACTATTTGGGGTCTTTTGTGTTTCCATACAAATCGTAAAATTTTTTGTTCTAATTCTGTGAAAAATGCCATTGGTAATTTGATAGGGATTGCATTGAATCTGTAGATTGCTTTGGGTAGGGTACTCATTTTCACAATATTGATACTTCCAATCCAAGAACATGATATATCTCTCCGTCTGTTTGTGTCATCTTTGATTTCTTTCATCAGTATTTTGTAGTTTTCTGAGTACAGGTCTTTTGCTTCCTTAGGTAGCTTTATTCCTAGGTATTTTATTCTTTTTGTTGCAATGGTAAATGGAATTGTGTCCTTAATTTCTCTTTCCGATCTTTTGTTGTTAGTGTATAGGAATGCAAGAGATTTCTGTGCATTAATTTTGTATCCTGCAACTTTACCAAATTCATTGATTAGCTCTAGTAGTTTTCTGGTAGCATCTTTAGGATTTTCTATGTATGGTATCATGTCATCTGCAAACAGTGACAGTTTTGCTTCTTTTCCGATTTGGACTCCTTTTATTTCCTTTTCTTCTCTGATTGCTGTGGCTAAAATGTCCAAAACTATGTTGAATAATATTGGTGAGAGTGGACATCCTTGTCTTGTTCCTGATCTTAGTGGAAATGCTTTCAGGTTTTCACCATTGAGAATGATGTTTGCTGTGGGTTTGTCATATATGGCCTTTATTATGTTGAGGTAGGTTCCCTCTGTGCCTACTTTCTGGAGAGTTTTTATCATAAATGGTGTTGAATTTTGTCAAAAGCTTTTTCTGCATCTATTGAGAGGATCACATGGTTTTTACTCTTCAATTTGTTAATATGGTGTATCACACTGACTGATTCGTGTGTATTGAAGAATCCTTGCATCCCAGGGATGAATCCCAGTTGATCATGATGTATGATCTTTTTAATATGTTGTTGGATTCTGTTTGCTAGCATTTTTGTGTATATGTTCATCAGTGATATTGGTCTGTAATTTTCTCTTTTTTGTGATATCTTTGTCTGGTTTTGCTATCAGGGTGATGGTGGCCATGTAGAATGAGGTTGGGAGTGTTCCTTCCTCTGCACTTTTTTGGCAGCGTTTGAGAAGAATGGGTGTTAGCTCTTCTCTAAATGTTTGATAGAATTTGCCTGTGAAGCCATCTGGTCCTGGACTTTTGTTTGTTGGAAGATTTTTCATCACAGTTTCAATTTCATTACTTGTGATTGGTCTGTTCATATTTTCTGTTTCTTCCTGGTTCAGTCTTGGAAGGTTATACCTTTCCAAGAATTTGTCCATTTCTTCCAGGGTGTCCATTTTATTGGCATATAGTTGCTTGTAGTAGTCTCTTAGGATGCTTTGTATTTCTGCGGTGTCTGTTGTAACTTCTCCTTTTTCATTTCTAATTTTATTGATTTGAGTCCTCTCACTCTTTTTCTTGATGAGTCTGGCTAATGGTTTATCGATTTTATCTTCTCAAAGAACCAGCTTTTAGTTTTATTGATCTTTGCTATTGTTTTCTTTGTTTCTATTACATTTATTTCTACTCTGATCTTTATGATTTCTTTCCTTCTACTAACTCTGGGTTTTGTATGTTCTTCTTCCTCTAGTTCCTTTGGGTGTAAGACTAGATTGTTTATTTGAGATTTTTCTTGTTTCTTGAGGTAGGCTTGTATTGCTATAAACTTCCCTCTTAAAACTGCTTTTGCTGCATGCCATAGGTTTTGGGTCATTGTGTTTTCATTGTCATTTTTCTCTAGATAATTTTTGATTTCCTTTTTGAATTTCTTCAGTGATCTCTTGGTTATTTAGTAGTATATTGTTTAGCCTCCATGTGTTTGGTTTTTTTCTTCTTTTTTTTTTTAGTTATATATTTTTTATTTTTGGTGTGTTGCATCTTCGCTGCTGCATGCGGGCCTTCTCTAGTTGCGGCAAGTGGGGGCTACTCTTTGATGTGGTGCGTGGGCTTCTCATTGTGATAGCTTCTCTTGTTGTGGAGCATGGGCTCTAGGGCACACAGACTTCAGTAGTTGTGGCTTGCAGGCTCAGTAGTTGTGGTTCGCAGACTCTAGAGCGCAGGCTCAGTAGTTGTGGCACACGGGCTTAGTTGCTCAGCGGCATGTGGGATCTTCCCAGACCAGGGATAGAACCCGTGTCTCCTGCATTGGCAGGTAGATTCTTAACCACTGCGCCACCAGGGAAGTCCACACCTGTCATTGATTCCTAATCTCATAGTGTTGTGGTTGGAAAAGATGCTTGATATGATTTCAATTTTCTTAAATTTACCAAGGCTAGAGTTTTGACCCAAGATGTGATCTATCCTAGAGAATGTTCCATGTGTGCTTTAGAAGAAAGTATATTCTCCTGCTTTTGGATGTCCTATAAGTATCAATTAAGTCTGTCTGGTCTGTTGTGTCATTTAAAGCTTGTGTTTCCTTATTAATTTCCTGTCTGAATAATCTGTCCATTGGTGAAAGTGGAGTGTTAAAGTCCCCTACTATTATTGTGTTACTGTCGATTTCCCCTTTTATGGCTGTTAGCATTTGCCTTATGTATTGAGGTGCTCCTTTGTTGGGTGCATAAATATTTACAATTGTTATATCTTCTTGGATCGATCCCTTGATCATTATGTAGTGTCCTTCCTTGTGTCTTGTAACAGCCTTTATTTTAAAGTCTATTTCATCTGATATGAGTATTGCTACTTCACCTTTCTTTTGATTTCCATTTGCATGGAATATCTTTTTCCATCCCCTCACTTTCAGTCTGTATGTGTCCCTAGGTCTGAAGTGGGTCTCTTGTAGACAGCATATATACGGATCTTGTTTTTGTATCCATTCAGCCAGTCTATGCCTTTTGGTCGGAGTGTTTAATCCGTTCACATTTAAGGTAATTATCAATGTGTGTTTTCCCATTACCATTTTCTTAATTGTTTTGTGTTTGTTCTTGTAGATCTTTTCCTTCTCTTGTGTTTCCACCTAGAGAAGTTCTTTTAGCATTTGTTGTAAAGCTGGTTTGGTGGTGCTGAATTCTCTTAACTTTTGCTTGTCTGTATAGCTTTTTATTTCTCCATCGAATCTGAATGAGATCCTTGCTGGGTAGAGTAATCTTGGTTACCGGTTTTTTCCTTTCAACACTCTAAATATATCCTGCCACTCCCTTCTTGCCTGCAGAGTTTCTGCTGAAAAGTCAGCTCATTACCTTATGGGGATTCCCTTGTATGTTTGCTTTTCCCTTGCTGCTTTTAATATTTTTTCTTTGAGTTTAGAGTTTAATTTTTGTTAGTTTGGTTAATATGTGTCTCAGTGTGTTTCTCTTCTGGTTTGACCTGTATGGGACTCTTTGTGCTTCCTGGACTCGGGTGGTTATTTCCTTTCCCATGTTAGGGAAGTTTTCAACTATAATCTTTTCAAATATTTTCTCAGACCCTTTCTCTTTCTCTTCTTTTTCTGGGACCCGTATAATTCGAATGTTGGTGCATTCAGTATTGTCCCAGAGGTCTCTTAGACTGTCCTCATTTCTTTTCATTCTTTTTTCTTTATTCTGCTCCTTGGCAGTTATTTCCACCATTCTATCTTCCAGCTCAGTTATTCGTTCTTCTGCCTCAGTTATTCTGCTATTGATTCCTTCTATTGTATTTTTCATTTCAGTTATTGTGTTGTTCATCACTGATTGTTTGTTCTTTAGTTTTTCTAGGTTCTTGTTAAACATTTCTTGTATCTTCTCGATCTGTTCCTCCATTCTATTTCCGAGATTCTGGATCATCTTTAGTATCATTACTCTGAATTCTTTTTCAGGTAGATTGCCTATTTCCTCTTCATTTATTTGGTCTTGTAGGTTTTTACCTTGCCTCTTCATCTAGAACATATTTTTTTTGTCATTTCACTTTTTTTTGGATGAGTGGGGCTGTGTTCCTGTCTTGCTGGTTGTTTGGCCTGAGATGTCCAGCACTGGAGTTTGCAGGCAGTTGGGTTGAGCTGGGTCTTGGTGCTGAGATGAGGACTTCTGGGAGACCTCACACTGATTAATATTCCCTGGGGCCTTAAGTTCACTGTTAGTCCAGTGGCTTGGACTCAGTACTCCCACCACAGGAGCTCAGGCCCAACCCCCAGCCTGGGAGCCAAGACCCTGCAAGCTGCATGGCACAGCAAAAAACAACAACAACAACAACAAACAAAAAAGAACAGAATGATAACAAAGAATAAAAAATAAAGTTAGAAAAATAAAAAATATATTAGAAAAATAGAAATGAAAATGAAATAACAACAAGAAGGCAAAACAGAACCACAACAGCAAAAAATAAAATAAAATAAAAAAAGATAAGAATAAAAAAAATAAGAAAAAAAACATTCCCTGGTGCCTCTGCTCTGTGTCCTTGCCCCCACAGTGACACACAGCCAACCCCCACCACCCCAGTAGGGCCTCAAAGACCTCTAGTTAGGCCTCAGGACCCGGCACGTCAACCCACCTCTGTGCACATTCCTTTCACCAGCGTCTGCTCCTGAAGTTGGCCTGGAGCACACGTGCCTGCACCGGCCAGCTGGGGTGCAGGCCTCCACAGGCATGCCCGCAGGGGCCAGCACAGCAGGAGGAGCCTTGGAAGGGGGGCAGCGCTTGGCCCTCCTGGACCTGTAGAGCCAGAGGAGGCCTTGGTGGGGGTGGGGCTCAGGCCTGGGACTTGTGCTGTCAGAGGGGGCTTTGAGGGGACCTCAGGCCCAGGACCCATGTGGCCGGAGTGGGCTTTGGGGACACCCAGGCCTGGGACCCCAGCAGGCTTGCTGGGGCCTAAGCACGCAAGGGAGATCCTGGCCACTTTCCCCTCTGATCCCATGATCCCTCAGAGGTCCCTCTCCATTCCTGCTGATCCCCTCACTGTGAGTGGGCCCCTCTGAGTGGGGGAATCTCTCTTCTCCTGCAGTCTCTCTGTCAGGGGCACTGGTCCAATCCTGCCTCCACCCTTCTTCCCCCGCTCCTTCCCTTCCACGTCCTACCTGGTTGCGTGGGGATTCCTCCCGTCCCTTTAGGTGTCTGAAGTCTCCCACAAGTGCCCAGTAGGTGCTCGCTTGGAAGGCTGCCTGTGAGGAGATACAAACTCCATGTCCTCCTACTCTGCCATCTTGACTCTGCCCCCTGTTTCAGTTTACTTTTTTTTTTTTTTTTTGCAGTATGCGGGCCTCTCACTGTTGTGGCCTCTCCCGTTGTGGAGCACAGGCTCCGGACGCGCAGGCTCAGCGGCCATGGCTCACGGGCCCATCCGCTCCACGGCATGTGGGATCTTCCCAGACCGGGGCACGAACCCGTGTCCCCTGCATCGGCAGGCGGACCCTCAACCACTGCGCCACCAGGGAAGCCCTCAGTTTACTTTTAAAAGACTTCTAGAGTATTACCTTGGGGCTCCCAAACTGTGTAACCACCTTCTCTTGCATCATCAACATCATTTCTGAAACCCAGGGACCAAAAGTGGTAAGACTTGAAAAATGTAAACATCAACTCATTTTTTTCAGTGACAAAACAAAAACAGGGACTTCCCTGGTGGTCCAGTGGTTAAGACTCCACACTCCAAATGCAGGGAGCCCGGGTTCATTCCCTGGTCAGGGAACTAGAACCCGCATGCCCAACTAAAGATACCTCATGCCTCAGCGAAGATCCCGCGTGCCGCAGCTAAGACCCGGCACAGCAAAATAAATAAATAAATAAATATTAAACAAACAAACAAAAACAAGATTTGCTTTCTTGCAAAAATTTTTTTTCTAATTTTCATTTTTAGAATTCTTAAAGGAAGATGCTTTTGTGTTTTTCTAAAGTCTTAACATGGTCAGTCTTTTGTTTTAATAGCCAGAATGCCTTGGAATGGGGTTCGTTCTTAAATGTTTTTCTTTTGCAGTCACTTCAAATACTTGGCCTTAAATGACCCTTTCTTTTTACCAGCGTGGAAAGACTTCTGCTTCTATGTGTGGCCAGCAGAGGGCACCCTAAGAACAGCCCGGCAGTCCTTGCAGCTGGGTTGAAACTTGAAGTTTCTGCTCTTCCTCTACAGAACCAGATTCCCGTGGTGGGAAGTTGATGGTAGTGCCAATCTGGCTTTTGAATTAAGGTTAGCTGAGAATGCTGGATGCAGAGAGGTGGTGCAAAAGGGATCCATGAGTTCCAAGGAGGCTAAAGAAGAAATGTAGCCCAGTGCCCCAGGTCTCTGGATTTCTTAAAAAAACAAAACAAAACAAAAAAAACATAAAAACTATTCTGGGGCTTCCCTGGTGGCACAGTGGTTGAGAGTCCGCCTGCCGATGCAGGGGACATGGGTTCGTGCCCCGGTCCGGGAAGATCCCACATGCCGTGGAGCGGCTGGGCCCGTGAGCCATGGCCGCTGAGCCCGCGCGTCCGGAGCCTGTGCTCCGCAACGGGAGAGGCCACAACAGTGAGAGGCCCGCGTACCGCAAAAAAAAAACAAAAAAACCCCCCAAAAAACTATTATGGATGGAACAAGGAAAATTAGTTTAATATTCTTGATATTTTGCTTACTGCTAAAAACAGTGACATTTGTTAACTTGGACTTTTTCTTGCTGTTTTAATATTTTTCTGTATATTAGATATATAAGTACAAGTACAGGGGCATTGGAGTTTTGTGACAGCTGAGTTTGCCTAAAGAATGAAACCTAGTTTAGAGAGGAGTTATATATTTTATATATTATTATTATTGTATATTTATATATTACATATTATTTTAATTTATATATATTTTCTGTGCTCTCAGGAAAATGGCAAATGTACATATGTCAATACTTTCAGAGACTTTAGTGACATTTTTCCTTTTGCATCATCGCGTCAACTTTTCAGTCTTGGTGAGTCATTTTTATGACTTGTGAGCAATTTCTGTTTTCTGTGAATGGATATGTGTACCTGTGCATACATTTTGAGTGCTGGGACTTGCCAAGGGTCAGCGATTTAGCTGACCAGTAGCTGCTATTCCGTGGTAGCTTTGGGAAACTGAGGGCACCCAGCGCTCAGAATGTCCAAGTTCTCTTTCTGTCATTAAATACTGAAGCACATGGTAAAACAAAGCATGCCTCTTTAGGATGAAACCAGAAACCCCAAGCCATTCCTGGGGACTCCCACAGTCAGGGAATACCATCTGTGTGCCTCTGACTCTCACCTCCACTCCAGGTTGAGGTCTCCCATGATAAGCCTCAGAACCTTTTCTCTGCATTGTGACCTGGACCAGAACATCGCATTACCTGGGGCTTGTTACAAATGCAGAATATCAGGGTGCACACACTGAATAGGAATCTGCATTTTAACCCAGGTGATTGGAGAAGCACTACCCCAGACTTTTGGCCCAGACCATATTTTTAGTACCAAGGGTTCATAACCTGGGGTTCACAGAATTTAGTGGGCTGGTGAACTTGGATGGGGAAAGAATACATCTTGATTTTCCCTAACCAAAATTTAGCATTTCTTTTCATTTGAATGTAGGCAAGACCACAATAATATTGGCTGTGCTTGTGACTTTGTTATCAATGGAAATTGATATCATATCACTTTATAGTTTTTGTAGAAAATCATTTATGTGCTGCTCAGTATTCTGGTAGTTATTAGTGCCTCCACTAGTTCTTGTTATTTAATATGTTCATAAAGAAGAATATTTTTAGTACATCATATTTAGAAAATATTGCAGTAACTTTTTATGGTAACTGGTTTTCTTTATAATTTTATGTATTTTATTTCATGTATTTAAAAACATTATTTGGAGAAGGAGGCTGTAGCCATCCCTAGACTGCTGTTGTAGTTCATGGCACTGAAAAAAGTAAGGACCCCTGCCTTAGAGAGAAAGAAAAAATTCCAGATTAATATGTTTCCTCGAGAAGTTGTTCCATTTTTGGCCTTAGTACCAGTGGAGGCTTGCTCCTAGATGGGTATAGATAAGCCCGGGGAAATTTTTACATCTGCTACCTGGTGGGAAGGTATCATCCTCCAGCCAGTGTGGTCAACTGTCTGCAGCTAGAGGGAGAAAGAGGGAGAGGGAAAGGAAGGGGAGGAGAGGGGAGGGGAAGGGGAGGAAAAGAGAGGGAAAAGGAAGGGAAGGGAGAGACAATGGGACAGGATACCTAGGCTTCACTGCCACATCCTCTTCATTCAAAGATCAGAACAGAGATGTGTCTCGTCAGTTGTGTCACAGTACCCAACCTTGTTCTTCAAATTCTGCTTACCTGAAGCGTGATGTTAAGTCTATGGATAGGTGGGACGGCAGCATGAGATGCTCTGTGGGCCCACTCTCCGGTGAGACGAGAGAAAGTAGAAAAAACTATAAAAAACGTTTAAGGTCTCTGGAAATTGTCCTAAGGGCAATTAGAGATTAGAGATATGTTTTATTTAGGTCTATGCAGTGTTAAAATGTTTTTTGAGTTTGTTGCTTTATATTGCTCTGTCATTTAAATAAAACTTTTTATAAAAATTGAGAAATTTCACATTAGAAACTGGATTTCTAGCATCAGTTGAAAGAAATCACAACCTGCCATCTGGGGCAGAATTTCCACAGGACAACACTCAGCTGGCACCGAGGTCGAGGGGGCACTTTTAATTTTGCCATGTTCTCCACCATTCTCTGTGGCGCCAGTGGTGTGGCTATGTTGGCCTTCCACCAGTGTGCTTGTAGTGTTGTTTCCTTAAAACAGTTGAGAGGATAGGAGGAAAATGATAGCTGAATCAAGAGAGCCAACGTTTGTTATTTGTTTGTGGAAATAGAAATTATACCTACTCTGTGCCTGTGTTGAAAGAATTAAGAATTAAGGTGTCCGGCCTACTTCCTTAATTTATGTTACTTCTCTGCCTTGACTGTAGGCATTTGAGTTTTTGATTCCAGTTCTAGAGGCCTAGTTCTCGAACTATTTTATCTCCATACTATGTAGAGTTGCTAGACATGTACGGCAAGGAACATTTTTTGTTACCATTTATTGAACTATAAAAATAAAGTGTTTACAGCCAACATGTTGGTGGTTGTCAAGGTGGTGGGGTGGGGGTGGGTGAAATGGGGTCAAAAGGTATAAAAACATCCAGTTATAAAATAAATAAGTTATGGAGATGTAATGCACAGCATGGTGATTATAGTTAATAATACTGCACTGCATATTTGAAAGTTGCTAAGAGGCTAGATCTCACCATAAGAAAAAAGTTTTTGAAAATTTTGTAACTTATGTATGGTGGTAGATTATTTTGCAATGTGTACAAATACTGAATCATTATGTTGTATACCTGAAACTAATATGATGTTATATGTCAATTATACCTCAATAAAAAAAATCAAATATTAAAAACATTTGCTGATGTAAGTATACTTATGATGGCTTTCCAGCTTATACAGTTGTTTTTAAAATATGAAAAGTGTAATAAAAAATTTTAAAAGATAAAAAAAAGTATTTAAGGGCTTCCCTGGTGGCACAGTGGTTGAGAGTCCGCCTGCCGATGCAGGGGACACGGGTTCGTGCCCCGATCCGGGAAGATCGCACATGCCGCGGAGCTGCTGGGCCCGTGAGCCATGGCCGCTGGGCCTGCGCGTCCAGAGCCTGTGCTCCGCAACGGGAGAGGCCACGGCAGTGAGAGGCCCGCGTACCGCAAAAAAAAAAGTATTTAAAAGCTTTACATTGCAGTTAATGTTTATTGCTATAATAACATAACACATTCAGTTGCATTTCTTCAGTGGGAAGAAAACAGCTAACAGACTGGAAAAAATAACAGGTCTCCACATTGAAGAATTTAATTTTCAAATACATTGAGGTACTCTTGTGAATAGTGAAATACGAATTTATTTTAAGTCTTTTCTGAATTCATAGTCAGATATTGACAGGTAATTTCTCAATCTATTAAGTGGAGTTGAATACATTTTTTGATGTTGAAAAGTAAAGGTAGGGGAATTACCTGGCGGTCCAGTGGTTAGGACTCCGTGCTTCCACTGCAACGGGCACGGGTTCCATCCCTGGTTGGGGAACTAAGATCTGGCCCAGCACAGAAAAAAAAAAAAAAGGAGTAAAGGTGGGAACTTTGGTTTAAAATCAAGCACACAAGTGAACTACTACATACTTCCATTTCTGGTAATATGGAAGGCTAAGTTATCCACCCTTAAAAAAAAAACTGTAGGATAAAATTTGTTTAAACTGAGGTACAATTTACATTCAATAAATTACACAGACCTTAACTGTACTGTACATGAGCTTTGATAAAGTTGTACTCCCATGAACACACATATCAAAATATAGAACAACCTCATCACCATGGAAAAGTTCCTTATGACCCTAACCAATCAATCACTGTGCCTCTACCAAAAACCAGTGTTCTGATTTATTTTACTGAAGATTAGGTTTGCCTCTAAATGGCATCATATAGTATGTACATGTGGTGGGTAGCTTCTGAAATGGATCACAATGCCTGCCTCTTTATATTCACTTCCTTGTATAATCTCCTCCCTTTGAATGTGGGCTGCACCTAGAATGTGAGCTAGCTTCTCATGTGTAGGATACAGCAAAAGTAATGGGTGGTTCCTTCTAAGATTAGGTTACAAGAGAGTGTGTCTTCTCTCTTTATCTCTCTGACTCTTCTCATTTGCTTGATCTGATGAAGCAAGCTGCCATTTTCTGAGCTGTTTTCTTAAGAGGCCCACATGTCAAGGAACAGCTGTGTGTGTGTGTGTGTGTGTATGTGTGTGTGTGTGTGTGTGTGTGGCGGGGATGGAATTAATCTGGCAACAAACATGTGAGTGAGCTTGGAATGCATCTTTCCTAGCTGAGCCTTGATTCAGCCACTGGGAAGATCGGGAAAGTTTTAATAAAGGTGCTATCATCTAACCAGTTCTTCAAGTTTTGGTGGACTTTAATTCATATTAATGATTTTTAGTTACAAAAGTAATACATGTTCATTGTGGAAATTTTAAAAATATAGAAAAGCACAAAGATGCAAGTTTAAAAAAAAATGAGTTCATAAATCCCACCACCTCAGTATAAAAACATTATTTAGGGAGGGTGGGAGGGAGGGAGACGCAAGACGGAAGAGATATGGGAACATATGTATATATATAACTGATTCATTTTGTTGTAAAGCAGAAACTAACACACCATTGTAAAGCAATTATACTCCAATAAAGATGTTAAAAAAATAAATAAATAAAAAATAAATAGAAAAAAATTATTAACATTTTGGTGCACATTCTTATAAACATTTTTCTTCTAATCATCACATCTGAAAGAACAATTGGGACCATGCTGTTTAGTCATCTGCATTTTTAAAATTAATTAATATTTATTTAACACTTTATTGGAGTATAATTGCTTTACAATGTTGTGTTAGTTGCTGCTGTATAACAAAGTGAATCAGCTATACAGATACATATATCCCCATATCGCCTCCCTCTTGCTCCTCCCTCCTACCCTCCCTATCCTACCCCCCAATCCCACCCCTCTAGGTGGTCACAAAGCACAGAGATGATCTCCTTGTGCTATGTGGCTGCTTCCCACTAGCTATCTATTTTACATTTCATAGTGTATATATGTCAATGCTACTCTATCACTTCGTCCCAGCTTACCCTCCCTGCCCCCCATGTCCTCAAGTCCATTCTCTACATCTGCGTCTTTATTCCTGTCCTGCCCCTAGTTCATCAGAAGCATTTTTTTTTTTTTTAGACTCCATATATATGTGTTAGCATATGGTATTTGTTTTTCTCTTTCTGACTTACTTCACTCTGTAGGACAGATTCTAGGTCCATCCACCTAACTACAAATAACTCAATTTCATTTCTTTTTATGACTGAGTAATATTCCATTGTATATATGTGCAACATCTTCTTCATCCATTCATCTGTTGATGGACACTTAGGTTGCTTCCATGTCCTGGCTATTGTAAATAGTGCTGCAATGAACATTTTGGTACATGACCCTTTTTGAATTATGGTTTTCCCAGGGTATATGCCTAGTAGTGGGATTGCTGGGTCATATGGTAGTTCTATTTTTAGTTTTTTAAGGAACCTCCATACTGTTCTCCATAGTGCCTGTATCAATTTACATTCCCACCAACAGCGCAGGAGGGTTCCTTTTTCTCCATACCCTCTCCAGCATTTATTGGTAGACTTTTTGATGATGGCCACTCTGACCGGTGTGAGGTGATACCTCATTGTAGTTTCGATTTGCCTCCCTCTAATGATTAGTGGTGTTGAGCATCCTTTCATGTGTTTGTTGGCAACCTGTATATATTCTTTGGAGAAATGTCTGTTTAGGTCTTCTACCCATTTTTGGATTGGGTTGTTTGTTTTTTGATTTTGAGCTGCATGAGCTGCTTGTAAATTTTGGAGATTAATCCTTTGTCAGTTGCTTCATCTGCAAATATTTTCTCCCATTCTGAGGGTTGTCTTTTTCTCTTGTTTATGGTTTCCTTTGCTGTGCAAAAGCTTTTAAGTTTCATTAGGTCCCACTGGTTTATTTTTGTTTTTATTTCCATTTCTCTAGGAGGTGGGTCAAAAAGGATATTACTGTGAATTATGTCATCGAGTGTTCTTCGTTTTCCTCTAAGAGTTTGACAGCCTTACATTTAGGTCTTTTACCATTTTGAGTTTATTCTTGTGTATGGTGTTCAGAAGTGTTCTAATTTCATTCTTTTATATGTAGCTGTCCAGTTTTCCCAGCACCCCTTATTGAAGAGGCTGTCTTTTCTTCATTGTATGTTCTTGCCTCCTTTATCAAAAATAAGGTGACCATACGTGTGTGGGTTTATCTCTGGGATTTCTATCCTGTTCCATTGATTGGTATTTCTGTTTTTGTGCCAGTACCATACCGTCTTGATTACTGTAGTTTTGCAGTATAGTCTGAAGTCAGGGAGCCTGATTCCTCCACCTCCGTTTTTCTTTCTCAAGATTGCTTTGGCTATTTGGGGTCTTTTGCATATCCATACAAATCGTGAAATTTTTTGTTCTAGTTCTGTGAAAAATCCCATTGGTAGTTTGATAAAGATTGCATTGAATCTGTAGATTGCTTTGGGTAGTATAGTCAATGTTGATTCTTCCAATCCAAGAACATGGCATATGTCTCCATCTGTTTGTATCATTTTAAATTTCTTTTACCAGGGTCTTATAGTTTTCTGCATGCAGGTCTTTTGTCTCCTTAGGTAGGTTTATTCCTACGTATTTTATTGTTTTTGTTGCAATGGTAAATGGGAGTGTTTCCTTAATTTCTCTTTCAGATTTTTTGCTGTTAGTGTGTAGGAATGAAAGAGATTTCTGTGCATTAATTTTGTATCCTGCTACTTTACCAAATTCATTGATTAGCTCTAGTAGTTTTCTGGTAGCATCTTTAGGATTCTCTGTGTATAGTATCATGTCATCTGCAAACAGGGACAGCTGTACTTCTTCTTTTCCGATTTGGATTCCTTTCATTTCTTTTTCTTCTCTGATTGCCATGGCTAAAACTGCCAAAACTATGTTGAATAATAGTGGTGAGAGTGGGTAATCTTTTCTTGTTCCTGGTCTTAGAGGAAATGCTTTCAGTTTTTCACCATTAAGAATGACGTTGGCTGTGGGTTTGTCATATATGGCTTTTATTATGCTGAGGTAGTTTCCCTCTATGCACATTTCCTGGAGAGTTTTTATCATAAATGGGTGTTGAAGTTTGTTGAAAGCTTTTTCTGCATCTGTTGAGATCATCATATGATTTTTATCCTTCAGTTTGTTAATATGATGTATCACATTGATTGTTTTGCATATGTTGAAGAATCCTTGCATTCCTGGAATAAACCCAAATTGATCGTCGTGTAGGATCCTTTTAATGTCCTGTTGGATTCTGTTTGCTAGTATTTTGTTGAGGATTTTTACATCTATGTTCATCAGTGATATTGGCATGTACTTTTCTTTTTTTGTGACATCTTTGTATGGTTTTGGTATTGAGTGATGGTGGTCTCATAGAATGAATTTGGGAGTGTTCCTCCCTCTGCTATATTTTGGAAGAGTTTGAGAAGAAGACGTGTTAGCTCTTCTCTAAGTGTTTGATAGAGTTCACCTGTGAAGCCATCCGGTCCTGGGCTTTTGTTTGCTGGAAGATTTTTAATCACAGTTTCAATTTCAGTACTTGTGATTGGTCTGTTCGTATTTTCTATTTTTTCCTGGTTCAGTCTTGGAAGGTTGTACTTTTCTAAGAATTTGTCCATTTCTTCCAGGTTGCCTATTTTGTTGGCATATTCTTGCTTGTAGTAATCTCTCATGGTCCTTTGTATTTCTGCAGTGTCAGTTGTTACTTCTCCTTTTTCATTTCGAATTCTGTTGATTTGAGTCTTTTCTCTTTTTTTCTTCATGAGTCTGGCTAATGGTTTATCAATTTTGTTTATCTTCTCAAAGAACCAGCTTTTAGTTTTATTGATCTTTGCTATTGTTTCCTTCACTTCTTTTTCATTTATTTCTCATCTGATCTTTCTGATTTGTTCTGCTAACTTTGGGTTTGTTTTGTTCTTCTTTCTCTAATTGCTTTAGGTGTAAGTGTAGGTTGATTATTTGAGATATTTCTTGTTTCTTGAGGTAGGATTGTATTTTTATAACCTTCCCTCTTAGAACTGCTTTTGCTGCATCCCATAGGTTTTGGGTCGTTGGGTTTTCATCGTCATTTGTTTCTAGGTATTTTTTGATTTCCTCTTTGATTTTCTCAGGATCTCTTGGTTATTTAGTAGAATTTTGTTTAGCCTCCATGTGTTTGTGTTTTTTTTTTGTTTTTGTGTGTGTGTGTGTGTGTGTGTGTGTTTGTGTTTTTTACAGTTTTTTTCCTGTAATTGATATGTAGTCTCATAGTATTGTGGTCGGATAAGATACTTGATATGATTTCAATTTTTTTAAATTTACCGAGGCTTGATATGTGACCCAAGATATGATCTATCCTGGAGAATGTTCCATGTGCACTTGAGAAGAAAGTGTAATCTGTTGTTTTTGGATGGACTGTCCTATAAATATCAATTAAGTCCCTCTGGTCTAATGTGTCATTCAAAGCTTGTGTTTCCTTATTTATTTGCATTTGGGATGATCTGTCCATTGGTGAAAGTGGGGTGTTAAAGTCCCCTACTATGATTGTGTTACTGTCGATTTCCCCTTTTATGGCTGTTAGCATTTGCCTTATGTATTGAGGTGCTCCTATCTTGGGTGCATAAATATTTACAATTGTTATATTTTCTTCTTGGATTGATCCCTTGATCATTATGTAGTGTCCTTCTTAGTCTCTTGTAATAGTCTTTATTTTCAAGTCTATTTTGTCTGATATGAGAATTGCTACTCCAGGTTTCTTTTGATTTCCATTTGCATGGAGTATCTTTTTCCATCTCCTCACCTTCAGTCTGTATGTATCCCTGGGTCTAAAGTGAGTCTCTTGTAGACAGCATATATATGGGTCTTGTTTTTGTATCCATTCAGCCAGTCTGTGTCTTTTGGTTGGAGCATTTCATCCATTTACATTTATCAGTTATCAATATGTATGTTCATTTTACCATTTTCTTAATTATTTGGGGTTTGTTTTTGTAGGTCTTTTCCTTCTCTTATGCTTCCTGCCTAGAGAAGGTCCTTTAGCATTTGTTGTAAAGCTGGTTTGGTGGTGCTGAATTCTCTTAACTTTTGCTTGTCTGTAAAGGTTTTAATTTCTCTGTGAAATCTGATTGAGATCCTTGCTTGGTAGAGTAATCTTGGTTGTAGTTTATTCCCTTTCATCATTTTAAATATGTCCTGCCACTCCCTTTTGGCTTGCAGAATTTCTTTTTTGTTGTTGTTGTTAACATCTTTATTGGAGTATAATTGCTTTACAATGGTGTGTTAGTTTCTGCTTTATAACAAATCGAATCAGCTGTACATATACATACATTCCCATATCTCCACCCTCTTGCATCTCCCTCCTCCCCTCCCTATCCCACCCCTCTAGGTGGTCACAAAGCACTGAGCTGATCTGCCTGTGCTATGCGACTGCTTCCCACTAGCTATCTATTTCACACTTGGTAGTATATATGTCTATGCCACTTTCTCACTTCGTCCCAGCTTATCATTCCTCCTCCCCATGTCCTCATGTCCATTCTCTAATTCTATGTCTTTATTTATTTGTCCTGCCCCTAGGTTCTTCAGAACCTTTTTTTTTTAGATTCTATATATATGTGTTAACATACGGTATTTGTTTTTCTCTTTCTGACTTGCTTCTCTCTGTATGACAGACTAGGTCCATCCACCTCACTACAAATAACTCAATTTCATTCCTTTTTATGGCTGAGTAGTATTCCATTGTATATATGTGTCACATCTTCTTTATCCATTCATCTGTCAATGGACACTTAGGTTGCTTCCATGTCCTGGCTATTGTAAATAGAGGAGACTTGCAGAGTTTCTGCTGAAAGATCAGCTGTTAACTTTATGGGGATTTCCTTGTATGTTATTTGTTGCTTTGCCCTTGCTGCTTTTAATATTTTTTCTTTTTTTAAAATTTTTGATAGTTTGAGTAATATGTGTCTTGGCATGTTTCTCCTTGGATTTATCCTATATGGGACTCTTTGTGCTTCCTGGACTCGGGTGGTTGTTTCCTTTCCCATGTTAGAGAAGTTTTTGAGTATAATCTATTCAAATATTTTCTCAGACCCTTTCTCTTTCTCTTCATCTTCTGGGACCCCTATAATTCAAATTTTGGTGCATTTAATGTTGTCGCAGAGGTCTCTGAGACTGTCCTCAAATCTTTTCTTTCTTTTTTCTTTATTCTGCTCTGTGGCAGTTATTTACACTATTTTATCTTCCAGGTCACTTATCTGTTCTTCTGCCTCAGTTATTCTGCTATTGATTCCTTCTACTGTGTTTTTAATTTCATTTATTGTGTTGCTCATCATTGTTTGCTCTTTAGGTCTTCTAGGTCCTTGTTAAAAATTTCTTGTATTTTCTCCATTCTATTTCTGAGATTTGGATCATCTTTACTATCATTACTCTGAAATCTTTTTCAGGTAGACTGCCTCTTTCCTCTTCATTTGTTTGGTCTGGTGGGTTTGTACCGTGCTCCTTTATCTGCTGCATATTTCTCTGTCTTCTCATTTTGCTTAACTTATTGTGCTTGGGGTCCCCTTTTCACAGGCTGCAGCTTTGTAGTTCCCGCTATTTATGGTGTCTGCTCGCAGTGGGTGAAATTGGTTCAGTGGCTTGTGTAGGCTTTCTGGTGGAAGTGACTGGTGCCTGTGGTCTGGTGGGTGGGGCTGTTTCTTGTCCTGTTGGTCAGCAGGGCTGCATCCGGTGGTGTGTTTTGGGGTGTCTGTGAACTTAGTATGGCTTTAGGCAGCCTCTCTGCTAATGGGCAGGGTTGTTTTCCTGTCTTGCTAGTTGTTTGGCATGGGGCATCCAGCACTGGAGCTTGCTGGCCATTGTGTGGAGCTGGGTGTTAGTGTTGAGACCGAGATCTCTGGGAGAGCTCTCGCCGAGTGATATTATGTGGGGCTCTGAGGTTTCTGGTGATCCAATGTCCTTGACTCGGCTCTCCCACCTCAGAGGCGCAGGCCCGACATGTGGCTGGAGCACCAAGGCCTTGCCAGCCACACAGCTCAGAAGAAAAGGAAGAAAAGAAAAAAAAAGAACAGATAAAAGCCCAAAACAAATAGTAAAAGCAAACCTAAACAGACAAAATCACACTAAGAAACTCACACACACACACTCACAAAAAGAAAAAAAGGAATAATAATAATAAAAGAATTTTTTTAATAGGAAGATAGCAACCATACCAATAAACAAATCCACCAATGATAACAAGCACTAAAAACTAAACTAAGATAAACATAAAACCAAAAACATATCAGACGCAGAAAGCAAATCGCAAGTCTGCAGTTGCTCCCAAAGTCCACTGCCTCAATTTTGGGAACATCTGTTGTCTCTTCAGGTATTCCATAGATGCAGGGTTTATCAAGTTGATTGTGAGGATTTAATCCACTGATCCCGAGGCCGCACGGAGAATTTTCCCTTTCTCTTCTTTGTTCGCACAGCTCCTAGGGTTCCACTTTGGTTTGGGCCTCACCTCTGCATGTAGGCCACCCCAGGCATCTGTTCCCCACCCAGGCAGGAGGGGGTTAAAACAGTGGCTGATTAGGGCTCTTTTGCTCACTCAGGCCGGGGAGAGGGAGGGGTACGGTAGTCACAATTGGAATGTGGGGGGAAGCTGTGGCGGCAGAGGCCAGCATGACATTGCAACAGCCTGAGGTGTAACTTCTCCCGGGGAAGCTGTCCCTGGATCATGGGACCCTGGCAGCGGCGGGCTGCACAGTTTCCCAGGGAGGTGTGGGTAGTGACCTGCGCTTGCACACAGCGTTCTTGGTGGCAGCAACAGCAGTGTTAGTGGTCCATGTCCTTCTCTGTGGTCCGAGATGGTAGCCGCGGCTTGCGCCTGTCTCTGGAGCTCGCTTAAGCGGTGCTCTGCCATCTGTGGGCACACGGAGTAGGAATCCCCTCTCTTCATACACCCCAAGACAATGGTCTCTTGCCTCTCCGGCAGGTCCAGAATTTTTCCCAGACTCCCTCCCAGCTAGCGGTGGTGCACTAGCCCCCTTCAGGCTGTGTTCACTTAGCCAACCCCAGTCCTCTCCCTGGGATATGACCTCCGAAGCCCGAGCCTCAGCTCCCAGCCCCCACCCGCCCCTGCGGGTGAACAGACAAGCCTCTCGGGATGGTGAGTGCTGGTCGGCCCCGATCCTCTGTGTGGGAATCTCTGTGCTTTACCCTCTGCACCCCTGTTGCTGTCTGTCCTCCTTGGCTCCGAAGCTTCCCCCCAGCCCACCCCCGTCTCCACCAGTGAAGCGGCTTCCTAGTGTGTGGAAACTTTTCCTCCTTCACAGCTCCCTCCCAGAGGTGCAGGTCCTGTCCCTATTATTTTGTCTCTGTTTTTTCTTTTGCCCTACCTAGGTACGTGGGGATTTTCTTGCCTTTTGGGAAGCCTGAGGTTTTCTGCCAGTGTTCAGTACGTGTTTGTAGGAGTTGTTCCACATGTAGATGTATTTTTGATGTATTTGTGAAGAGGAAGGTAAGCTCCACATCTTACTTCTCTGCCATCTTGAAGGTCTCCCCTTATCTGCACTTTTATAAATGTTATTTCATTTAATCTTCACAATAGCCCTGAAAAGTAAGAAGTACTTTCAATCCCATTTTATAATAATAACTCGAGGGACAGAAAGTTTAGCTTGTCCAAGTCACACGAAAGCCAACATGTACATCTGGAATGTCTTTCTCCAGAGCCCATGCTCACCTTCCTCCCAGCTGCATCCCAGACGATGGGTGGTGCTTGGAGATGGCAGGGCATGAAAAGGAAAGGAATCACTCAGAGGGGTTGTTTGTAATGTTGGATTTGGTGACCGCTTCTATCTACAACATAAAGGAAAGGGAGAAATTTAAAATAACGAATTTTCCCAGCCTGGGAAAAGATGATGTCACAAATGATACCAATTTCATAATCTGTTCAATAGTATATGTGATTTCTACTAGTCAAAAAGCATTCCTTCAATTCAGCCTTACCTCAACCTCAGACACAGGGCTCTATGGACTGTGTGATGCAGTGAGGTCTTATCAAATCTGCAGTCCAGTCACTCTGTGCTAAGGAGATCTGGCCCTGGCTGAAAATCTTCTGGCTGATCTGGGAGCCAGCGTGGGAGCTGGAGCACCTCGTTTGTGCAAGCCTGGGCCGACCCACACTGCTTTCCCACGGGGAGGTGTCTTTGTAACCAGGGGGCATCCAGGACAGGCACCAGGCTACAGTGCCATCAAGCAGAATGGCCCCTTTCCACTCCACATTAAGAGCACTTTATATCTGCCCCGGCAGGGATGGGAACAACAAGTTTTTGCCAAAAGGAAAGAAGAAATCAAAACGTAAAATATACTTCTCTGGGTTGCATGTTTCTGGCTTGACTTATGTCACTTGCACAGCAATGGTTATTGTTTGTTTGAACGACAGAGAGGATTTTAGGCAAGGCCAGAAACGCTAGCCCAGGATTTGGTCCCCCAGAGTTCTGACACCTAAAGAAGGGGAAGGAACTGTGGGTGTGTGGAGTCAGGAATGTCTCTTCTGATTCCAGCCTTCAGCTGCCTGAGCCTCCCAAGCTGCAACCTGCCCCACAGACAAGAAAATGTAGCCACAGACAACAGTGGAAGAGGGGCTTTGAAACAAAGAAGGAAGAGTGGGCACATGTTTCCTGGGACTCGTGGGATCCTTGAACTCTTTGAAGGTCTGTCTGACAAGTTCAGCTTTGACAGGAAATACTGATTCACCGGACAAAGAGTTCTGGTTCGACACTGGCTGAATACACAGCACCCAGCTCCACCATGCATAGCCCCCAAGCCCAGGATAAGTTGTTTCGTTTCTATTTTTCTCTCAGGTTTTCTAAACCTTGCCACTTTCAAGAAATCTACTCTCAGGGAGCTAATTTTTACATAATTATTAGCTCTGCTTTTCCTTTGTGAAAGCCACTCTCCATTTTTGGATGACATTTGATGACCTGCATCAGTAGAAAACGTTAGTTTTGTCCTCTTTCACTGAAAACTTGGTGACAAAGTCAAATTCTCTAAAGGTCTCTCTAGTGTGAAACTTCTTGTAATCCTTTCCCCTAACACATACCACAGCTCACTTACACAGATGCTTTAGGGAGAAGGCCAGGCCCTTATGAACATCTTAGAGAGCCTTCCTCAGGCCTCTTTCTTCCTCTGAATTTCTCCAGTTTGCCACCCCCTTTGCTCCCACTTCTGCATCTTACCATACTGTGTCCAACCATTCTGTCCTCTATTGAGTGCTGGGACAGATAAACACACAAACAACATTTGATAATAAACACACAAACATTTGATAAATGGGGCAATTGTGAAGGAACCCCTTCCCATCTTTGCCTTTTTCAGTTCTTTTAAAATTTCCTCTTCATTAACTCCATATGCTATAGGCTTCCAGTTGAGATCTATCCCTGCTCCCTGAGACCCTGCAACCTGCCCCTTACCTGTACCAGTGTCTATCGCCTCTTTACCAAAACTTCTTTAACAGGAACTTAACTTCATTGCTTCCACACCAATAAACGTTCATTTTCCTTTTTCATTAAAGAGTGAATATTTATTGACTACTTACTTTTGCTCTAACAAAACAAAGTCCCAATCCAAAGGAGTTTACATTGTAGTGGCAGGAGACCCAACCACAAGCAAATGAGATAAGCCAATAAATAATATGCTCAGAAGAAAAATAAAGCAGAGGCATAGGACTGCAGGATGGGCATCGGCCTGGCCTTTTCCAGGCCTTAGTGAAAACGGTAATTGTTGTTTTCGTATTTATCAAACACCTCAGCCTCTCACTCCTTTGGGGACAGGTGTGGTTGTGCTGAGAAGGCTGATCTACAGTATCTGCTTTGCCAACCAACCCTCAATGGGAAGAGTAATAATTAAACAAGACAGGTAATCCTTGTAAAGTGCTTAATGCAGAGTCTGGTACAAAAAACAGTAAATAAGGGGCAGCTGAAGAAAATGGGAAGGAGTGGGGAGCCACCATTGACAAAGGCCATCTCATTTGCTTTAATTTTAGTTTAATCTCCACATTACTTGTACCCTCTTCAGGCAGCCCATAGCTTTATGAGCAATTGACCCTTGGAACTGAGAAGCTGCTCCAGATAAAGACCTTAGTTGAAAGTGCCATGGTAAATAAAATGGCATGGTTTAGAGAGGAATGCAGGCGGAACTTGACAGTAGCTGCTGTCTCTCAGGGAGCTGGGGCTCCTCTTAACCCACAGGAACTCGCTCATCACCTGACATACAGGCAAACCTGGAATTGAGGGAGGTGATACCCCACAGGGCAACCTTGATCACGGAGCCGGGAGCCAATAGGTAAACTACTGTACTTTTTTACTTAAGGCAGAAGAATCTGAGGTGCATTCTACATTTTCGCAGAGGCTTTTCCAGCAGATGGAGCCTCAGTCACTCACAGCAGTGACCAGCTCAATGACATATTCATGTCTTTCTGTCTTTTCCTGTTCAATCTCCTGGTCCCAACCCAACTCCTGCTCATTGGAATTACTTCCCAAAATAACTGTCTTCACAAGGTCCTCATATCAGAAAGAACCCCGGCTAAGACAGTCACACTGTGCTTTGGTCTTTCCTTTTAGATTCTATCTCCCAATATTATATATTCCACATATATATGAAATTATCTATATAGTCTCTTCTCTTTTTCATAGCTCTTTCAAGTTAGGAAGTTTCAGTCATCAGGTAACTCCACAGTTTCCCTACCAAAGATCTCTCAGATTGTTCTTTCAGTATATATTCGGTTAAGTTGATCATTACTGTTTCTGTATATGCAAACAAAACCCAGGAATCACATCACTTGTTACAGAAATTCTCTTTGATCCACAGTGTTTACATTGCCTCCTCTATAGCTGGTGAAGACAAGATCTTAAATTTTTCCAAGTTGAAAAACTATCATTTGGAGGATTGCAGTGAACTTCTGTATTTCAGGGAGCAGGCTGTCCTTTAATTTTGGAGGCAACACTTTGACGACTCTTTTAGTGATGCTAATACACCTACCATTACCCCTCCCCATCATGTATATGAAAATGCTTTAGGCTGAGACATTACCTATTCTGTTTGGGCATATAGATTGAGTATAACTAGCAGAATTATTGACCTGCAATATTAGATTTTTCCCCCTAAATCTAGATTAAGTTGTCTTATAACTAAATGTTTTTATTTTCCCTTAGAAAGAAGAAGAAAGATAGCAGCCTGGAAAAGGAGAAAGACGGCAAGGAGTGACCAGCAGAGTGAAGCACTGTCCCAGAGCCAGAGACCAGATTTGCTTGGCTAGAAGGGGAGGATTGGGGCAACAGGTTCCTTAACGGTTCCCTAAAATTACATGAAGAGGGAAACCTAATAAAATACTGAACTCTTTGATGGCAGTAGAATAGAGACTTAGACTGTTGTCATTTGGGTATTAATAATCTCTGAAGACTGGAGAAGATGGGAACATATTAGTTACCTATGGTTCCCAATACTCCTGTACATATTTCTCCCTAACCCCCTCCCTTTTAAAAAATTCAATCTATTTAAACCAAAAACAAAAAGACAAACACAAAAAGTGCACCATTTCTCCCATCCCCAACCCTTGCCTCTGGCAACCACAAATCTGTGTTCTCTAACTATGAGCTAATTTATATATACATATCATTATATATTTATATATATATATATATATACACACATATATACACACACACACACACACACATTGTTAAAGGACTCCACATATAAGAGAGATCATATAGTGTTTATCTTTCTTCTCTGACTTACTTCACTTAGCATAATGCCCTTGAGGTCCATCCTATCCATAGAGTTGTCATTTAAGTACTTATGACTGCTTTTGTACTACAATGGCCAGGGTCTGTTTTGCAACAGAGACGGTATGTCCCACTAAGCCTAAAATAAAATCTTTACTATCTGGCCCTTTAAAGTGAAAGTTTGCTGACCTCTGCTCTAGATCTAAATAGTTTAGAAGAAATATAGGGAACAAAGGAACATGTTAAGAAACACCATGGAGATGCAATCAGCAAATTCAAAACGTGGAAAATTCTATAAGATTAACAACTTAATTTCGTAAACAAATAAATGATAGTAAACATTTTTTAAAGGGTGGGAGAGAAAACCTATACCACTTATGAGACATATGACTTTAATGCAATGTGTAGCCCTTTAAGAAGAAAATGATTCAAAAGTCAACTTAAAAATATGTATGTAACAATCAGGGAAATTTAAATACTGACTGTATATTTGATGGAATTACTACTAATTGTTAAATTGTAATAACCACATTATTTTTATGTTATTCTTTTAAAGAGTCCTTCCCGTTATAGGGGTTTGGGAGTAGGGCAAATGGGTATATACAAAGTAAAAATGGACATGAAATGATAGTTAATTGTGTTATTAACTGTCATCATAGTTACCTATACCTATGGGTAAGTGAGGGTTCATTAAATCAGTCTCTCTACTTTTGCATATTTTTGATATTTTTCTTATTATAAATTTCTATAAGAGCAAGAATTTTTAAGGAAATTATAAAAGTTATTGAGAGATATTAAGAAGACCTAAAAGGAGAGATATGCCAGTTTGTAGGTTGAAAGACTCAATATGTAAAAATAAATGTCAGTTTTTCCCAGTTGAGGCCCAGTAGGGCTCACCCCAGGGAGTTCAACAGCAACCACCCCCCCACCCCCCAGTAGCTTTCCAGCAAGTTTTGTCAGCTTCCCAGTGGGGATTTCTGGTCCCAGGCAGCAGTTCCCTGCTAACCAGACTTATCCTCCTGACTGTGAGCAGCTCTGTCTCGGGCAACCCAGAGAACTTCATGACCAACCGGTTGGCTGCAACCACACTCTCTCCAGTGAGGTCTGAATCCCAGCCTTGGCTCCAGGAATTCCCTCCCAAGTTCATTTGTTTCCTAAATACTCTTCTTCAGCCTTTGAGTATTCTTTTGAGTTTTCTTTTATGCCCTTTTAGTAGCTAATTCCCAACTAATTTTTTAATATTGAATAGTCCATGTTCAAATTGCTGTGTGGTTTGTCTCCTGAGTGGGACTGACACACTAGTAAAATTGAAGTTGTACATGTATAACATGTATGACCCTGCAATCACATGTATGTGTGTGTTTGTGTGTGTGAGAGAGACATGCACACGTGTGGGAAAGTACAAATACAAGAATATCCATAGCAATGTTGTTTAGCATAATCTAAAACTGAAAACAAATACAATTGTTGGTCAACAGGAGACAGATTGGCTGCAGGATGTGAGAGAAAGAGAGGAGTCAAGGATATCTCTAAGGTTTTTAACCTGAACAACTGGAACATAAGAGTTGCCATGTTCTGGGATAGGGAAGTCTGCAAGGGGAACAAGTTTTGACATTTGCTGGTAATATCAGAAACCAGTACTAGACTTAATCTTGAGATGACAGGCATTCAGATGGAGGTGTTAAGTAGGCAGTTGGAAATGCAAGTCTGGATGAGCAGCCTGGGTTACCACTGAACTTATATATTTGGGGGTCCTCAGTGCACAGCGTCCTTAGAATCAAGAGATTGGGTAACGTCACCAAATGAGTAAGTGTGGACAGAAGGAGAAGGGGGCCAAAGGATGAACATGGGGGCACTCTTCTCAGATGACTGTCATAGTCTCGCTCCCCCTGCTTCAGTGCCACGACCACTCTCCATCCCCACCTCCAAAAGGTCATCTTCTCTCAGCATCCAGAGTGACTCGGATTAGATAACACCATTGTCTGAGTCTCTTCAGTGGTTTCCTGTTTCTCATAAAGTCCAAACTCCTCACCAGGAGTATCTGGCTCCTCCCCATGCCTTCACCTTACTCTATTCTTTCCTTCCTTTGTTCTCTACTGACCAGTTCCTCTATGTAGTGCTGTTTATTCCTCAAATACATGCATCTTTCTCATTTCAGGTCACTTGCACTAGCTGTTCCCTCAGCCTGGAGGGGGAAACCTATCTTTGCAGGGCTGTCTCCTTTTCGTTCAAATTTCAGTTCAAAATACCACCTCTTCACAGAATTTCTTCCTGTGCTCACTAGTCACTCTAACAAGTCACTCCGTAGCACTTTTTCACGGCACTGATATCTGACATTATCTTAGTTATTCGCGCATTGACTGTGAATCTCAGCTCCCCCATGGCAGTGACCGGCCGTGTTTACTATTATATATTCCCAGCGCCTCAAAGAGCGATGCCACCTGTAGGCAGTCGATAAATATTTGCTGAATAAGTGAATGAATGACTTATAGGATTTTGCATACTTTTAAGTATCTTTTTTAGCTTCCAAATACAGGGAGGGAATGCTGGGCTGCCATTTTTCATTGTCCAGCCTTTATCTTTCTTTATGTCCACTTCTTCACCAACTCCCCTGTGTCACAAAAGCCCAACAGTGCTGTAAAGATATTAGAAACAATATTTTATTCCGAAGCCTGTGAATCAGAGGATTGTGTAAAGAAGTTACTCCAATCTGAATGCCTCCACACAGTGACGCGTTGGAATGTGCCCAGTGACTCCAGAAGGGGACTGACTGACACTCCTCCAGAGCAGTCACGCTCGCGCCTGGAGGCTGTGAGGGCCCCAACCAGGTCCAAAACAGCATCTGCTGTGGTGCCGTCATGGGGGAGGTTCTGGAACAGTTCTTCATTTTTGTAGGGCTGCTGGTGTGCCTGGTCCACCTGGTGAAATGCGTGAGATTCTCCAAATGTATTTTCCTGCACTTCTGGAAAGTTTCGCCAAGGTCTTTCTTGAAGTCAATGGGACAGTGGGCAGGTAAAGAAAGTTTTCCATCTCTTGTTTTTTTTTGTTGTTCTTGCTTATTATCACTTAGGTCTCAAACGATATATTGCATCTTTTCCTTTTGAGAGCAAAGATGTAATTCCTTTGGGGTATTTTAATTTGGGAGGCTGGAAAGCACGAATGAAATTAGGATTGTCTGAGAAATGAGATGTGGGGCATCAGGAGGATAATTAGGGAACAATGTGACTCAGTCCTTGCCTGTGTGCTTCTCCTCTCATTCTCACTAGTTGGGTTTTCTTATTTTTGGAGTTTCTGATGATACAAGTAATAGAGGCTGCAGGAAATTATGTATCCTCTTCTTCAGATTTTCAAAAGCCCAGGGTGCTTCCATTTTCTTAAAGCGTGTTTCAACATTCTGAAATCCAATAATTTAAATTCATTTTATGAAAAAAAAATTTCTCTGAGCCCTTTCAAGAAGTGAGGGTAATACAAAATCAAGGCAATAAAGATCTCTGTGGAGACATGTTTTTAAAATGGTTATATATGGAATCTGGGTCTGGTTTGTGTCCCAAGTAGACTGATTAATTGCTGCCTCCCAATGGGATTTAGCTCCTGGAACTGCCATGCAGAATTTCAGCTCCATACTGAGTTTAAGGTGAAGGACGTGAGGCTATGGTTTCGGCATCTCCTTGAACGAAATGCTAAGTTTGCATTTCAAAGTTGGCGTTATGTGCTGGTGTCAGTCTATCAATAACCAATACTGTGGTCGGGCTGGCCCTTGTGGTTCTTACTGTGATTGCAAGGTGGCTTTCAGCAATAACCATCAGGACACTTTAAAAAAAAAAAAAGCTTTATTACTTTCAGGACCTGGAAATTATGTAGGACACCTGGTGCCACATAGCAAGGTCATGGGCGCAAAGAGAGAGAGAGAGAGTGAATGGGCCTGGAGTTCTGCTTTTATTTTATTCTGGGGTGGGGGCCTAGGATTTCACACGCTCACTCTTTAATGGTGAATTTAAAACATAAAAGCAGGAATTTAAAGCACAGGAAGAGAAAAAACAAGTGGTCCAAATGGTCAGTTATTGAAATCAATCAAGATTTTTAAAACAAAGGAACCTCATTTGGGGGAGATGGCCTGGCTCTTTACATGATCGTGTGGCCAGCATAGCTTTTATTAGAAATCACCATCTTTAAAGTTGATGCCTCTTTGAAGTTGATGCCTCATTGGCAATCAAAGTCAGGCACTTGCATTACAAAAAAGAAAAAAACAAAACCAAAAACCCAACTGTCAGGTTTTACACTACAGTTGGGCACCAAGAAATCCAATGATTTAAAAAAATATAAGAATTTGTGTGGCTTTAGAAATACAATGCCAGGTTAAATAGGAAAGATTGTAAACAACCTTATAGGGCTGCCAGATAAAATACAGGATACTCAGTTATATTTGAATTTCAGATAAATAAAGAATAATTTTTTAGTATATGACACCCCCAATATTATGTGCAACATTCTTATACGAAAAAATTATTTGTTGTTTACCTGAAATTCAAGTTTAACTAGGCATCCTGTATCCTTATTTTCCAAAGCTAAAAAAATTACTATATGAAAATTGTTTGGCATGAATAAAATGCGTTTTTAACTGTTGCTTGTTAATCTGGGGAGAGAGAGAGAGAGAGAGAGAGAGAGAGAGAGAGAATATGTGTGTGTGAGCACTCCCTCTCAGGGCAGTATGATGTCTCCAGTGAACTTGCTAAGCAGTTTGAACTTGAATGTTCTGGATCCAAATACTCTGCATCACACAGATCCAAATGCCTGTGCTCTGAGGGGCTTAGAACTCTGCCCATCAGTGTACGGCAAAGCCCTTCTGAGGACACACATTCTAAAAGAAGTGCATGTGCGGTCATATGTGGTTGATTTCCTAATTTTGTCACTGGTATTCTTTTTTTTTTTTTTTTTGGCTATGCTGGGTCTTCCTTGCTGCGTGCAGGCTTTCTCTAGTTGCTGCGAGTGGGGGCTACTCTTTCGTTGCGGTGCGTGGGCTTCTCATTGTGGTGACTTCTCTTATTGCGGAGCGCGGGCTCTAGGCATGCGGGCCTCAGTTGTTGTGGCACATGGGCTCAGTAGTTGTGGCTCGTGGGCTCTAGAGTGCAGGCTCAGTAGTTGTGGTGCACGGGCTCAGTTGCTCCGCGGCATGTGGGATCTTCCCGGACCAGGGCTCGAACCCGTGTCCCCTGCATTGGCAGGTGGATTCTTAACCACTGCGCCACCAGGGAAGTCCCATCACTGATATTCTTTATAGATTTGTGACCCTAAAGTCAGAGCCTGGGTTCAAATCCTGCAGTCATCATTTTTAGCAGTGTGGCCTTGATTGGGTTAAGAACTTTCTCTCCCTTAGCTTCCTCAAATATAAACTAAGGAAACTGATGTTCCCTGAATTATAGGCTTGTTTTGAATATCAGATGAGATGGTGGCTGTGGGGTTGCCCATCCACATGCTCTTTCTGCATTTCCGTAAGCCGGACACGGAAGAGCTTTATTGGACCTACAATGCCTATTCCACTTTCTCCCTGAATTCCAGCAGCCTCATCTGTCACCCTCACCTAGACAAACTGATGCCTTCACATTCCCACCACCCGCCACGAAGAAGCTGCTAGTGGGAGCCCTGGTGCTCTGGGGTGTCAGAGCCAGAACCTCAATCCTGGCTTGGAAGCTGTGTTCCAAGGCCTGACCTGGACACTGGGGCAGAGGCAGCACTGGAGACTTTGCTACGCACCGAGGAGGGGGTGGAGGTGGCCAGGAACCTCAGGAGCCAGCTTCCTCCCCTCTTCTCCCTCCAGTCCATCTCATGCTGTGTAATTTAACTTGTAAATAATAAGGTCTAAGTGACTAAAAACAAAACCCAAAAATATAATGCGCGGCAGAAAGTAAACACTCAGTAGGTACCAGCCACTTATTGACGTTATCTTGACTATAGTTCAGGCCTTGTACTGGGTGATTTTGAGGATGCCTGTAATGGAGGGGAAGGTGAGGCAGAAGACAACAACCCTGAGCAAAGTACCTCTACAGAGTAAAACAAGTCATATACGTGGAGTCACTTAAAAGTACCCAAATAAACAAGTAAAATCACTGGTAATTATTAAAATGAGGGTGCTTCTGCCTGAAGCACTGCCTGAAGCTTTTTTAGCTTGGTCTGCTCTCCCTCTCAAGTAAACTAAATGTATACATAGCTTTTGTACACACTTTTGGAAAGCATATCCTCCGATTGTTGGTGCAAAGGTAAACTGCAGATATGTATATACTGAATGGTACTGTGTTTTGAAATTGTGACATTCACACGAATGAAGTTTACCCTAGAGCTCAGTCATTAAATATGTATGTGCTGTTGGCTATAAAAGGACTAGAAGGCCCATCTCATTGTTATCTATTAATCAATAGATCCAGTGAGCACAAGTTCTTTAGGTTCCTTCATGTCACTGCATCCTCTTTTTGTATTTCTGTATTTTCCTCTTTGTTAAGTTCTCTATCTTCAATGGGCTTTGATGGCTGCTGTCCTGTGAGAGTGAGGATAGGAAGTGGGGAGAACTCAACTTTTAGTAGGAACCTTGAAATGTCCTTACAGTGATAATTGGGTGTGTGGGTAGAGAGATAATAGCATACACTGCTTGTCCTTGATGAATTAAGGCTTAGAAATGTCTAAGCCCTTATGGGGTCTGAATAAAATGTTCGCTGGCTAATGTTCTTTGTTTCATTTTGGAGCATGTTTTTCATAGCCTCACCAACCCTTCCCCCCAAACCCCATCCAAAAAAAGAAAAAAAAGCTTCATTTTGAACATTTAGTGAAGGGAGTCAAGGCTGGAAACTTCACAGTTGAGCGGAGTAGGGCTGGAGAGCAGAAGGGCAGTGCTTTGGAATATTGTGTCCTAGAGAGTAGGCCTGCAAGAACATGTAGCCAGCAAGAAAGGGGTTTAAAGATTAATTCTATCCTTTAAAACCATTCCTGCTTTTTGCAGTGATCACTGGAGCAGGAGATGGGATTGGGAAAGCTTATTCATTCGAGGTAAGTTGTGTCCCTGGAGACTTTCTCCTCCCCTTTTATTAAACACATCATAGTCACATGACTCCCGCCCCAAACACTAGTTTTCTGATTATAAAAGCAATGGACATTCCCTTATGAAGGAAACTATTTTCTATAAAAAAGGAAATTTAAAAATCATAATCTCACTGCCTGGCTACCTTTTAAAAAAAATACAATGATATTCAAAGGTGGCAGTATCTCCCCTTAGGAGTTGTTTTAGGAATTTATGGGGACACTTATTTCCTAGGGTAATTGTACCATAAGCATTTATATACTTAAAGCAATAAAAAAATTATAAACTACTTTCCTTTTATAGCTAGGGCATATGTTGATTTAAAAATCATTTGTGTAGGTAGGAGATATGTATATATATAACTTTCACTTCAAGAAGATTAATGGGCATTAAAAAATATAATATAAAGAGAGAATCTGATAGGGCTGAGAGTCACTGGAGTGTGATTAGAGTCCTTGAGTGTTTCCTTCCAGGGTTTTTGTTTCTCTGTAGATAGATAGATAGATAGATAGATAGATAGATAGATAGTAGGTAGTTACGCTTTTCTAAAAATGTGTTTACAGCATATGTAGTTTTGTATGCCATTATTATTAGTATTATTACAAGTTCGACATTTTCACTAATGAAGTATTGTTTCCTGGAATTCCTATATATTTTCTTTCTTCCTTGCGCGTATTATACTAACCTCCAGAACCATGTAAAATACAATAGAAGAAATAGAATCCTAGAAATTATGAGGATGGCTGTTAAAAATCAGTACCTTAAAAACATAATGCAAAGCACTTCAATTATGAAAACTACATTCAACAATAGTGTAGTACTCATGTGTTTTCTTGTTCCTAAAGGCCTGTGTCATGAGAGAGGTCAAATCATCTTCTGTGAAATGAACATTGCAAGGTATATTGGAGGTACCAGATAGAAACTTCTGGTTTTCTTTTTAGTTAACAGAGCTGAACTATACCACTTAAAAGCTCCGAGTGCTGGTCTTTTGGGTCTACCCCCCCATCCTCCATGCTCTGAAGATAATTTCTTTGGTACTGACATTCTACTTCAACTCTGTTTTTGTTTTTTTCTTGCAGCTAAAGAGTTCCTCTTTGCTCTTATCCTAATTTGTATATAGCAACTTTCTGATGATCAGTAGTACCCAACACTCAGTAGATGAGTGGTTATATTTGAGTGTTGAGGTTGGAGAGACCATGTGCCAACCCCTTTCCAAAGCCTTGTATCTTCCATACCCCAAATCAGAAGGAAAGCTTTTCTAGCTATTTGTGTTAAAACTATATCACCTCTTATATAACTGTTTTTTCACCTCAGACCAGTTTTCTGGAAAGGGTCTTATCTTTCATCCACAAGATCCAAGGCCTTACCTCTCAGTTCTCTGGAGAACTCAGGTTATTTCTTTATGATTTTCCAGATTCTTTCCTCAAATTCATGCTGACCTGATATACCTGTGGCCCCCTTGATATCTTAAGACTCAGACACTTTTCTTTCTTCTTAGAGGAGACCCATGTGCGGATTCTCCTTGGCAATTCATTTCCTTACTCTTTCCAAAAGCAATGGCCTGGGGGTCAGGAGCTATGAGTTCCAGTCCTCATTCAGACACTAACTGTCTGCAGATTTTGGACAAGTTACACATCCTTTCTGGGCTTCCAGGTCTTTATGAGCACAAAAGATGTCTCCTAAGAGCCTTCAAATTCTAAATTCTGTTTCTCTTCTAGACTAATTCTTGCTTTGCTCTTCTTGTAGAATCTTATTCTTTGTTTCCTTTTGTTCTTTTCTAAGGCTGTGTTAAACAATTTTCTGGGATCCCTACCTTTCTTTCATGCAGGATTCCCTCTCTCCCAGAGAGCCTGTTCTTGTCTCCCTGCTAATTGCTGCTTCAAGGAAAGCAGTTCAGAGTCTGGAATGCTATGGATTGTAATGGTTAAGAATTCGAGGTTGGGAATGGATCAGATGTCTGTTCAAACTCTGCCTCCAATATGCTCACTGCAGAATTTCCACATCAACAAAATGGAGGTGATGATAATTCCATCTGGGCTTTTGTAAAAGTTAAACGGGATGAGACGGGCAAAATGCTTTGCATAGAGTAAGCTCTCCAAGTTTAGCCACTATTATTATTGGATATTTAATCTGTGTTTTCTTTCCCATATATTGCTTTTTTCTTTCTCTTTTTGAGAAAGAAAATGTGTTGTACTTACCCATATTTTTACTCTTTCTATTGTTCTTTCTTCTTCCCTGATGTTCCAAGATTTTTTCTTTTGTTATTTCCTGTCTGTTTAGAGAAGTTCCTTTAGTTGTTCTTTTACAGTAGCTCTGCCGGTGACAAATTCTCTTTGTTTTCCTTCATCAGAGACTGTCTCCATTTCCCCTTCACTCCTGAAGGATAATTTTGCTGAACATAGGATTTATAGTTGACAATCCTTTCCTTTCAGCACTTGAAAAATGTTGTGCCACTTCCTTCTGGCCTCTATGATTTCTGATGAGTCTGATGTTATTCAAATCATTTTCCCCTATAGGTAAGGTGTTGTTTCTCTTTCATTGCTTTCAAGATTTTTTTCTTTGTGTTCAGTTTTCAGGAGTTTAATTATGTTTCTTGGTGTGGGTTTCTTTGGGTTTATCTTGTTTGAGATTCACTCAGTCTCTTGAATCTGTAGGTTTATACCTTTTCACAAATTTGGAAATTTTTCATTCATTCTTTCTTCAAATATTCTTTCTGAATATTTGAGCTGCCTAGCCCTCTCCTCTTCTTCTGGGACTCTAATGACACAAATGCAAGACCTTTCTTATAGTCTAGTGGGTCTCTGAGATGCTGTTCATGTTTTTTCAGTGTATTTTTTCTCTGTTTAGATTGGGTAATTCCTGTTGTTTTATCTTTAAGTTCATGGATTCTTTCCTTGGTCTCTCCATTCTGCCATTGAGCCCATCCGTTGAGTTTTTAATTTCACTTTCTGTATTTTTCAGTTCTAAAATTTCCATTTCATTTTTCTTTATATCTTCTATTTCTTTGCTGAAATGTCCTATTTTTCATTTGTTTTAATTGTGTTTGTGATTGCTCTCTGAAGCATTTTTACGATAGCTGCTTTAAAATTCTAGTCAGATAATTCTAACATCTGTGTCATCTTGGTGTTAACATTTGTCCGTTGTTTTTATCTTACTCAGATTGAGATCTTCCTTATTCTTGGTGTGATGAGTTTTTTTTTTCTTTAATTGAATCTCGGACATTTTTGGTTTTACGTTATGAGACTCTGGATCATATTTAAATCTTCTGGTTTAGGTCTGTACTGACATTGCTTCAACAGGGGGAGGAGGGGGTGCTTTTTCCTACCAGGTGAGGTAGAAGCCCAGGTTTTCCACTTGGCCTCCTTTGGGGGGTGCTGCCTCCTTGTTCCTGCTGGATGGGTGTAGGAGTTCTGGCTTCTCATAAGCCACTCTGGATTTCGGGGGCAAGAGTGCATGCTTACTGCTCCCCACAAGCAGTACTTGGAGGAGGTAATCTCACTATCACTGCAGCGATGGTATAAGTCCTGAATCTCCACTAGGCTTCCTCTGTCATCATCCCAGGGGAAGGAAGAGGGGAGAGAGCAGAAGGGGTGCTCTGGCACTGTCAGGTGGAAGTGGAAGTTCAGGTCTCTGCTGACATGGTGGGTGGGGTGGCTGGGATGAAAGTCCCAGCTCCCTGCTCATCCTTCTGTGATGCCAACCTGGCAGGGGGTTGGAGTCCTTGTTAGGACTCAGCCTCACCAGAGTGGAAGTGTCAGCTCCCCGCTCAGCCTTTGGAGGCAGGGGTGGCAATAGGAACATAGATTTTTTTTTTTTTTTTGAGTTGTTTGTCTGGAGTACGACTGCTAGGCTGTCGTTTTTTGGTTGCTAGGCTGCCATTTTTTGGTTCTTTGGTTAGAGAGAGCAGGCTTTTATTGGGACTTTTTATGTCTGCACTGTTGGTGTTTCTGAATATCCAGCTTCTCCAGCAATAAGCCTGGGATATATGAGGCAAAAAGAAAACCCAGGAGACTCACCACTGGTTTCCTCAGGTCTCAAGGTCCGTAGCTGATCTTCTCACTATCTTTTGGAGTCTTCTTATATTTATTTTATGTATTACGTCCAGGTTGCATGTTTTAGTTGCATTTCATGGTAGAAATAGGGACTTTTACTCCAACTTTCCAGTAGCCTATTCTATATTACATTTTAACCTAATCTGTATTTGTATTTAGAGTGGCAATAGTGACTTTGCCTCCTTTTAAAGGAATTTCAAGCATTATTGGAAGCAGCGTGAAACAAATTGTGGAGAGGGATGGGCTGGAGGAGGAAGGACAAGAATGGGCCTGCTCTTCATGCCTCTGAAGCCTCTACTTCACTCTGTATTTCACACCATTTCCATTCCTTTGGCACCTGAATTCAAGCCCTTTATTTTATTTACTGCCACACAGAAGAAGCCCTGTCTTCCCTGGCATTCCCACCACCTGTTATAGATTAGCAGCAACAAGCGCCTTCCTTGACCTAGGCCCTAACACACAGCAGAAGGAAAATGGTCTATTCATCACAGCAGCAGCCGTTCTTCTTTTAGCACAGTGCCTGGCAGGGAATTCTGGGAGAGGGCGTGCTTCTGGGGCTTAATTCCCTGAAGGGGGGTGGTGGCAAAACCCACGTATGGAGCCTGTCAGCCTGGACATTCTAGAAAGAAGATTGAGCCCTGCTCAAAAGGACAAAGGGAACGTGCTGGCCCAGACAACCAAGTGTTCTCCGTGCCCCCCTCCTGGCTCAGACCACTTCACATGGAACCTTTAAAAAGTCTATGGCTCTTGGGCTTCCCTGGTGCCGCAGTGGTTGAGAGTCCACCTGCCGATGCAGGGGACACGGGTTCGTGCCCCGGTCTGGGAAGATCCCACGTGCCACGGAGCGGCTGGGCCCGTGAGCCATGGCCGCTGAGCCCGCGCGTCCGGAGCCTGTGCTCCGCAACAGGAGAGGCCACAGCAGTGAGAGGCCTGCGTACCGCAAAAAAAAAAAAAAGTCTATGGCTCTTGAGATAAATGGCACAATTCAGGAGAGGCTGGAAGCACACAAGGCAGAGAGCATCCTTTGTGTTGAAAATGCAAATTGGTTTCTATTTAATGGACAATCTCCCCCTCTGGAGGCTGATGAAGTGAATTGTGACTTAATTCTTTAGCCATCCTTTGATAGATTCCCAGACTGAAAATGAGGGCTGGAGGTGGGGGTGGGGAATTTTCCAGGAGAGAAAGAGAAGACTTCATGATATCACTGGCCTTAAAATGGGACAGTTCGTATTTTTTTATCTTTTAATTTTCTATTTATTTTTAAAGTTTTAAGATAGACTTTATTTTTTAGAGCAGTTTTAGATTGACCACAAAATCTTGCAGAAGGTACAGCGAGTTCCCATATACCCCTGTCCGCACACACACCCCAGAGTGGGAAGTTTGCTACAGTGAACATACAGTGGCACGTCATTATCACCCAGAGTCCATAGTTCACCTTGGGGTTCACTCTTCTTGGTTTAGTTTTTCCGTGGTGGTTGTTTTTCAGGGGAAAGTGTGTTACGGGCCCAGCTGAAGATGAGTTTCTCTTAGAGAACCTGCTTCCCACCTTCTCCTTTGCTCAGTCTGGTCTGAATGAAGCTTTCTTTACCTAGGGTCAGTCAAAATTGACACAAAAGTCTTTGAGACATTTTCTGTGGCTTATTTCTTTTCCATAACTGTGTTCCAGCCAAAATGTCTGAATAAACTTCTTTTTATTTCATTTAAAAATATACTAGGAAATCAACTATTTAAAGGAACAACAGATGCAGAGTATCACCCCTAATTACATTCTATGTATGTCTAGATATTGATTGATTGTCTTTTTACAAAGTGAAACCTCACTAGATAGGTTCCAGGCCCGGGGTGGGACTTGTTATAGCACTTTATGGCTGAAGATCAGCTGTTAGACTGAATATAAGTTACTTTAAAATACTTCAGCATGCATAATATGATATGCACATAAAAAATGCAGTTTTTAAATTTTAAACAGCTTCTTGAGATATAATTCATGTACCATAAAATTCACCTGTTTTAAGTGTATGGTACAATGATTTTTAGTAAATTAACCAAGGTTTTCACCATCTTCACCATCCAGTTTTAGCACATTTCCATCATCCTAATAAGATCCTAACGAGGTCACTCACAACTGGTCACAGTTAATCCCCCATTCCCATCCCTAGTCCTAGGCTGCCACTAATCTTTTCTGAACACTTCATATGAATGCCACCACACAATATGTAGTGTTTTGTGCCTGACTTCCTTCATTTAGCACAGGATTTTTGAGGTTCATCCATGTTGTAGCATGTGTCAGTGGGTTCTTTCATTTTTATTGCAGAATAATATTCCATCGTATGGATATACCACAATTTGTTTATTCATTTACTAGCTGATGAATGTTTGGGTTGTTCCCATTTTTTGGCTATATAATGTGCTGCTGTGAACATTCTTATGTGCTTGTTTTCATGGACATATGTTTCCATTTCTCCTTTTTTTTGGGCTGCATCGGGTCTTCGTTGCTGTGTGCGGGCTTTCTGTAGTTGCGGCGAGCGGGGGCTACTCTTTGTTGTGGTGCACAGGCTTCTCATTGCCGTGGCTTCTCTTGTTGGGGACCACGGGCTCCAGGCGCACGGGCTTCAGTAGTTGTGGCACATGGGCTCAGTAGTTGTGGTGCACGGGTTTAGTTGCTCCACGGCTCCTGATCTTCCCAGACCAGGGCTCGAACCCATGTCCCCTGCATTGGCAGGCAGATTCTTAACCACTGCGCCACCAGGGAAGTCCCTCCATTTCTCTTGGGTAGATTACCTAGGAATGGAATACACCACCACACCTAGAGGTGGTGTGTGTTGAGTTTCTTCTACTTGCCCCTCGGGATTCACCCTCTGCCCCTTCTTCGCCCTGCTGTGTGCCCTAGGAGGCTGCCTTGCACCAAGGGCCTCAGATGGCTTCTGGTTTCAGTGGGGTTTGGTGGGGGTTGGGGGATACTGGCAACAGGTAAGAGAGAGAGAGAGGAGTGTGAGGTTGGGTTCCTTTCTGCTCTCTCCCTGTGGGCTGGCTGTATCCCTCTGCTGAAGGCCACAGCTCTGTCAGGCAGCCCTCTCCACCCCCTGGTTCTGGTAACTGTTCATCCCCCAACCCTTTCAGGTTCACAGGTGACAACAGCTCTGCCCTTATTAGCTCCAGAATCTCGTGGGTTCTCTACACATTAGTCACACTTTGTAAATCATCCTTTTATTAAACTCTCTTCTAGTTACCCAATTTGAGTGTGCTGTTTTTGCCAGGACCTTGGCTAAATCCAGGTTTTAGTTAATTTTTAGAGATGCTAAATTAGAGTTCATCAATATCTGTGCTTTAGCTAACTTGACTTTCATTAGAGGCTTTGCCCCTTAGCCTAAGAGACGTTATAAATAATTTTCCTGAGGAAGTGCCTTCCAAGATATGTGGATTAGCTAGAAATATTGTACAGGTACTTCTGCCCTCCTGTGAACAAGGATGTAAAATCTGTGAGCATCGCAGAGTGGTGTTCCTTGGCCTTTAACTGATTTGGCCCCATGTCCTGCTGACAGTGGAGGATTCTCTCACCCTACCCTGCTAGAAGTTTGACTGCCCCCTGCCCCCAGAACATTATCATATCTGCCTGGGATGAGCCTTCACAGACTGCCTAAGGGACAGAAAGCTGGGACTCCACTGAGCTATAAGAACAGGTTCATGACTATCTTGATGCCAGCTTACTAATGAATGTTTCTGTTGGTAGGATTTGGTCTGAGGCTTGTTTAAATCTTATAACATACCATCTGCTGGCTGGTTGTTGGGGAGGAGATCTGTAGCCAAAATCTATCTCTAATTACTGGAGGCAATGAGAAAACCCAGTGATTATGAACAACCAAACAGGCTTAGGTCAGAGAAAGACATAATATTTAATGCCTCCCAGGGTTCCAGCCATTCAGGGTTCTAGTCAGCTCTGCCCAGTCCTTAGGAGCATGTGCAGCTGCTCTGGTCTGTACAAAAAGCAGCCCAGCTGGCCCCAAGCAGCGCCAGCCCCTCTGGCCTCCCAGCTCATCTCAGCCCCAGCTAAGCACCGTACAGCCCCATACAGCATCTACTCACTTCACATCCCCAATTCTCTTTTAAAAAGCACTGTTACCTAATTTTCCTGTATTTACTTAGCTTCCTTTAGCTTCTTTTTTAAAATTAAACTCTTAATTTTGAGATAATTATAGATTCATATGCAGTTGTAAGAAAGAATACAGAGAGATCCCATGTACCCTTTACCCAATCTTGCAAAGCTATTCTACAACATCACACTCAGGATATCAACATAGATACAGTCAAGATACAGAACGTTTCCATCACCGCAGGGATCCCTTGTGTGGCCGTTGTATAAACACCCCCACCACCTCCTTCCTCCCTCCCTCCCTCCCTCCCTCCCTCCCTTCCTTCCTTCCTTCCCTCCTTCCCTCCTTCTTTCTTTCATTATTTCTTTCTTGACGTATAGTTGATTTACAATGTTGTGTTACTTTCTGCTGTTCAGCAAAATGATTCAGTTATACATATATATATATACATACATTATTTTTATATTCTTTTCCATTATGGTTTATTACAGGATATTGTTTCCAGTTTGGGGCAATACTTATAAAGCTTCTATAAACATTTGTATATAAGTTTTGTGTGAACGTAAGACTATTTTTTCTGGAATAAATGTTCAGGAGTGCAGTTGCTGGCTGGTATGATAGTTGCATGTTTAGTTTTTTAAGAAACTGCTAAACTGTTCCCCAGATTGTTTGTACCATTCTCACCAGCACTGTATGTGTGGTCCATTTTCTCCACATCTTCACCAGCATTTGGTGTTGCTATATTTTATTTTAGCCATTCTGAGAGCTGTGTAGTAATATCTCATTGGGGTTTTAATTTGCACTTCCCTGATGGCTAATGATGTTTATGTATACATTTTTAATTCAAAGAAGTATAAGGAAGAAAACAACAAAAAGGCCATCATCTCTTTGCCCAGATAATTTCTGTTAAAGATAAAATAATACAGGCATAAAATGAGAAAACTCAAGCAGCACAGAAAAGCATACAAAGGGAAATAAAGACCTCTCCTCCCTCACCCCTGCCCTTACCTGGCCCTTCTCTGTAAAGGTCACCAGTGTTCACAATGTCTTGAGATTCCTTTCAGAAAAGGTAAAGGAAAACCATGGCTATATTCATACTTACCTGTTGACATGGATGTTGATAGTACAGAGTAACTTCAGTGTAACAATCCAGAGACTTTCCTGATTAGTGGGTGGCTCTGTCCAGTTCCTTCTGTCTTGCTTCTTTTCTATCTTATAAGCCTTTGTGCTACTCTTCAAGGTTGGAGCTGGGTCATAAGCATGTGTGTGTCCTGCAGCCCACTGCCAGCACTCAGTCCTATGGCCAGACATAGGGCAAGAAAGGCCAGGAGTGTCATCTAGTCACATGCCCAGGAAGAAGGAAAGTAATTTATAGTCTCCTAGCAGAATTTACACCTGTATGTTTAGTTTTTGCCCACATGAGCACAGATGGGATCCTGCTTCACACAACCATAAACACTCTTCTAAACTTGGCTTTGTCCATTAAATAATGTAATATGGAGATCTTGCCACAGCAAAGGCATACAGATGGCCTTCATTCTTTTTAATGGTTTCAGTGTTATCCTATCCCAGGGATGTACTATGTCTCTTTTATCGGCCTCTTAGGGATGGGCACTAGTGTTACTTTTTGTTTTTGTAGTTACAAATAATGTTTCAAGACACACCCTTGAAGATAAACTTACACATATCCAAGTATACATCCCTATCAGTAAGATGGCTGGCTCAATGGGTATGTGCATTTAAATACTGGATACCATTGCCAGATGGTCCTCTATATGATTGAACCAATTTTAACCCATCTTATATTACTATAAATTTTAATACTTATATACATATATATTTAAACATTATAAAACTTACTTTTTGTCACTTTAATATATATAAACATGCATTCTTGGCTATTAATGCCCACAAAATGCTAGAAGCAAAATATATGACTAAAGATTGTCTGGTTTAATTGCTCCATATCTGGGCAATTCTAGTGCCATCCCCAACGGCTGGGATGGTATGGATGCTACAAGCTCCAGTGTGACAGGCAAGGCAGTTAGAATGCTTCTCAAGACAGCGCTCCTGTCAGTTACAGGTAATGGCACAGTGTGGCCCCTTGCATTAAAATCCCTTGGCTTAGCCCAACCCAAGAAAAAAACAACTGCTTTGCTCTATTCTTGAATATTATCACACATTTACTTTCAATATATGATGGTGTCTTATGCCATTTCAGCAAGGAAATTCTTCTTCCTAATGTCTAAATTACCCTAGTCTAAATTACTCCAGCTGCACTCTAAGCTTATTCCCTTTCACCTTCCCTTAAATGAATGCAACAGCTTTTAACTATTTTTATGTTTCCTTGGATTCATTGCTTTGTTCCTGCATGTCTTCACTTCAACCCTATACTTTCTGAACCAGGTTTTGAGTATCCTAAATTCATTGTAGTATGTCATGGTTGTGTGCATGTGTGTGTGTGTGTGTGTGTGTGTGTGTGTGTGTGAGAGAGAGAGAGAGAGAGAGATGTACCAAACAAAAGTGTACATAATATCTAAGTGTAGTTACAAAAAAAATTAAAATGAGGACAGTGTCTCTTATCACCAAGCTTAAGAAATAGGGCATCACCAGTTTCCTTGAAGTTTGTCATATAGGCACATATGTCATGCCTTTGTGTTTCCCCTCCTCACTCCCACAGATGTAAGCACTATTAAGAATGCTGTGTTAATAATTTCCTTACTTTAAAAAAGTTGTTACACATGCGTGTATCCCTCAACAACATTTGGTTGCCTCATTTGTTTTGAACTTAATATAAATTGATTCATATGTCTTCTGTAATCTGCTTCTTACTGATCAATATTGTGCTTTTGAAATTCATCCATGCTGACGTGTGTAGAACCTGGTTCATTCATTTTCAGTATTGTATAGTATTCCATTATATAAATTGACCCAATTTAGTTATCCATAGTAATTTAATTCACAATGGCAACAGATAAACATAGGACATTGGTGGCAGGAACAGCTAAGTTTCCCCCAAATCCCTATTCTCCCATTGTATAAAGTTGTAGCTAGTAAGTGGCTATCCAGCCAGGGAACTTCCCAGATTCCCTTACATATAGCTGGGGCTATGTGACATTTTTCCAATGAAATCAAGCAGAAGCGATGTGTGTCATTTCTTGGTCAAGGTGGCTGAGGGAGGGGATATATCTTCTCTACCCTCTTCCGATCCTTGCACTGGCTGGATATCAACAGCCAGGGCAATCTTAGAAACCTGGTGTTGAAGGTGGAAATGCCTTTCTCAGCTGTGGGTCCTGAAGGACTGTGTGGAATAGAGTCTGTTATACAAGACAAAAACCAAACTTCATTGCGTGAAGCCACTGAAATTTTGGAGTTATTTGTTACAGCAGCTTAAGTTATCCCAACTAATGCAAACTAACAAGAAATGTCCAAGATTTACATGAAGAAACTTCTAAAAGTTTTAGAAGAATGCATAAGATCTGAATAAATGGCATATTACGGATAACTGATTAATGCAAAGATGCAACTTTTCCCTTAAATATCTCTAATTTCAATATAAAACGTTAAAAAATATAATCTTATCATTTACTTGGAAAATTAAACTAAGAAGATAACACAAGAACATTTTGAAAGAAAATAATAAATCATAGGGGCTTCCTCTATGAGACACCAGATATCAAAGCCTATTATAAGATTATCAGAAGTGGCACTGGCACAGAAGTTAACAAACAGGCCAGTGGAACAGAACAGATAGATTAGAGACAGATCCACGTACATATGAGAATTTGGCATAAACATTTCACATCAAGAAAAGATGGACAAATAGAAAAATGTTGCCAAAACAATGAGCCACCCATTTTGAAAAAAATAATGCTAGATGATTTCAACCTCACACTATTCTCAAAAATAAACAACAACAACAAAAATTAAAAAACTACCAGTGTTACAGGAAAATGTATTTATATCCTTGAAGTTAGGGAAAATCATAAAGGAAATTCTAAAAAAAAATAAGGAAAATATTCACAAACTTGGTAACATTAAAATTAATATTATGTAATGTATGGAAAGAACACCATAAACAAAGGAGAAAATAATTACTGCATATATAGTAGGCAAATAATTAATACCAAGTATATGTAAAAATAAAGCTCCTACAAACTTATAAAAAAATGACAACCCAACAGTAGAATGGGCAACGGGTATATTCTGGTTATATCCAGACAAAACTATAATTCAGAAAGATACATGTACCTCTATGTTCATAGCAACACTAGTCACAATAGCCAAGACGTGGAAACAACCTGAATGTCCATCAACATATGAATGGATAAAGAAGGTGTGGTACATATATACAATGGAATACTACACAGCCATAAAAAAGAACGAAATAATGCCATTTGCAGCAACATGGATGTGTCTGGAGTTGCAACATACTAAGTGAAGTAAGTCAGAAAATGACAAATATCATAGCATATCACTTGTATGTGGAATCTAAAATATGACACAATGAACCTATCTATGAAAGAGAAACAGAATCAGGGGCATAGAGAACAGAGTCGTGGTTGCCAAGGGGGAGGGGGTTAGGAGAGGGATGGATTGGGAGGTTGGGGTTAGCAGATGTATGCTTTTATATACAGAATGGATAAACAAGGTCCTGCTGTATAGTACAGAGAACTATATTCAATATTCTATGATATGTACCATGTCTTCTTTATCCATTCCTCTGTCAATGGGCATATATACAATGGAATATTACTCAACCGTAAAAAAGAACGAAATAGTGCCATTTGCAGCAACACTGATGGACCTAGAGATTGTCATACTGAGTGACGTAAGTCTGACAGAGAAAGAAAAATATCATATGATATCACTTATATGTGGAATCTAAAAAAAATGGTATGAATGGACTTATTTACAAAACAGAAATAGAGTCACAGATTTAGAAAACAGACTTATGGCTACCAGGGGAGAAAGGAGGGTAGGGAGGGATAAATTGGGAGATTGGGATTGACATACACACATTACTATATATAAGATAGGTAACTAATAATGACCTACTGTATAGCACAGGGAACTCTACTCAATACTCTGAAATGACCTATATGGAAAAAGAATCTAAAAAATATAGTGGATATATGTATATGTATAACTGATTCACTTGCTGTACAGCAGAAACTAACACAACATTGTAAATCAATTATACTCCAATAAAAATTAAAAAGAATAAACATACTGGGAAAATTTAAAAAAGAAGATGCACTTAAAAGTTCATTGATGATGAATGAATAAACAAAATGTGATGTATGCATACAATGCAGTATTATTCAGCCTTGAAAAGGAAGGAGATTCTGACACATGTTACAATGTGGATGAACCTTGAGGACCTTATGCTTAGTGAAATAAACCAGTCACAAAAAGAGAAAAACAAAAAACAAACGAACAAAATATTCTATGATAAACCATAATGGAAAAGAATATAAAAAAGAATTTATATATGTATAACTGAATCACTTTGCTGTACAGCAGAAATTAGCACAATGTTGTAAATCAACTATACTTCAACAAAAAATTTAATAAAAAAGGGTATATGCTGGTAATTCACATATAAACATACAAAAAAAAATCAGTCCCACTGAGAGTTGGAAAAGTGCAAAGCAAAACAGTAGAGAGATGTAATTTCTTGACTTTTAGGTTGAAAAATTTGCTAATATAGTATATGGGCCAGAGTGTGGAGAAGTAGAAACTGTATTTTTGATGGTACAGTTTTAAGGGAGGATATTTTGCCAATACTGTGAAAATTTAAAAAGCACATACCTTTTAACACAGCATTTCCACTTTTCCTTGGCTATCTACTCTAGGAATTAATTCACTTGTATATACAAAGAGCAGTATTGAAGGGTTTTCACTGTAGCAATATTGGTAATAGGAAAACTTCAAAACAACTTAAATGCTCACCCAAAAGTGAACTATTGAGCACCATGAAGCAATAAAAATGTGGCTCAGCATGGACTGACGTAGAAATAGATACAATACTTAGAGATAAGACACATCATTAAGTTAAAAAGACAAGCTTATAATGCCATTTATAAAGTGTGAAAAGAAAGAAATCCCACAAAACAAACTTCTATTTCTGTATGTACTTATAGATGCATGTAGATGCAGAGAGAAAGTTAGAAAGGAGGATCAATACCAAACTAAAGACAGCGGGAGCCTAGCGGTGGTGGGGAAATGGAACCGTGGGTGTGGCTTAGTGACAGCTTTTACAGTGAGAATGTGCTTGTGCATTTAATAGTATAATTTAATAAATCAAAATAGAAAAAGATGTAAATGCCGAGGCTTCAGCTCCAGAGATTCTTAATTGGATGGTTGTGGTGGGAATTGGTGTTTATTTTTGACGTCTTCCTGAATGATTCTGATACCACAGGTTTGAATATTGGCTATTGGAGACCATATAGCAAAGTCTTCGATTCAGCTTCTTATGTGTTTTCTATAATAGAACTCCTTGTTAAAATCTGGCATAGTGCTTGTTTTGGAACCATATACACTAAAACTGATGTGATACAGTGAAGATTAGCATGGGCCCTGTGTGAGGATGACACACACATTGTGAAACATTCCATAATTGTGAAACATTCCCTATAGGTAAATTTTATGTCATGTGTATTTTACCACAATTTAAAAATATAACAGTTTCATTTAATTAAAACCATAGAGAAGGATTTCAGTTAACTGGGCCCTTTGTCACTAACTCAAATGTTGTCTGTCTCTGTTTATTTTATTTTAATTAAAAAAATTTTTTTTGTCTCTTTTTTTAACATCTTTATTGGAGTATAATTGCTTTACAATGGTGTGTTAATTTCTGCTTTATAACAAAGTGAATCAGTGATACATATACATATGTTCCCATAACTCTTCCCTCTTGCATCTCCCTCCCTCCCACCCTCCCTATCCCACCCCTCTAGGTGGTCACAAAGCACCGAGCTGATCTCCCTGTGCTATGTGGCTGATTCCCACTAGCTATCTATTTTACGTGTCTCTGTTTAAATGAACATTGGTTTTCCCATTTGTCTTCAGGCAAAGCTCTATCTTTTCTCACCTGTAGCATTTTTAGGTGTGAGGAGTCTGGGCCTGTCCATGATAACTCAGCACATTGCGTTTACCTGTCTCCTATGCTATGTTCAAGCACACCACTTCTGCAGTGTCGCTCAGCTCCCATGCGTCGAAGCAGTGTCCAATCTGAAGAGAGTTCCTTCTGATCTCAGGGAAGCATCCGTTTACCCTCCAGTTTCCTATTCCATTTTCTGTCCTGTTGGGAGCCAGAAAACAGAAAGAAAGGGCTCAGGTCCATGACTGTGCCCAAGTGAAGAGAACCACAGGAAGAACGTTCTTGTGAATAGGAGGCAGCTCACAAGGTCGCTGCAGAAATATTGTTTTTTATTATGGGATGCTACTCTAGACCCTGTTACATAAATTATAGTATAAAATCCTCCAAATTCTGAATTCCACCACACATCTGATCATAGGTGGTTTAGATAGGAGGGCATTCAGATTGTGGATCTGTGCAAAAAAGCACATAGTTCCTGGCACATAATAAACACATGCAAATAAACTACTGTTATGTCACATTTAGCCTGGCCCAGTGTGGCTGTTTTACTCATAACCCAGAAACCTTTGTCATATTCTGCATATTTAAACTCAGGAGAAGCAAGCACATCACCCTGTGACCAACTGAGTGATGCCCCAACTCACCTTTAATGTAACAAGCCTCCCCTGTCTGCTTATCATCTCCTTTTTGGTTTTCCCATCTCTACCCTCAGTTAGCAAGACAGGGACTCAATGTCGTGCTTATCAGCCGGACACCGGAAAAACTACAAGCCATTGCTACAGAGATTGGTGAGTGACCCCAAGAAATAAGGGAGATGTTTGTGGAGCCCACCAGCCAATTCTGCTCCTGTCCTGCCCATAGAGATATCTGTCAGCATCCCTACGTCTGCTCTCTGGAGGCTGGGGTACCAGCCTCCTTAGGGGACCCCAGTTTACAAAGTTAAGTGCAGGATATAAGTGGCTTTAGTTCACTTCAGTTTAGTTCACCAGGGGTTCTTCAGGCTGCATGAAGCAGGGGCAGACTCACCCCACGAATAGGTCTACTCTCTTCTTTGGTCTACGTCTCCATATCTAGAATCAGACTCCCTCATCCAGAGGCCTCAGCTGTCTGATTGCTTCTGCTACTCCCACCAAAAGCAGGATCTCAGCTTCCCTGGTGGCGCAGTGGTTGAAAGTCCGCCTGCCGATGCAGGGGACACGGGTTCGTGCCCGGGTCCGGGAAGATCCCACATGCCGTGGAGCTGCTGGGCCCGTGAGCCATGGCTGCTGAGCCTGTGCGTCTGGAGCCTGTGCTCCGCAACGGGAGAGACCACAACAGTGAGAGGCCCGCGTACCACACACACGCACACACAAAAAAGCAGCATCTGTGTTTGGGACTTCACTTCCCTATGTCTATGCTGTGCTCCTTGCAGTAGGGTGAGGGACAATGCTTACTGCTAGTTGTTAGATTAAAAAAAAAAAGATTTGATCCAGGGCTGCCACATATGGTTTTGAAAGTTGTACACTATACAACCCCAAGAGACAGCATTTATATTATAAAGCTTTATTATTATGATCCACTCTGACATGTTCTTAGTTAATAATGATCATCATATCCCTTTCTGGGCATTTGCATTTTAATAATAATTACTAATTTAGTAATTGATAAATTCCTTAACTCAAAGGAATGAGTCTTCAACTATGAAGACTCATGAAGACCATAGCAGGCTGTCTGGGGGAGAGCCTTATTTCTCTGGAGAGAATTTGGGCTAAGAGAAGGCTGTGGGAGGTGTGGGGTTGAGCAGTCACAACGAGGAGGCTCAGTGCCCTTGAACCAGTGAATTCTGCTTTTGTTTTCTGTCTGGATATCAGAAATAACTTTGACCCAGGACTAGGACATTCTTCAGTGTTTCCCTTACAGTGCTAAAGTGTACTTTTTATCGTCCTTTTGAAAAACAAGTAGTGTCTTTGAACTGCCCCCAAACTTTGCCTTAAGATCACTTGCCCCAGAAATATTGGGTCTAATTCCAGAGCTAAGCAGGCAGCATCTGGTGAGATATGCCCGTTGCTTTTATATCTAAGAAAGAGCTCCTGCACAAGGCAAGTTCACATAAAACAGTGGAAAGAGGATTGAACTTGGAGGGAGCAGAGTTTGGGTGCCCTTGGTCAAGCTAGTAAGCTTCTCTGAGCCTTAATTTTCTCCTCTGAAAAATGGAGAAAATACCTACTTTACAAGGTTGTTGAGAGGATTAAAAAATATATTGTGCGGGCTTCCCTGGTGGCGCAGTGGTTGAGAGTCTGCCTGCTGATGCAGGGGACACGGGTTCGTGACCCGGTCCGGGAAGATCCCACATGCCGCGGAGCGGCTGGGCCCGTGAGCCATGGCCGCTGAGCTTGCGCGTCCGGAGCCTGTGCTCCGCAACGGGAGAGGCCACAACAGTGAGAGGCCCGTGTACCGGAAAAAAAAAAAAAAAAAAAAAATATATATATATATATGTATATATATATATACATATATATATATATAGTGCATGTAAATGGTTTTTTTAATATTTATTTATTTATTTGGCTGCTTTGGGTCTTAGTTGTGGCATGTGGGATCTTCGTTGAGGCATACGGGCTTCTCTCTAGTTGTGGCGTGGGCTCCAGAGTGCACAGGCTCAATAGTTGTGGAGCGTGGGCTTAGTTGCCCCGCAGCATGTGGGATCCTAGTTCCCCGACCAGGGATCGAACCCACGTCCCCTGCATTGGAAGGTGGATTCTCAACCACTGGACCATCAGGGAAGTCCCCATGTAAATGTTTTATAAATGCTAAAACATTGGACAAATACAAAGGATTTCTGAGTGTATGTGACGAGGACCTGACACTCACTGAGCAGAGGCATTGCACTTTGCTCTTACAGCCCTTAGTCCAGGGGTCTGAAACCTGAACATGCACCACAGTCACCCCTAGCACATGTGAAAACAGATCACCAGGCCAACTCCCAGGGTTTCCCGGTTCAGTAGGTCTGGGGTGGATCCTGAGATTTTGTGCTTCTAACAAGTTCTCAGTGATGCTGATGCTGTGGTCTGTGGACCTTGCTTTGAGAATCACTGCATTAAATCTGTTATAATGTCTTTACTTGTCACTGTAGTGACTCTTAGAATCACACAGAAACCATCATTCACAAATCTTTTAACACATCCCAGCATTTATCCGAGGCTATTTCTTGTTTCTAATTAAGGTGACAGGCTTGTGCTCTTAAGTGTCTGTTCAGGTAGTACAGGAGCATTGGGAGAACATGGGCAAGAGGGGGATTTGGACTCCTGTTCATTAAAAAAATAATTGTTGTCTCTAATGCAGAGTGGACGATAGGAAGTAGTGTGAAGATTATACAAGCAGATTTTACCAAAGATGACATCTATGAGTATATTAAAGAAAAACTTAAAGACTTAGAAATTGGAATTTTAGGTAAGTAAATTATAAAATGCAAAGCTTGTTGTAATAAATCAGTGAAACAATTATCTTAGTGATAATTGATTATTCAATAGTAGCTTAAACTTAACCCATGACGATAAGCTGTAGCATTAAACCAAATATTAAAGTTCAGTTCTTCAAGAGGAATTACTGGATTAACAAATTTGTATATGACTTTGGAATGTAGCAAATGTACATATTTCCATCTTCCCAACCATATTTCCTAGTATTAAAATATTTTTCTTTCACTGAACTGATATTGACATTTGGCAGGAAGAGGGAAACTCTGGCCTAAAGGAATTAGTTTAGCAAACAAACATCGCTGCAATTGACCCATGAAATAGTGAGTCAGTGTGGTTATCTGAGGACTGACTTTCTCTTTTGGGAAATGAGATACAATTTTTTTCTGAGATAATTTACAGACAATCTGTTTTGTAACCACATCACAGTACAGTGTTTGTATTGTACATAGAAAGAAGATTTTGATTTCTAGAATAATTACATTTTTACTGATAAAAGTGTAAAACATGTTGCAGGAAAATTGGAAAGAACAGATGAGCATGTAAAAGAGCTATGAATTTCTTGAAATCCTGACAGCCTGAGATAGCATCTTGGTATATATCCTTCCAGATACATACACACATATTTTCAAAACCAGGATTAAATGTATGTACTGTTTTGCAACATTACAAAAAATCATACATCACTAATGTTCTCCCAGGTTTTTAAAACCCTGAGCAGTCATAGTTTTGAATGACTCCATTGCATCCCACCACCATGATTCATTTTATGTGCATTGTATTATAGGACCACAATTTCTTTCTCTCCAATTTCCTCACTGTTACCAAATGATGTTGCAACGAACAACCTTGTATATAAATCTTTTGTACATGTTTCCTTAGAAAACTTCCCAAGAATTCCTGGGTTGAATATGACAGTTTTTAAGGCTTTCAATAGACATTTGCCATGGGCTTTTCTGACATCTTTTTGTTTTGCCTCTTTTGGTCAGTCAACAATGTCGGCATGCTTCCAAACCTTCTCCCGCGTCATTTCCTTAACATGCCGGATGACATCCAGGTAGGCCTATACTCTTCTGTGGATGTTTTCCTCTCACGTGGTCCTGAGCATCCTGGCTGGGTAATCACCAGGGCCGGGAGCGGGTAATGGGATTGTATTCTGTATTCCAGGTGGATGACTGGAGGTCTCCCTTTCTTTTCGCCTGAGTACTTGATACACAGTCAAGGGTACTGCTGTTCATGACTATCTCTAGGATAAGGACAACTTCCCTCTTCTCCACACACCAAAATTTACCTGTGCCAGTCTTTCGGGGATCTGCACTTTGCTTTCTAAGGGGGTAATTCTGCCTAACAAATTCATAACTTTGTATTCATGGCTTTCTTTGTCTTCCCACGTAATAAGATTCGTTCCACTTTCAGTGTGATAGAAGCCCCTCGCACAGACTCTGTGGTTGGGGTTGTTGTCAGTTCAGCCAGCTTGACTCGGAGCCATGACTGCCCTTGCTGGCCATGAGCAAATTTACTACGCATTTAACAGTCTTCGAAGACACTATATTTCGACACTTCCTCAGGCCCTGACCTTTGAAGTAGTGGGTTATAACAATTCTGAACAGGCTAGCATGCTTCTATTCCCCGATCCCGCAAGTATTCCTAAGGTTCAAATAATGCCGGATTCCTTGGACCCTGCTGAACATCCTCACCGGCCACACGTCTAACTCCATGGTCCCGGTTTCTGGCACAAGTTGGTGTCTCTCCATTAAGCAGGTTCCGTTCTTGCTTCTCTTTATTTACGTCTGCATTTGTACTTGTCTATGTGTCTGACCCTCTTTTCCTCTCTGTCTGTCTTGGATGATTCTAGCAGTTTCTTTAACTGCCCTCTGTAGCCCGGAACCTGTATACCTTGTGTTATACAACCATTCACCTTTCTATTGTCTATGCTATTGTCTTCTAGATCACATATACTAACCTCCCTTCCTTCAGCTGGAAATTAACCATCTCCCTTTGAAAAACTGTTTCCGTATTCCTGCCGAAATTTTCAAGGAAACTCTTGTCTTTTTTTTTTTTTTTGCGGTACGCGGGCCTCTCACTGTTGTGGCCTCCCCTGTTGCGGAGCACAGGCTCCGGACAGCAGGCTCAGCGGCCATGGCTCACGGGCCCAGCCGCTCCGCGGCATGTGGGATCTTCCCAGACCGGGGCACGAACCCGTGTCCCCTGCATCGGCAGGCGGACTCTCAACCACTGCGCCACCAGGGAAGCCCAGAAACTCTTAACTGACTTCTAGTCAAGATCACATTCTTATAGAATCATAGTGTGGATGTCAGATGTTTCCCTGTTCTAGTGCATTCTGAATATCAACTAGGAGCCTAATTTGCAGGCTGAGGCAACCACTCAGACACACACTTTTGCCCGCTTTATGGTTGTTTAGCACTGAATACTTTTCAAGAGAATTTCTCAAATGATCTGGCTGATTCATGATTGTGATTATTTATTACAGAGCCTCATCCACTGTAACATCACCTCGGTAGTGAAGGTATGTGATCAATGTATGTGCTCAGTGCATTAAAATGTAGTTGCTGTTGGATTTGGCAGCTCAGGAGAATTGGCCCCTTCCCTGTAGATGCAGAATTCTTTAAAATTGAACTGTACTTTAAAATTGAAATGAGAGACCATGTAGTAGCCTTTTAATTGTCTTGTCTGTTTTCATCAAGAAAATACAGTGGATTCACTCTTCCTAGCATGTGAATCCTTTTTCTGCATTCAGTTTTGTCCTATGTCGGAACATATTAGGCCTGATGGTGATGAAACTTATTCAGGATTCCAAAGCAACTTAAAAAAAAAATAGTATCTTCTTGTGATTTGAGTCTTTGTAAATAGAAGAAAGCTCACTCAGTGTGGAAAAAGGACAGAGGGTCTGGTTTGGATTTTATAGACTCTTGTTGTTCAAAAACTATTTGTTGAAGTGAAGTTCAAGTTCGTATGTATTCTGATTCCAGGTCAGTTACTGGACAGCATTGGGCCTGCTATTTAGCCCCTTTGAACTTCAGATCCTTCATCTGCTATTGAAAGAGTATTGAACTAATTGATGTGTCAGGTGCCATTCAGCGCTCAGGTCCTTTTATTAGAATTAACTGCATACGCATTTATAGGCATGAGCACCACAAAGCTATCCTATGCTGTGTCTTTGTGTGAATAAGAAAAAGGGAGACAAGTTGTCTGTGCAGACAATTTGGAGAAAGGGGCTGCTTAAGAGTGGACATAGCCCCATGCTTGGTGAGTAGATGATGCTTTTGTGTGAACACAATATTTCCCTTCCCTCTGAATGATGAGAGCCCTCCAAATGGCTTGTGAGTGAACCCTGGGCTTTCAGCGCACACTCACCCCCACAGCTGGGCACCTTGCTCGGTGCACAAAGTTCACAGCTGTGCCTGGCAGCCCTCATAATCACTCTGGATGGTCCAATGGAACTTCAGCAATGACTCAGGTATGACTGATTTCATGGAACTGGGACCCTTATTGGGGAGCAGCGGGGGGCTATCTCGTCTTCACAGCATGGACTGGCGGGGAGAACTGGCTTCCCAGAGGAAAGTAGGTTCCTATCAACATAAAAAGAGGGGATGGATGCTGAACAGACCAAAAAAAAATGTTTTTCATGTGGCTAGAGTTGAGCTGACAAAAATTATTTTCACCATTGGTTGTTTTCTTTGTTTTTTGTTTTTGTAAGTATACTGGTATTTTATAGTTTCCTGCTCAGTTTTTATTGGTACATACATTCTTTTTGTGCTGAGCAATCAATGGCTTTTTAAAATCCCCAGCTGATGTAATTGAAGGTTTTATATGTTCCACTGTTGTCTGCAGCCTTACCACTAAAATCTTTCACATTAATGGATACGCTGATCTTTCAGTCTTGGTTCATTTGATCACAGGGTTTCCCAAATGTATTTGACAACCCTCTGACTCTTTTAGCAGAGAAATGCTTTGATTTTCAAAAAAATTATTTTATATCTTGGTAGACACTAACTTCCTTAAGTAACAAAGAAAACAAATTGAAGTTTAGCTTCTAAGTATGCAATGCCCAAATTGGCCACGCTGGTTGGAAGCATGACTAGTATCATTTAATTATTCCAAAGGAACCATCTGGAAACACTAGAGTTCTCTATCAAGCGCAGAGATGGGAGAATGAGTTTGAGGGCAAAGGGAACGTGGGATAAGAGACTAAATACTGGAACCTTTGAGACAGGGACCCACAAAGTCCAGTGTTGTATCTCTAATTGGGATCATTCACCCAGTCAGGCTTTTGGGAGACTGAGAAATGCTGTTCAACAATGCTGCAACTATATCCTTAATGAAGTTGGGAGAAGCAAGGAAAGGGTGTTGACATGATCTACTCCTCATGCTTCTCTCACCTCCCTCAAAATCCAGGGTTTCAGAAGGCAGTCCAGTCTAGGAAGCCCTCACCACTCCCACCCCTGCCTCTTCTCCAGAGCAGTGAAAACATTATCTGGAGGCTCCCAGGGATGAGCTTAGGGGCCTTCCTAGGAAATGCAGGGCCCCAGACAGCATGAAAAATTAGGCAAACTTGTCTTCTGGTCCCCAGTGTCCTCTATTTCTCTGCCTCTCCCCATCTGTTTGGACGCTCTCTGTCTCAAACCTGCTCCCAAGACAGGGCCTGATTCCACTCAATTGTACTTTCAAGAACATTTTAGTCCATGGGTTTGCCTCTTTCTTAATTCTTAAAATGGGTGCCTTAAAATTATGACATGAAAAGCTTTCTTAATGAAATATTTAAGCTCCAGAACTGGCAGGGAAGACTTCTTCCAGGGACAGTAGGTTGGGGTGGGGAAGGGATTTTTCAACGCTGTTGTAATTCCAACAGACCAGCAGACATGTTGTGTCTAGGGAGCTACTTCACAGGCCACCTGCAGGCCGCCAATGAGGCTGCTGTTGAATTGAAGAGATGTCCTTCTCCATCTCATACCTTGTATGTGAGACACTCATGGACACTTGTTAGGTTTCCTGACAGTCCCCTAATTCTAACTCCTGTGTGAGTTTTGTAATGGCCAAACTACTTTTGCCTCTCTCCCAGAATGAAGGGTATCTGCGGAGCCTCAGTGTTGGTCCCACAGACATAAGCCAATTTCCATAGTTTTTCACTCTCTTCATTTTCCAGGAAGATTTCAGTTTTATGAAGAAGAAACCAGAGGCCTCTGAACTGTTTGCCATTTTTCTAAGTTGCCTTTTATGGGTTCCAGCCAGACTCTAGTGTTGTCAGAATTACCTCCAATGAGTGTCAGCAGATTTTCAAGGCCATCTGAGAAGATGAACCTGTTTCTCCAGTTTCCTCCAGCACCTACTTCCTAAGTCCCCACGGCACATTGCTACATAGTTCCTTTGTCAGGGCTTAACTTTGCCCTTCTCTTATAGATGACGCAGCTGATTCTGGAACACATGGAATCAAGGTACGGTCTTTCCTTGGAAAAGCCATGGTCTGCCTGGCCTGGCAATCAGCTGACTTAAGGACCGGGGGGATAGGGTTCGTCTGCTGCTGTTTTAACAAATGATAAAACTATGATGAAAGGACGTGGAGATTATGGTTGGACCAGGCCAGCTTTGCAAGCAGACAAGCATATTTGCAGGTCAAATGTAGCATAAACTGGAGGGAGGAAGAGAACAGCAGTTTCAGCAGACATTGTGTTCAAAAAATTAACTCACAGTGAGTATAAAAGAAACTTCAGAAGTTGGCCTGAGACCAAGACCATCTCTTTGTTATTATGCATTTCAGCTCTTGTCAGAATGAATACTCCAGTTTTGGGGTAAAAATCACCACCCCATCAGTGTCTCTATTTATTCCATGTTTTAAATCACCCTATTACAATGCCCATTTGGGAGCTGGTTTTTCTCAGGTGGTATTCACTAAAAGCAAATGGTCAATAGTTTTATCTTACCTAGAGAAAGAAGGGGCTTGGCCTTGTATTCCAATTTGCCGTTTCTTGATTTTTCTGGTTTGAATCCATCTAGTTGGGAAGGATTAAGGATATTGAATTTCAAAAGGGTAAGTAAGAACCCCAGAGACTTGTGTAGGAGTGCCTGTGTGAGCAGATGGTAGACTGTCAAATTCCACCCAAGACAGGATTCTGCATATGACATCTGTCCTGTTGTGGGTCATCTTTATGAGTCAGAAGGGACCTTGAGCTCATGTGGTCACATTTGAGAGAGAAGGATCACTTCCGCCTTGAGTCTTGTCTGAGCTGAGTTGGTTCCCTGCATTTTGGTGGTGGATCTTTGCTGTAGCAGAGCCCCTGTTTCCAGTCACAAGCTCTTGAAGTCAACCGACTGCCGAGTGGCATCATGGTGTGGTGTAGTTCATGACTGAGGGGAAGTTCCACTCACGGTTCTTGGAAGCAGAACACTTAGCACACACGGAAACCTAGAGAGGATGGAAGTTTCCCAGCGTTCACATGAGCCCCTTTATTTTCTTCCTTCTCAAGGTATAATCAGGCAGCAAAGCAATTGAAACTTTGTTTCTTGCCCTTTAGGCGGAAAGGTCTCATCTTGAACATATCTTCCGGGGCGGCCCTCTTTCCCTGGCCTCTGTACTCTACATATTCGGCTTCCAAGGTGAGTGACAGATGTAGTCCAAGCCTCCTTCTCCTTCTTCCTTTTGTTTTTCCCATTTAGCATTTTCCTTTGGATCATCTGGCAAGGCGATGGACTGATTTGCCTAGAGATACTCTTCTAGGTACAGGGAGGAGCGAGTCAGCCAGTATCTGGGTGCAAATTAGAAAAAGATGCTGCCCCTGGGCTGATGAAGACTCGCAGCAGCACAGCCGGGCAAGCGCAGCCCCCATGGAATTCCGGCTCCCACTCACTTCCTTGCCTGGGAGCCCTGCGCTCCTCTGGCCAGCAAGTAACATTGTAGTTTCCCTCCATCCCAGAGGCCTCATTAGGTGTCCTCGTGCCCTAGCCATAAATCTTTGGAACTGTGGGTGCTCTAGACAAGGCAGAGCTTCCCCCGGGTAGGGTATCTATATGCAGTGGCCCTAGGTATGTACTTATTACAAAACTTATGTTCCTTCTCATTGCGGGAGCTCTTCCCAGACCGAGAAATGAAGTTCTAACTCCCATCAAGACGAACTGCTGCATTTTAAGGTGAAGAAGATAAGCTCCCTGTGGTGTCCTTTGAAATCTGAGTGAATTGGCTCTGACAGAGAATCAAGTCCTTAGGTGTTTCTCCTTCTTGCTCCAGGCTTTTGTGTGCACATTTTCCAAGGCACTGCAAGCAGAATATAAAGAGAAAGGAATCATTATCCAGGTGAGGTCAACAGTTCTGAGTCCTTGGGAATGGGAACTCTGGATCCCCATGGAGCCTGGGCCACTGCTTCCTGCAGGACAGGCTGTGCATGTGTGACCAGGAGAGGGGGTCTGGATGACACCATGTGAATTCCTATGACCATAGAGGTGGCAGTGGAGCCACCGTGGTTCTGCCTGCTGCTGCCCTCACCATGCCCTGGGTGCTGGAGAAGGAAATGGGGTGGGATGAGTGAGTGCTCAGAAACACTTGCTACCCAATGCTGCATCAGGACAGAAATAGGTTCTTGTCTAAGCATCCTTTACTCTCCGACCTAGATAGAGGAGACAGGCTCATGTGGGAGGAATTGTGGAGAAGGAACAAAAGAAAACTGGGCACTTGGTTAATGTTGGAAGAGGGGAGAGGGTGCTTCGCTTGGGGGCTGTTCATCTGTGATGGAACATAGAGATCGCCACACCCTGGTTCTTGAGCACTTGAGGAAGAGGTGCTCTGCTCTTCATTTCCCCTACAATGACAGAGCGGTCATGGAGTTGACCTTGTCCTGACTGTAAACAAAGCTGGGTTGTCACTGCTGTCTGTAGGCTGAGCAATATGACGTGCTTCCTTCAGCAACACAATTAAGTGGTTTCTGGAACCTGGAATAAACAGTTTACAGAAGTTTTTGGTTAACTGGGAAGAAGTTCGATGACATACTATTAGGAATGAAAAAGGCACACTCAGTTATATTTTTAAAATCACTGCTGCACATACTGATTTTCAATTAAAATACCCAGGTGAGAGTGTCTCAGTATAAATTAACCAGCTATGGGATGAGGCTTATTCAACAGGCAGATATGAGTTAATACTAGGAGCTTTGTAAATAGCATCATCTTCCCAGTTGTAGTGAGTGATTGTAACAGACTTGTCACTAGACTACAGTCCCGTTCTCTGCCCTGCTGAACTAAAGTCTCACCTAAAGGAGATTCTTCCCTTCTATCCATCCTCCAACTTCCAGCTGAGGACGGATTCCTTTTGCAACAGCTCTACCTTATATATGCTAAGTTTTCTGCCGTAAAAAATAATGCCTAAAATCTCATTGGCTTAAAACCACAAAGATTTATTTCTCATTCATGCTACACATTCACTGTGAACTGTCAGAGGGGATTAGCTCACTGTAGTGATGCAGGGACCTGGGCTGATGGAGCAGCCGCCATCTTGGATATTGTCAGTTGATATGTCAAAGAAAAAGTGGTAGGAGTTCGAGAGACTTGCTTTGATAATTAAGGGCTCTGATAACTACTGAGCCTGCACTTTAGAGCCTGCGAGCCACAACTACTGAAGCCTGCATGCTGCAACTACTGAAGCCCACGCACCTAGAGCCCGTGCTCCACAACAAAGGGAAGCCACCGCAATGAGAAGCCCGTGCACTGCAATGAAGAGTAGCCCCCGTTCGCTGCAACTAGAGAAAGCCTGTGCACAGCAACAAAGACCTAACGGAGCCCCCAAAAAAAGGCCACATGTCACTTTTGCTCATACTCATTGGTCAGATCTGGTCACATGGTCCCACCCAACCATAGGGACCCAGGAAGTGCAATTCTGTCATGTGTCTGGAAGAAAGAAGAACTAGAAATATTTGGTGAACAACACTAAATATTAGCGTTGAGTATCAAGTCTTAGCATCATCTCGATCTTGATAATTGTGGGCCAGAGATGCTGTAGCTGCTAAGTTAGTGGGTTCTGTGGGGCAGAAGGTGTGGGAGGAGGTGAGGAAAGGGGAGGGAGCCCCTTGCCTCATGCAGAAGCCTCAGAGCTGCTCCAAGTCCTGGAAGAGACGCTGTGACATTCTGAAAACCAACTAGTCTCTCCAAACACGCATGTAATTGGTGCTCAATAAATATTTGTAAAATTCCTGAGGAAGTATGTACTGTACTTTTGGGTTTGATTTTCAGATCCCGGTGCTACCATCATCTGAGTGTTTTGGACAGCCCGCTTAAGCTCTGTGAGCTTGTTTCCCCATCTGTAAAAAGGGGTTTATAATGGCTGCTCCTCTGGGTTACTGTGAAGATCTAATGAATAAATAAGTATGCAAATTTAACCAAATATTTATTGGGCCCTTGTTTTATACATAAAGGTGTTTTGTCAACCAAAACTCACTGTAAGAATGGAATCACTTTTTATTATTTCCCTATCTGAAAACCGGGTTTGAAAATACAAGCTTCTTATATTTTTCTAAGAATACACTTTGAGCTCTTTGGAAGAAAAGTGTTATGCACATTAATAACTGCATTCATTTCCATGAGAACCAATTGAATTGACTGACATACATTGGATTAAATTATGAAACAATGTAATTTCAAGTATGATGAGGAAAAAAAACGTGATGTGACAAAAATTTCAAAGGTGATGTGAAGAAAAAGAAAACAAGCATGGATTTTTTTTTTTTTTCCTTAAAGATGCCAAGGTCTCTGTGTCTGGGAATAAAGTAAGAAACCCCATTATGAAACCTCATGCCAGGCCACAAGGCGGTGAGACCACCAGTGGAAACATGGTATTGGGTTTTCAGGGTACAGTGTGCTGTTGTTTATTTGTCTTACCATGACAGGAAAGATTATGAGGTATGTGCCACTCCTGGCTCCTAACCGAAGTGTGAGAGTGGGAATCTAAAATACTTGAAAGTGCTCCAATTTGGTTATATGTGTTAGAAATAAATTTCTGTGATAGGGTTGCCAGATAAAACACAGGACATCCAGTTAAATTTGAATTTCAGATAACAAATAATCTTTTGAGAATAAGTGTGTCCCATGCGATACTTGGGATATAATTAAACTGAAATATTTTTCCATTGTTTGTCTTCAAATATAACTGGGTGTCCTGCATTTTCACTTTCTAAGTTGGGGAACCGTGCTGTAAGACAGAGCTCCTCATTCACCCTGTGTGCATTTGAACCACTTGGTGTTGTGTGGCTAAGGCCTCATCTTGAGTTAGGTGCCACGTTAAGCCAGAAACTGACCTTTCTGATTCCCAGCTCTGTGCTCGTTCTATACCTTTAACTGTTCTATTATCATATAGTATCCTGAGACTTTTTAGGGGGAGAACAGAGTTGGAACATGAAGGGATGGTAGAATGGGTATTAGTTTCTCAGGGCCGGGCAGATTGCTCCTGTGTTACGGTCTTTATTTCCCATTGTAGGTGCTCACCCCGTATGCTGTTTCAACCCCGATGACAAAGTATCTAAATACCAACATGATAACCAAGACTGCTGATGAGTTTGTTAAAGAATCACTGAATTATGTCACGATTGGAGACGAAACCTGTGGCTGCCTCGCCCATGAAATCTTGGTAATTGATAACTTCTCCTTTCTTGAAGCAAGGGAGGACAGACAAGCGGGGGGCCCTAGCAGGGCTTAGCCAGCTCTTCCTTGCTGTTGGAGCTTTCAGCCGTTCTCTGTCACGCAAGGATAGTGACGCCAGAGGTGTACTGCTGAGGGTAATCCAGCCTGCGAAAAGGTGTATCTAGCAAGGGGAAGGAGAAGCTGAAGCGCTGGGTGCCCGGCCTATAGATAACTCTGAAGTTGGCAAATCTCACCCTTGGCCGCCTCACCTCTGCCCTCAGAAAGTAAGGCGGCTCCCAGAGCTTTGTGAAGGTCAGGCCAAAACATAGGGTGCTTCCCTGTAGGGGCGGTCGATGTCCTTGGCCCACTGTGCCAGTAAATGTTTAACTATCCAGGAAAAAACCGAAAATAAAACAAAACACCTTGATTTGTAGCGTTTGCTGATTTGCATGACTCATGTTAAGTTACCAGTGTGTTGTCACCGCACGTGAATTCAGGAGGAGAGCTCACAATTGGCTCTCGTGAGAAAGTACAAGCTGGTTCCTGTACACCACGGACTTCATCAAACATGGAAATAAAGTCTGAAGCATATGGCACGAGGAGTTCTTATCATCCCTGGGCTGCTTTTAGGAAAAAACACAAACATGAAACAAAGGTAGACTTGAGTTTCACACTAATACTGAAAACAAGGAAACAGTGTCAGGGTAGTTCTGTTTCCATCATCACCGAAGAATTTTAGACAGATCTTTACTTTCCCTTCATATGTCAACTTTCTCCTCTGCCTCATATGTTTTTCTACCATGGGAATTAGGCCTTTTTATTTCTTTCTTTCTCTCTCTGATGCTAGAGAGATTCATGGGTCAGTGCACTAAATCCTCCCAAAGCATTCAGCTGTCTCCTGGGACTCAGTACTGAGACTCCGGCAAGAGATACGGAATTGTCTTAGCTGATTACTTGCTACTTTTACTGTAGAATCTCAACAATGTGCAGGATCACCATTTGAACACAGTGCAAAGTGGACAAGCAGAAAGAATATAAGATCTTTACTTTGCCTATTGCTGATCTGGTTTTTCTTCAGACCACTACTTGCTGCATGGCACGAAAACAAATTAGTGGAATGTCTAATGAGTTTAAACTTAGTTTGATCTGATAATCTAAACTGTCCATTTAGGAAATAGGCTGTCCATTATTTAGAGGAAAATGTTCGGTCTTGCCTGAGTGTCCCTTCTTCTGGCCTCTCTCACTAAAATGACACTGGGGAAAGAGTCCCTATGAATTCCTGCTGGTCCTTAAGTGTGTGTGGCTGGTGTCCCTAATCTATCTGATGGTTGCTCACCTTGCTGGTTTATGTCTGTGGGGGGTGTGGGGATAACTCCTTCTGTCCTTTTGGCTAGGCCAATGCATTCCCCAGCTGCTGATGGCTGAACATGCCTGAATCTCTGCTACCTCCCTCATCCAGCCAGAGGCCAGCTGTCCATCTGCAGCTTTGGTTCACAGGGGCCCTCTGGCTCTCTCCTCTGTATCAGCACCAATTTGAACCTGAGGGATGCTGGAAAAGCAAGTCTCAGCACTTACCTCGCCGCGCTGAGATAATATTCTGTGGCTGCACTCCAGAAGAGTGGAGGCAATAAACCCTCCTTTGCTACCATTCCTTATTTATCACACTTTCCTATCCTTCACCCCAGGCCCCCGGCCCTCCAGCATAAGCTCAGAGGACACACATATCAGAGGACACACATCTGGCCACGTCTTCCTCTTTCTCTCTTGTACCTCCCACCATCTCCAGGGCAGAAAAAGTACAGGCTTTTTGTATGCTTTCCCAGGGTCACATCCTGTTCATCTCAGAGGGATTTAGGTAGTTCCAGTGGATAAGACGTCCTCTTCTCCTCTTAGCGGAACTCTATACTTTTAGTTCTCCAGGATATTGATGTTTTAAATGGAATCCATTAGCATTTAGAAAATGTTTTCTGGAGACAATAGCATGGCTTGCAAGACAATTGTCTTGCTACATACATACTGTAATCCAATTCTAGATGTCAAAAGTTGAATTTTTTTTTTTTTTTTACTTCTCTCTTTGATTTCTTACGTAACAAATTCTAATCTCTACTGGTAAACAGATGCCAAAAACAGTAGGAAAAAGTCTTTGTGCCTGGTGAAGCAAAAGAGAAAACAAAGGAAAACACATCAATCATTAAAACCATTAAAACCAATTTTGAATTTGCCAGGGTTTAGAAAGATCATTGAATCTAAAGTTATGGGTAATCAAGTGGAATCAACCAGTAAACAAGCAAGTCTTCCATTTCAAAGAGGTGAGGCAAAGACAGGATGCTCTCTACCCTCAAGGAGTTTTGGGGCAGCAGTTGAGGTGGGACTGGAGCCTCTACCTAAGAATCCGTGTGGAACTTGGGGCTTCATAGTTACCTCATTTAATTCTCCTAAACATCTTGTGAGACAGGACATTTGGCTCCCCTTTTACATTGAGGAAACCAAAGCTCAGAGCTGGATCAGATCAGATGAAGCTCAGATGGATCAGATGGCCCAAGACCACCTGGCTGGTAAAAGTGATGCAAGGGTTTAAGTCCATTTTTGCCTGATGCCAAACCTTTTCTGTTTCCTTCTACATGGCGTCTCCAGGTTGGAAGAAGGTAGATAAAGATGGGGATGGGAGAGGGGGCCTTTTAGAACATTTTCTGGGGACCTGGGATTTCAGTTTATTTTATTTATGGCTGACTTCAGTAAGCCAAAACATTTGGTTCAACACAAAGCTAATGGAAGGGCTTGATTTTGCTGCGAAATAAAAAAAGCTCTGTCTGGGAGAAAAATGAAGTTCTTGAAGAAGATGTTGCATTGATTCATAGACTTGGACAGTGGAAGAAGAGCTCTCCTCTGGTTCCCAGGAACCACCTTTAGTCTCCTGCTTTGGGATACCTCAGAGGACTGCAAAAATCTGAAGGTTCAAGCTGCCTACAAGGCTCAAGTTTTCCTCTAGTTGAACTTCTGTTGTTTTGTAGGTAAATTGAGGAACGTTGGATTAACCGGATCACACTGTGGACAAAATGATTACTTCTGGGGGCCTGGACACAGAGTAATTTGAGGGCAAGAATCTTCCAAGGCCTGTGCCTCTTGCCTGAAAAGCATTAGGCATTTGTGCCTCAACTTGAGGCTTCCCCCCCTTTTCAAAGCAAACACTCCATGATAATAATTTACACCTTGCTATGACTCATTTCCATTCATTAACTCTTTAAAAGAATTTTTTCTTCCAGTTTTATTGAGATATAATTGACATACAGCATTCTATAAGTTTAAGGTGTACATCAAAATGATTTGACTTACATGAAATGATTACCACAGTAAGTTCAGTGAACATTCATCATCTCATATGGATACAAAATTAAGGAAATAAAAAAACTTTTTTCGTTTGATAAGACCTCGTAGGATTTACTCTTAACAACTTTCATATATAACATACAACAGTGTTAACTATATTTATCTTAACAACTACTTAAAAGATTTGGGACTTAACTTCAGTCATCAGATGTACATTTTTAAAGATGATGAATATAAATTGAGATGTTTTCTTGCAACTTCCTTGCTCTTCTTTTCTCCCAGACACTTATGTTTTTGTCTATTAAAGGCAAGCGTTCTGAGCCTGATCCCGTCATGGGCCTTCTACAGCAGTGTGTTTCAGAAGATGCTCCTGACTCGCTACATGGACTACCTCAAGCAGAATGCCAACATCACATAGTCCTGGTGGGCTGATGTGCCACCCAGCATTGCTTTCTTCACCAAGTTCTGCACTGGCTACAGAGGACCCAGGAACAGACCAGTACCTGTCACCTCCCTGAAGCTGAAGGGCCCATGTCACAGATCCAGTACTTAAAATTCAACTTTGTTTTGCAATTTTACTCAAGTCTGGAGATCTTTGGGAGAGCTGTGATGTAAAAACATGTGTTGTGCAATGGGGTTTTAATAGTTAGAGAAGGTGAGGGTGTCTATAGGTAAAACTGGAAAATTTTCTGTATGGGATTATAATATAATGTGGTGAGAAGAAAGCCTCTGATTCTTTGAATATTGGGAACAATTATACCTAGTAATCTACTTTTATAGCTATATTAAAGAATGTCTGAAATTACTAAATTTTATCAAGACTGCTGTAGTCCTAGGGCACTCACTGGTTCTCAAACTGGCTTCCTCAGAGACCCAGGAAACTGTCTAGGAGAAGGGGTGGGGGCAACAGCTACATCAGGACAGTTTCTGGGGACCCCTCATTTCAGCTAATGCAGCACCAGATTTTTCTATTTCAATTTTATTTGGGGTTCTATGGAAGACTGTGTTTATAAAAATAAAAACAGAAAATATGTTGCTAAAAGTAGTTTAAAAAAACATTGCTCTAATACAGGAGTTGGTATCTGTAGAAATGAGTTTTTACAGGCCTCCAGCCCTTGGGTTGCTGGACTGAGGGCTTTAACTGTTAATGCATATGAGGTGGTGTGTTAGGGAACTACTATCCTTCAACTCTTGAGGGAGTTGGGGGAGGATCATGCCAGCTGGTGACCCTGCATTGTCTGGCATTGGTCAAGAGTGCTTCCCCAAGACATCATCATGTTCTAGGCACTGCCAATCCTTGGTGGCACTTATCTTTTCTGAGAAGGTCATTTGCATTTATGGTGTGAGCAAAGATTATGCACTGCTGCTCTAGTTTTCAAAGGATTCTGGGATATTTGGTTGGAATTGATGGGACATTTTTATGTTCTGGAGGAAAGCAGAGGATAGGACATTTAAAACCTTGGTAAGCTTAGAAAGTGGACTATAAGGTCATAGCTCTTATTAGACCTTCTCTGAGGAAAAGACTGGGAAAATTTGTCCATTTTAAAGTATGGATATCTACTTACATTTTCTCAGTTATGGGTAACAGTAACAACTATAATACAGGACGCTTTTATGTGCTGATTATTAACCTGGTGTCTTTCAGTCCTAAGCTCCACCTTTTATGCTCTGATCTATGGTGATGGTCTGGGGAAGCTTCAAACTCGAGTCCTAAGACACTCACACCAGCTGGCTTTGGGTTGGATTCTGCCTAGGGGAGGCAAATTTGGGAGAGTAAAAGGAGGTAGAAGGGGCTAGGGAAATTTCTTCGTGTTTGTGCTTCTGTTGCCATCACTCTGCAGAGAGAACAGCTTTAGCCAGACTCAGCACCAATCAAGAGGCAGCCTGTAAGGATCTGAGCACCAGCCCCACAAAGCCCTCTTTAGGTATCTGAGCATTACCATGCAGGGGTCCCCCTCTAAGCATCCAGTTCCCAGAAGCACCACCTCCTCCCTTTTGTTCCACCAGCCCTGCAGTTACTGATATCTGGGTTACTTAGTATCCTCTTTTTGCTCTTTCAGCCTTTCAACTTTGGTGTTACCAATTCCCTCTCTTAAATTCCCTCTGTTTGAAATACTCAGTGTGCTTCTGTTTTGTTTTTGTTTTTTGTGACTGGACGTAACTGAGCCTGGACCTGACATAGTCTGTCACATTGATTATTTTGCTCGATCTCTGAAGCAGCCTGGATGGGTGGAATTTCCATTTTACAATGAAGAATCAAAAACTCCTTACCAGTCAGTATCCCAAGAGGAAACGAAAGGCATGTTTGAGCAGTCTGAGGGATTACTTGCAAATGTGTGGGAAGGGTGTAGGTAAGTCATCAGAGCTAGTGATAGAGGGGTGCTTTTACTACCCCAAGGCCTGAAGGGGCTGGGAAAGGACCAAATACTAGGAGAGAGAGAGAGAGAGAGAGAGAGAGAGAGAGAAAGGGAACTGTGTAAGAAGCACTGCCTCAGAGGAACTGCAACCTTTGGCTGAGAGATGCTGCCAGGCGGTGGCCGCTCTATAGAGAGGCAGAGGGAAATTGCGATACTGTGGTTTAGAATGAGAAATATATATTTCATTTTCATTCCCATTCTTTGGAATTTCCTAAGCGATAAGAGCAACAAATGTGTCAGTTGTTATTCATAACGAGCCCCTTTCAACTGCACTTGAGTTTAAGTTAATGAGGTGGCTTTTAGAAAGCCCCTAAAGATGACAGTTGGTTGCCAGGGGAACCAACCGTGTGATTAGAGCTTGGAACTTTTAGCCCCACTCTTCAACCTTTGGGGAGGAAAGAAGGGTGGAGATTGAGTTCAATCACCAACGGCCAATGATTTAATCAATCATACCTATCACGAAGCCTCCATAAAATATGAACTATAACTATGGGAGTTAGAGAACTTCCGGGTTAGTGAACATGTGGAGGTGCTGGGAAGGTGTTGTGCCCACGGAGGGCATGGAAGCTCTACACCCCTTCCCACATACTTTAACCTATGCAGCTCTTTCCTCTGGCTGTTCCTGAGTTGTATTCCTTTATACATAAACTGGAAATCCAGTAAGTAAACTGGTTTCCTCAGTTCTGTGACCAATTCTAGCAAATGATCAAACCTGAGGAGGGGTTGTGGGAACTTCTTATTTACAGCCAGTTGGTCAGAAGCCCAGATAACAGCCTGGACTTGCAATTGACATATGAAGTGGGAGCAGTCTTGAGGGACTGAGCCCTTAACCTATGGGATCTGATGCTATCTTCAGGTAGATAGTGTCAGAATTGAGTTGAGTTGTAGGACATCCAGTGGGTGTCCAAGAATTGCGTGCTGTGGGAAAATCTCCCTGCACAGTTGGTGATCAGAATTACTTGAGAGTAGAGAGAGGGTTGAGTGGAAAAACAGGGTTGTTTTACCTTTACTGGAATGATACCCAAACTTCATTCTCCTGCTGTCTTCTGGGCCTCCGGCTGGTGCCTCCCATTGGTCACATCCAACTGGAAGCTCACTGATGTAAATCATAAGGTTAATCTCCTGAGATACCAAGTTTGGGGTGGGGAGGGGGAAGGGTAGAGGCTGGATCTGGAGAAAAGGGATGCAACATAAGCCCCACATATTAGGTGATTTGTCCAAGTCGTACCATTAATAGTTGGTAGCACCTGGATTGGGACATTGGGCTTCTTTCTTACTACACTTCACTCTGTGTTTCAAAAGGGTTAAAACTTTAAGCCCAAAGAGTAAGTATGTCATTGTGGAATTTACGATATCAGCAAAGTGAGGGGTATTTTACAGACATTAAAGGCTAATCTACTTAAACGTGAGACAATCATGCTTGCTTGCTGTACCAGTTATTATTGCTGTGTAATAAGTGATGCCCAACTTAGTAGCATAAAATGACAACAATTTTCTTGTGCTTACAGATTTTGTGCATCAGAAAGGGCACAGTGGGAAGGTTGGTTTTGCTCCATGATATCTGGGGGCTCAGCTGGGAAGGCTCAATGACTGGAAATGATTCAGCTTCCGGAGCTAGAATCATCTGAAGGGTTGCTTAGTTACGTGTCTGGCAATGGATGGGAGTTGCTGCCTGGGACCCCAGATGGGGCTGCAGGATGGAAACCTACGCATGGCTTCTCTAAATGCAGCTTGGTTTTCCTCACAGCATGGTGGCTGGGTTCCAAGAATGAGCATCCCAAAGAAAACTAGGAGGAAGCCATACTGTTTATATGACTTAACCTTGGAAGTCACATGGCATCATTTGAAAGCCCTCCCAGATTCAATGGGAGGGAACACAAACACCATCTCTTGATGGGAGAAGTATCACATGTAATAGGAAATATTGTTGTGACCATCTCTGGAAAATACAACGAGCTGCACTAATTAATTCTTGTTTGTCCTGGCCTATATCAATTATGGAGAGTTACTTGGCATTTCAACTATTGATGGAGCAACTTATAAAAGTGTAGATACCGTGTTTCAAAACCTTTACTTCAATCCCTGGTAAATTTGCCTTTGGGGAAGAACTTCTACAACCAGCAGCTTAGGTGAGAAAAGGAATGCAGTTCAGCTAATAAAACCTGGGGCAGATGTTAGAGATAAATTTTTAGTTGTGTGATATAGGGGTTTTTCCAATGTATTAATTCTGGGTAGATTTGAATGACTGATGATCTAACAACCTTTCTGAGGGTCTTTAAGAGAGCATTTCCTCATAGGAAAAGCCCTAAGATGTTGCACTGGATGAAATGAGGGTAGAAAAATTCTGTATTTTAAGATCTTTATTCCCATCACCACTAGCACTAGATAATAACTAACATTTGTTGAGTACTAATAATGTGTCAGGGACTATGTAAATCCTTCCTATATAATAACTTAGGAAGTAGGTAGGAAATCATATTATTATTGCCTTCATTTTACAGATGAGGAAACTGAGGCACAGAAAAGTTGAGTAACTCATACCGATTCACCTGACCAGTGAGTGACAGAGCTGGGATATGAACGTGCGTCCTCTTCCAGCATCTGTAGGCTAAAGCACTATAGTATAGCCCTAACTGTCTGGATAAGGTTCTTTAATTGGGAGTAATGGCAAGGGGTGAACACTATTGCCCCCAACTTTGTATTTTTCACTTTCACATGTCCTGGAGAGAGGGGAGGAATTGGGCTTTGCAACCAGGCCCACGTGTCTTGATTTCAACACTGACCATTTTCCAAATTCACCATCATCTGGGAATCATTTGGGAACAGCGAGGCTTGCCAAACTTCACAGAACTTTTGTTTCCGCTGAGGAGTACTGAGCTCTTGTTTCTTGCCTGATTCTCTTCTTTTTGTTTGGAGGTCTTGGGAGCCTGAGGAACGGCATCAGCAGCTGGCCATTCTTCCAGCCTTCCATCTGTATTACCTCCCTGGATGCCAAAGGCAGAAGAATCCCTCTGACAACACTTGGAGCAGGAAAATGAGGTGATTATGGGCTGCTGCTCCGAAAAAGTTGGGAGCTGTTGCTGGGGCAGTTCCCTGAGGCATCATCCATTTCTTGTTCTTGTGGGATGGGAACCAGAACGCCCCACTTCAAAAAGACTTTTTTAGCCAGAGCTTGCCAGAGAAGGCTGAAGACGGTCATCCCAAGGTCAGCATGATTTTAATCATGTTTGTCTGCTTCCGATGCCAAAAAAGATGACTATTCTCATTGTAGTTTATCCACTGTGCTTAGGGTGCAGTCTGTTTTAACTTGTGACTGCCCTCTAATGGTCTAGGACAGAGATTGTTGGTTTTTTTTTTTTTTTTAATCCTATAGGAGTTTTAGAACAGAATTGAATTTGGGGAAAGAAATCTCTCAAGTTATTTTTAGTTCCTTTTTTTTTAAATTAAGGTATACTTGACATATAACATAATATTAGTTTCAAGTGTACAACATAATTAGATACATGTATATAAAATGATCAGCACCATAAGTTTAGTTAACATCCATCATCACACATGTTTACAAAAATTTTTTCTTGTGATGAGAACTTTTAAGATCTACTCTCTTAACCCCTTCCAAATATACAACACAGTATTGTTACCTTTAGTCACCATGCTGCACACTATATCACCAGGACTTACTTATTTCATAACCTTTTGACCACTCTCACCCCCTCACCCTACACCACGCCTCTGCTAACCATCAATCTGCTCTCTGTATCTATGAATTTGGGTTTTTAGAAAAGATTCCACATATACAGGAGATCATACTGTATTTGTCTTTTCTGTCTGACTTGTTTGTCTTAACGTAATGCCCTCAAGGTCCAGCCTTCAATTCTTTCTTTTTTTGAGCTACTTTTGTGAGTGTGTGTGTTTGTGTGTCTGTGTACGGCATCATCAAGAGAGAAAGAGGAGGAGAGAAGAGGAGGAACTGTTTCAGTTTCACACACTCTGACAAGATGGCCGACAATGGGCCAAGGCACTTAGCCTCTTCAGTAAAATTACCTCAGCAGTAAAGTTAGAAGTTTTTATCACATGGTTTATAATTTTCAATTCAGCTCTTATAGTCTATGCATCTCAAGTAAGTTTTGCAAATAAACTTTCTTTCTCAATCCTTAAAAAATAATTTTCCTGATTATAAAATTCATGTAGTGTAGGAAATATAGAAACTATAGAAGAAAGAGAAGAAAATAAAAACCACCATTTATCCCACCACCCAATATTAGCCATTCTTCATTGATTATGGATTTTCTTTTATAAATTTTCTCTGTGTGTGTGTCTAAGTGAGGATTTTATATTCTGCCTCTCCCCTTAAGATTATAGCATGAGATTTCTTTGTGTTAATCAGTATTCAGAAAATGATTTACAATGGTTACTTAAATGACTCAACATCGTTTATTTTACCATCTTTTTTTTTGCTTTGCATTTAGGTATTTTCTTATTTTTAAAATCTTAAAAATAACTTACACCAATATGCATCCTTTTTTTTTTTTTTTTTTTTGTTCAGTATGTGGGCTTCTCACTGCTGTGGCCTCTCCCGTTGCGGCATGTGGGATCTTCCTGGACCGGGGCACGAACCCGTGTCCCCTGCATTGGCAGGTGGACTCTCAACCACTGCGCCACCAGGGAAGCCCCACCAGTATACATCCTTTATATGCACCTTTTTTACAGTTGTTGATGTTGATGTTTTGAGTATTTTTATAATGGCTTTACTAATTCACATACTATACAATTCACCCATTTAAAGCATACACTTTGATTGTTTTTAGTATATTCAAAAAGTTGTGCAGCCATTGGCACAATTAATTTTAGAACAATTTTTTTACATTTCATCACCCCACATAGGAACGCCGTGCCCATCAGCAGTCACTCCCCATTCCACATGCCCCCTCCCCAGCCCCACACAACCACTAATCTACTTTCTGTCTCTATGGATTTGCCTATTTTGGACTTTTAGTATAACTGGAGTCATATAATATGTGGGGTTTTTTATTGGCTTCTTTCACTTAGCATAATGTTTTCAAGGTTTATCCGTGTTGTAGCAGATATCAGTACTTCATTACTTTTTAATGCTGAATAATATTCTATTGTATGAATAATATCACATTTTGTCAGTTGATCAGTTGATGGACATTTAGGTTATTTCTACTTTTTAGCTATTACAAATAATGCTACTATGAACATTTGCATACAAATTTTTGTGTGGACATATATTTTCATTTCTCTTGGGTATATACCTAGGAGTGGAATTGCTGGGTGGTGCGGCAACTCTATGTTTGACCTTTTGAGGAACTGCCACACTGTTTTCCAAAGTGGTGATACCATTTTTACATTACCACCAGCAGTGTATGAGTGTCCCAATTCCTCTACATCCTCACCAGCACTTGTTATTGTCTATCTTTTAAATTATAGCCATCCTAGTGGATATGAAGTGATACCTCACTGTGGTTTTGATTTTCATTTCCTTGGTGGCTAATGATGTTGAGAATCTTTTAAAGTCCTTATTGACCCTAAATTTTCTTTGGAGAAATATATACTCAGATTGTTTGCCCATTGTTTTTTTTAATTTAACATCTTTATTGGAGTATAATTGCTTTACAATGGTGTGTTAGTTTCTGCTTTATAACAAAGTGAATCAGTTACACATATACATATATCCCCATATCTCTTCCCTCTTGCGTCTCCCTCCCTCCCTCCCTCCCTATCCCACCCCTCTAGGTGGTCACAAAGCACTGAGCTTATCTCCCTGTGCTATGCGGCTGCTTCCCACTAGCTATCTATTTTACGTTTGGTAGTGTATATAGGTCCATGACACTCTCTCACTTTGTCCAGGCTTACCCGTCCCCCTCCCTGTGTCCTCAAGTTCATTCTCTGGTAGGTCTGCATCTTTACTCCCATCTTGCCCCTAGGTTCTTCATGACCATTTTTTTTTTTTTTAGATTCCATATATATGTGTTAGCATACGGTATTTGTTTTTCCCTTTCTGACTTACTTCACTCTGTATGAGAGACTCTAGGTCCATCCAACTCATTACAAATAACTAAAATTTCATTTCTTTTTATGGCTGAGTAATATTCCATTGTATATATGTGCCACATCTTCTTTATCTATTCATCTGTTGGTGGACACTTAGGTTGCTTCCATGTCCTGGCTATGGTAAATAGACCTGCAATGAACATTGTGGTACATGACTTTTTGAATTATGGTTTTCTCAGGGTACAGGCCCAGTAGTAGGATTGCTGGGTCTTATGGTAGTTCGATTTGTAGTTTTTTAAGGAACCTCCATACTGTTCTCCATAGTGGCTGTATCAATTTACATTCCCACCAACAGTGCGAGAGTGTTCCATTTTCTCCACACCCTCGCCAGCCTTTATTGTTTCTAGATTTTTTGATGATGGCCATTCTGACCGGTGTGAGATGATATCTCATTGTAGTTTTGATTTGCATTTCTCTAATGATTAATGATGTTGAGCATTCTTTCATGTGTTTGTTGGCAATCTGTATATCTTCTTTGAAGAAATGTCTATTTCGGTCTTCTGCCTTTTTTTGGATTGGGTTGTTTGTTTTTTTGATATTGAGCTGCATGAGCTGCTTGTAAATTTTGGAGATTAATCCTTTGTCATTTGCTTTGTTTGCAAATATTTTCTCCCATTCTGAGGGTTGTCTTTTGATCTTGTTTATGGTTTCCTTTGCTGTGCAAAAGCTTTTAAGTTTCATTAGGTCCCATTTGTTTATTTGTGTTTTTATTTCCACTCCTCTAGGAGGTGGGTCAAAAAAGATCTTGCTGTGATTTACGACATGGAGTGTTCTGTCTATGTTTTCCTCTAAGCGTTTGATAGTGTCTGGCCTTACATTTAGGTCTTTAATCCATTTTGAGTTTATTTTTGTGTATGGTGTTAGGCAGTGTTCTAATTTCATTCTTTTACATGTAGCTGTCCAGTTTTCAGAGCACCATTTATTAAAGAGGCTGTCTTTTCTCCACTGTATACTTTGCCTCCTTTATCAAAGATAAGTTGACCATATGTGCATGGGTTTATCTCTGGGCTTTCTATCCTGTTCCAGTGATCTGTATTTCTGTTTTTGTGCCAGTACCATACTGTCTTGATTACTGTAGCTTTGTAGTATAGTCTAAAGCCAGGAAGCCTGATTCCTCCAGCCTCATTTTTCGTTCTCAAGATTGCTTTGGCTATTTGGGGTCTTTTGTGTTTCCATACAAATTGTGAAATTTTTTGTTCTAGTTCTGTGCAAAATGTCAGTGGTAGTTTGATAAGGATTGCATTGAATCTGTAGATTGCTTTGGGTAGTATAGTGATTTTCATAATGTTGATTATTCCAATCCAAAAACATGGCATATCTCTCCATCTGTTGGTATTGCCTTTAATTTATTTCATCAGTGTCTTAGAGTGTTCTGCATACAGGTCTTTTGTCTCCCAAGGTAGGTTTATTCCTAGGTATTTTATTCTTTTTGTTGCAGTGGTAAGTGGGAGTGTTTTCTTGATTTCACTTTCAGATTTTTCATCATTAGTGTGTAGGAATGCCAGAGATTTCTGAGAATTAATTTTGTATCCTGATTCTTTACCAAATTCATTGATTAGCTCTAGTATCTTTCTGGTAGCATCTTTAGGGTTCTCCATGTATAGTATCATGTCATCTGCAAAGAATGAAAACTTTACTTCTTCTTTTCTGATTTGGATTCCTTTTCTTTCTTTTTCTTCTCTGATTGCTGTGGCTAAAACTTCCAAAACTTTGTTGAATAATAGTGGTGAGAGTGGGCAAGCTTGTCTTGTTCCTGATCTTAGTGGAAATGGTTTCAGTTTTTCACCACTGAGGACGATGTTGGCTGTGGGTTTGTCATATATGGCCTTTATTATGTTGAGGTAGGTTCCCTCTCTGCCTACTTTCTGGAGGGTATTTTTTTTAATCACAAATGGGTGATGAATTTTGTCAAAAGCTTTCTCTGCATCTATTGAGATGATCATATGGCTTTTCTCCCTCAATTTGTTTATATAGTGTATCACATTGATTTGCATATTTGAGAATCCTTGCATTACTGGGATAAACCTCACTTGATTATGGTGTATGATCCTTTTAATGTGCTGTTGGATTCTGTTTGCTAGTATTTTGTTAAGGATTGTTGCATCTATATTCATCAGTGATATTGGCCTGTAGTTTTCTTTCCTTGTGACATCTTTGTCTGGTTTTGGTTTCAGGGTGATGGTGGCCCCGTAAAATGAGTTTGGGAGTGTTCCTCCCTCTGCTATATTTTGGAAGAGTTTGAAAAGAATAGGTGTTAGCTCTTCTCTAAATGTTTGAAAGAATTTGCCTGTGAAGGCATTTAGTCTTGGGGTTTTGTTTGTTGGAAGATTTTTAATCACAGTTTCAATTTCAGTGCTTGTGATTGGTCTGTTCATATTTTCTGTTTCATCCTGGGCCAGTCTCGGAAGGTTGTGCATTTCTAAGAATTTGTCCATTTTATTGGCATATAGTTGCTTGTAGTAATCTCTCATGATCCTTTGTATTTCTGCAGTATCAGTTGTTACTTCTCCTTTTTCATTTCTAATTCTATTGATTTGAGTCTTCTCCCTTTTTTTTCTTGATGAGTCTGACTAATGGTTTATCAATTTTGTTTTTCTTCTCAAAGAACCAGCTTTTAGTTTTGTTGATCTTTGCTATTGTTTCCTTAATTTCTTTTTCATTTATTTCTGATCTGAGCTTTATGATTTCTTTCCTTCTGCTGACTTTGGGTTTTTTTTGTTCTTCTCTCTCTAATTGCTTTAGGTGTAAGGTTAGGTTGTTTATTTGAGATGTTTCCTGTTTCTTAAGAAAGGATTTTATTGCTATAAACTTCCCTCTTAGAACTGCTTTTGCTGCATCCCATAGGTTTTGGGTCATCGTGTCTTCATTGTCATTTGTTTCTAGGTTTTTTAAAATTTCCTCTTCGATTTCTTCAGTGATCTCTTGGTTATTAAGTAGTGTATTGCTTAGCCTCCATGTGTTTGTATTTTTTACAGATTTTTTTCCTGTAACTGATATCTAGTCTCATAGAGTTGTGGTCAGAAAAGGTACTTGATCTGATTTCAATTTTCTTAAATTTACCAAGGCTTGATTTGTGAACCAAGATATGATCTATCCTGGAGATTGTTCCATGGCACTTGAGAAGAAAGTGTATTCTGTTGTTTTTGGATGGAATGTCCTATAAATATCAATTAAGTCCATATTGTTTAATGTATCATTTAAAGCTTGTGCTTCCTTATTTATTTTCATTTTGGATGATCTGTCCATTGGTGAAAGTGGGGTGTTAAAGTCCCCTACTATGATTGTGTTACCGTCGATTTCCCCTTTTATGGCTGTTAGTATTTGCCTTAAGTATTGAGGTGCTCTTATGTTGGGTGCATAAATATTTACAATTGTTATATCTTCTTCTTGGATTGATCCCTTGATCATTATGTAGTGTCCTTCTTTGTCTCTTGTAATAGTCTTTGTTTTAAAGTCTATTTTGTCTGATATGAGAACTGCTACTCCAGGTTTCTTTTGATTTCCATTTGCATGGAATATCTTTTTCCATCCCCTCACTTTCAGTTAGTATGTGCTCCTAGGTCTGAAATGGGTCTCTTGTAGATGGCACATATATGGGTCTTGTTTTTGTATCCATTCAGCCAGTCTATTTCTTTTGGTTGGAGCATTTAATCCATTTACATTTACAGTCATTATTGATATGTATGTTCCTATTACCATTTTCTTAATTGTTTTGGATTTTTTTGTGTAGGTCTTTTCCTTCTCTTGTGTTTCCTGTCTAGAGAAGTACCTTTACCATTTGTCATAAAGGTGGTTTTGTGGTGCTGAATTCTCTTAGCTTTTGCTTGTCTGTAAAGATTTTAATTTCTCCATCAAATCTGAATGAGATTCTTACTGGGTAGAGTATTCCTGGTTGTAGATTTTTCCCTTTCATAACTTTAAATATGTCCTGCCACTCCCTTCTGGCTTGCAGACTTTTGCTGAAATATCAGCTGTTAACCTTATGGGGATTCCCTTTTATATTATTTGTTGTTTTTCCCTTCCTGGTTTTAATATTTTTTCTTTGTATTTAATTTTTGATAGTTTGATTAGTATGTGTCTTGTCGTGTTTCTTGTTGGATTTATCCTGTATGGGATTCTCTGTGCTTCCTGGACTTGATTAACTATTTCCTTTCCCATATTACGGAAGTTTTCAACTATAATCTCTTCAAATATTTTCTCATTCCCTTTATTTTTCTCTTCTTCTTCTGGGACCCCTATCATTCAAATGTTGGTGCATTTAATGTTGTCCCAGAGGTCTCTGAGACTGTCCTCAGTTCTTTTCATTCTTTTTTCTTTATTCTGCTCTGCAGTAGTTATTTCCACTATTTTATCTTCCAGGTCACTTATCCGTTCTTCTGCCTCAGCTATTCTGCTATTGATCCCTTCGAGAGAATTTTTAATTTCATTTATTGCATTGTTCATCATTGTTTGTTTGCTCTTTAGTTCTTCTAGGTGCTTGTTAAACGTTTCTTGTATTTTTTCCATTCTGTTTCCAAGATTTGGATCATCTTTACTATCATTATTCTGAATTCTTTTTCGGGTAGACTGCCTATTTCCTCTTCATTTGTTAGGTCTGGTGTGTTTTTACCTTGCTCCTTCATCTGCTGTGTGTTTCTCTGTCTTCTCATTTTGCTTAACTTACTGAGTTTTGGGCCTCCTTTCACAGGCTCCAGGTTCGTAGTTCCTGTTGTTTTTTGTGTCTACCCTCTGTGGGTAAGGTTGGTTCTGTGGGTTGTGTAGGCTTCCTGGTGGAGGGGACTAGTGCCTGTGTTCTGGTGGATGAGGCTGGATCTTGTCTTTTGGGGTGTCTGTGACCTTATAATGATTTTAGGCAACCTTTGTGCTAATGGGTGGGGTTGTGTTCCTGTGTTGCTAGTTGTTTACCATAGGGTGTCCAGCACTGCATCTTGCTGGTCGTTGAGTGGAGCTGGGTCTTGGTGTTGAGATGGAGATCTCCTGTAGATTTTTGCCATTTGATATTACATGTAGCTGGGAGGTCTCATTGGACCAATGTCCTGAACTTGGCTCTTCCACCTCAGAGGCACAGCCCTGAGACCTGGATGGAGTACCAAGAGCCTGTCATCCATACAGCTCAGAATAAAAGGGAGAAAAAAATGAAAGAAAGAATGAAAAAGGTAAAATGAAATGAAATAAAGTTATTAAAATAAAAAATAATTATTAAAAAAATTAAAAGTAATGAAAAAGAAAGAAAGAAGAGAGCAACGAAACCAAAAAAGAAATCCACCAATGATAACAGTGCTAAAAACTATACTAAGAAAAAAAGAAAGAAAGAAAAAAAAACGGACAGACAGAACCCTAGGACAAATGGTAAAAGCAAAGCTATACAGACAAAATCACACACAGAAGCATACACATACACACTCACAAAAAGAGAAAAAGGGAAGAAAAAATATATATCGTTGTTCCTAGAGTCCACCTCCTCAATTTGGGATGATTCATTGTCTATTCATGTATTCCAAAGATGCGGGGTACCGCAAGTTGACTGTGGGGATTTAATCCGCTGCTCCTGAGGCTGCTGGGAGAGATTTCCCTTTCTCTTCTTTGTTCTCACAGCTCCTGGGGTTCAGCTTTGGATTTGGCCCTGCCTCTGCATGTAGGTCGCCTGAGGGCATCTGTTCTTCGCTCAGACAGGACGGGGTTAAAGGAGCCGCTGATTCGGGGGCTCCGGCTCACTCAGGCCGGGAGGAGGGAGGGGTACGGATGCGGGGCTAGCCTGCGGCCGCAGAGACTGACATGACGTTGCACCAGCCTGAGGAACGCTGTGCGTTCTCCCGGAGAAGTTGTCCCTGGATCACGGGACCCTGGCAGTGGCGGGCTGCACAGGCTCCCGGGAGGGGAGGTGTGGATAGTGACCTGTGCTTGCACACAGGCTTCTTGGTGGCTGCAGCAGCAGCCTTAGCATCTCATGCCCATCACTGGGGTCTGCGCTGATATCTGTGGCTTGCACCAGTCTCTGGAGCTCCTTTACGCGGTGCTCTTAATCCCCTCTCCTCGCGCACCAGGAAACAAAGAGGCAAGAAAAAGTCTCTTGCCTCTTTGGCAGTTCCAGACCTTTTCCCGGACTCCCTCCCGGCTAACTGTGGCGCACTCGCCCCCTTCAGGCTGTGTCCACGCAGCCAACCCCAGTCCTCTCCCTGGGATCTGACCAAAGCACAAGCCTCAGCTCCCAGCCCCCGTTCCCTGCGGTGGATGAGCAGACAAGCCCCTTGGGCTGGTGAGTGCTGGTCGGCATCGATCCTCTGTGCGGGAATCTCTCCGCTTTGCCCTCCACACCCCGGTGGCTGCGCTCTCCTCCGTGTCTCTGAAGCTTCCCCCCTCCGCCACCCCCAGTCTCCACCCGCAAAGGGGCTTCCTAGTGTGTGGACACCTTTCCTCCTTCACAGCTCCCTCCCACTGGTGCAGGTCCCATCCCTATTGTTTTGTCTCTGTTTCTTCTTTTTTTCTTTTGCCCTACCCAGGTACATGGGGAGTTTCTTACCTTTTGGGAGGTCTGAGGTCTTCTGCCAGCGTTCAGTAGGTGTTCTGTAGGAGTTGTTCCACATGTAGATGTATTTCTGGTGTATTTGTGGGGAGGAACGTGATCTCCACCTCTTACTCTTACGTCATATTAAAGTAAAGCTACTTTTTCTGTTTGGCCATTTTTAAATGAGGTTGTCTTTTTTATTCATGTGTGTATAACTTTACTGATTATTTTTTTGAAGTAGGGTTTCTGGAGGAAAAGGTCTAAACATTAAAAAAAACTCCTAATGCTTATTTCTAAGTCGTTTATAGAAAAGTTGTATAAATTTATACCTTCATCTTTAGCGGTGGTTCTCAACCGTGGCTGTGATTTTCTCCCCCAGGAACTTTTTGCAATATTTGGAGACATTTTTGGTTGCCTGAAGTCAGGGAAGGAGGATACCCCTGCTATATCTCATGAGTAGAAGCCAGGGGTGCTTCTAAGCACCCTAACAGTGCACGGTATAGCCCCTTCCCTCCACCCAAGACAGAATTACCTGGCCCCAAATGTCAATAGTGCTGATGCTGAGGAACTCTGATCTTTGGTTTATGAGGGTGTCTACCTCAATGTACCCAGGTTCCTGCCAGCTTATTACTACTCTATTTCTAAGGTGTCCAAGACGGTGGCTGAATCTCCAGCCATCACATCCACACTTAGGTAGCAAAATGGAAGAAAGGGATGACAAAAAAGGAACAAGTGTATGCCAGTTTTGTTTTAAGGAAGATTCCTAGAAGCTGTCACATGATATATTCTTTTCTTTCTCATGGGCAGACCTTAGTTTCAGGGCCACACTTATCTGTAAGAGAGGCTGGCATTCTGTGGCACCACATGAAAATCTCAAGACTTGTATTACTGTGAAAAAAGGGTAACCGAAATGGAGAGACAACAGCGGTCTGTGCACAGTTTTTGCCCTCTTTTTACAGGTAAGGATATGGAAGCTCAGGGACATACATAAATGTCAGACCTGAGATTTGACCCTAGCTCTGTCTGATAACAAAATTCATGTTTTTTTTTCTGTTATATCATATCACATTTCACTTAAAGTTTTAATGATGTATCAAGACATGAATCAATTATAAAACAAGGCGGATATTTTTAAAGTGTTAGAATATGTGTCAGAGAGCAGTAGGCCCCCAGTTCTGGCTGTGGTTTTAAAAGCTCCCCTGTGCCAACCTCATGCCGGTGCTGTGACTCAGCCTTTGGAGAGAGCACATAGGAATCTGTGCAGCAGAGGCCCCTGTCTGGGGCAGGGAAAAAAAGCTGGTTAAACCTGGGAATCCTGGAGGATAACACATACCTTAAACATTTTAACTTAACAAATTATTATGGAAAATTCCAAACACTCACAAAAGCAATCACAATAGTTTAAGGCACCCTCATTATACTTTTCAACAGTTATCAACATTTTGCTCTTCTTGCCTCATCTATAACTTCATTTTCTTCCCAGCCCCTACTTGAGTTTTAAAATTCCATTTTCTTTAGGTAAAATTTACATAATTAAAATATACAAATCTTAACTGTACAATTTTGAAAATGGCAGGTGTGTGATCCACAATCTTATCAAGATATCAAACATTTTCATTACCCCAGAAAGTTTCCTGAATTCCATCACTATAGATTAGCTTTGTCGGTGCTAGAATTTTATATAAGTGAAATCATACAGTCTGGGTTCCTTTGTGTCTGGCTTCTTTAACTCAGTATCATGTCTGTGAGGTTCACCCGTGTTATCTCACTCACTCCTTTTTACTTTTGAGTATTATTTCATGTAGGAACATATCACAATTTGTTTATCCACTCTTCTCTTGACGGACATTTGGTTTTCCAGTTTGGGTTATCATGACAAATGCTGCTATGAACATCTTTGCCTAAGTACTTTTGTGAACATATGTTTTCATTTCTCCTCGGTTTATGTCCAGGAGTGAATTTATTGGGTCAAAGGGTTGCTGTATTAAACATTTTATTTTAACTTAAAACATATAAAAGTGTATTTCTTTGCCAATCTTTTGATGTAGGGCCAAGTCCTTTCTTTTAAATATGGGTCCACTGATTGGAATTGCAACTTTACTTTCTTACGTAAATCACACAATATAATGCGTCAATTACAGCATATATATTTTATTTCTTTAAAGGGAAATGAGAACTTGACATTTAAAAGCAATCTGAATGCAGAATCCTTTTGGAGTTTCAAAATCCCCCCAACGATATTTTACAGTTATCCACAACGAATTCTACTGTAGTAATTTTTACTGATTTCCTCTTATTGAGTCTTTTCAAAGCATTAACCCTAGTTTCATAATAATAATAATTCTCTTTCTTTTTATACCAAGATTTTGTTGGTTTATATAATTTTTAATTCAATTGCATAATTATAATAATAAATACAACTGACATAAACAGGTTTGGGAACAACACAATGCGTCTTCATAAGCACTAAACTCAACTGGTAGGAAGAAATGAAAGGGTACATAACAGAGAGGAGCTTTATACTTGGTAGTAAATGTTTAGTAAGCATACTCACTGATTTGCAGTCAGTATGTTTTTCAGAGAGAACTAAGAGTACCCGTTTGCTCTGGTTACTATTGCTGTGTAATGAATACCCCACAACTTAGCATAAAACTATTATGCTCGTGGATTTTGCAGGTTTTGAATTCAGACAGGATATAGTGGAAAAGACTTGTATCTGCTTCAAGATGCATGAAGCCTCACCTGGGCGGTTTGATGGATGGAAGTGACAGCATCTAGCAATTGGCTGGGACCTCAGCTGGGGCTGTAAGTTGAAGCCTCCCCATGTGGCTTGAGCTTCTTCACAGCACAGAGATCTTGCTTGGCAACTTAGGGTTTCAACAGTGTCCCAGTGAATTTGTAGAATATGCATTGTTTTTTGTTTTCGTGTTTTTTGATCTAGTGTAGAGTTACTTTTGTTCATTACAAATAGATGATATTGAACACCTCTTTATGGACTTTTTTGACCATCTATATATCTTCTTTGGTGAAGTGTCTGTTCCAGTCTTTTACCCATTTTCTAATTGGATTTTTTTCTTATGATAGAGTCTAGAGAGTTTTCTATGTAGTCTGCGTGCAAGTCTGATATTTGCAGCTGTGGCTTGCAACCCCGTTCCCCAAGTCTGTGTCTTGTCTTTTAATCCTCTTAACAGGGTCTTTTGCAGAGCAAGTATTTCTAATTTTGGTGAAGTCCAATGGATCAAAACTTTCTTTTGTGAATTGTGCCTTTGGTGTCATATCTAAAAATTTTATGCCTAATCCTAGATCACAAACATTTTATCCTGTTTTCCTTTAGAAGTTTTGCAGTTTTACATCTCAATTTATGGTCTATTTTCAGTTAATTTTTGTATGATGTGTGAAATTTAGGGTGAAATTCATGTTTTTGCCTACGAATGTCCAATTGTTCAAATACCATTTGTTGAAAAGACCCTTTTCCATTGAGTTGCTATTGCATCTTTGTCAAAAATCAGTTTGCCATCCTTCTGTGGATCTATTTCTGAAAATTCTATTCTGTTTCATTGATTTATGTGTCTGTGCCTCTGCCAATACCACATTATCTTTGTTGCTATAGCCATAGTAAGTCCTTTTTTCTTTTATTTTTTTTGTCTGTGGTGTGCAGCCTTCTCTCTAGTTGTGCCTTGCGGATTTTTCTCCCCCTAGATGTGGCACGCGGGCTCCAGGGTGCATGGGCTCTGTAGTTTGCGGCACACGGGCTCTCTCCTTGAGGCGCGTGAGCTCGGTAGTTGTGGCGTGCGGGCTTAGTTGCCCCGAGGCATGTGGGAACTTAGTTCCCTGACCAGGGATCGAACCCACGTCCCCTGCATTGGAAAGCGGATTCTTTACCACTGGACTACCAGGGAAGTCCCCATAGTAAGTGTTAAAATCAGGTAATACTTAAAAAAATCATTTTAGTGATTTAGTTACTTTGCTTTTTCATATAAATTTTAGATTTAGCTTGTCTGTATCTACAAAGAATCCTGTTAGGATTTTTTAATAGGAATTGTGTTAAACTCATAGATCAGTTTAAGAATTGACGTCTTTACTGAGCTGAGTCTTAATAATCTATGAACATGTTATGTCTTTCCAATTATTTAGATCTTCTTTGATTTCTTTCATCACAGTTGGGCAGTTTTCAGCATACAGATCCTGTATATTTTTTTTAGATTTATACCTAACTCTCTCCTTCTTTCTCTTTTCCCTCCACCAATTATAAATGGTCTTATGTTTGAATTTGTTTCCAATCATCCGTTGCTAGTATAGAGAAATGCAATTAATTTTTGTGTGCCGATCTTGTATCCTGCGGGTTTGCTAAAGCCACTTATTGGTACTAGTAAAGTTTTTGTAGATTCTTTGGTATTTTCTACAAAGACAGTCTTGTCATTTGGAAATAACAGTTTTATTTCTTCTTTTCTAGTCTGCATGACTTTCTTTTTCTTGCATTATTGTACTGTCTAGGACTTCTGATACTATACTGAATAGGAGTGATGAAAGCAGGCATCCTTGCCTTGTTTCTGATCTTAGGTGGAAAATTCAGTCTTTATCATTAAGTAAAATGTTAGCTGTGGGTATATAACATCTCTTCTAATGTCTGCATAGCATTCTGGTACATTTACCCAATGCTTCTTTTGGCATTTAGCTTGTTTTTTATTTTTTGCTATTATAAACAGTATTTCAATAAATATTCTTACTGCAAAAGCTTTATGCATTTCATAGTTGCACCCTCCTAAATGTCCACGCTCTCTATTTTCCTCCTTTTACTATGGATGAAAGGTCCCTGCTCTTACCCAAGACCACTGGTCCTCTGGTTTCCCTCCCACCTTTCCTATAATTATCTCCACTCCTTTCTTTACCATCAGTTAATCTCCCACTCCTGGATCACTCTCACAAACAAGCTCTAGCATGTGCCATTAAAAAATGTTTCTTCCTTGTCTCTATGTCATCCTTTGGCTGCTGCCTCCTCTCTCTGTCCCCTTTCACAGAGCTTCTCAAAAGAGTTTTCTTTTGTCACTGTCTACACTTCCTCACCTCACATTTTCCCTTCAACCCATTCCAATCAGCCTTTGTTCTCACCTCTCCAATGAGACTATGCTTGTCAAGGACGGCACTGACCCTTATGTTGCTAATCCAGTGTTCAGTTTCTTATTGTGATTGTCACCCATATACTCTTCTCGGAACACTTTCTTTATGTGACTTTATGACACCACACCCTAGTTTTTTTTTACCTCCCTGGTTGCTCCAGCACATGTCTGCTAATTAATCCTCCCACCAACCATGGCATCAGGATTGTGTTAATTTAGTAAAATGAACCAGGAAATTTTCCATTTGTTTTTATCCTACAGAACAGTTTAAAAACCAAAGGCATTTTCAATTCCTTGAAGGTTTGAAAGAACTTGCCTCTGAAACTGTCTGGGCCAGCATATGTTTTTTGGAGATGATTCTTAGCTAATAACACTCAGCTTGTTCTATAGCTATTGGCTCATCAACATTTTCCTCTTTTTCTTTTGCCCGATTGTTCCCAGCTTGTTCGATCGGACTACTAGATTAGAAGATTTTATTTATTTTTTTTACATTTAATAGTCCCTATTCTTTTAATTCTAATTTATTTTATTTCAGATAGGTCTAGAGGATGTTGTTGTATAAGGAGAATGAGGACATTTGTAAGGTTAAGCAATGAATTTGCCCCACACAGTCTGTAGAATTAAGGGAAATAAGACAGTTGAAGCATCTCCGTGGTCTTCTTCTCCCCTCTTCCACCTGGCACAAGTTGCAGAATTGTTCAAAGTGACCCTAAGACTCTGCTCTGCTTTGCCTGGAGAATGAGCTCTCTGGGATGTCTCCTCTCCTGGCAGGAGGTGCTGCATCAAACTTAGTCTCCCACAGGATCCTTAGCCTCTTCCCCTCTACTGGTTGGAATGGCTACAACTTCCCAAGGTCCCTAGGTGTTGGGCAGTTAGCTTTCCTATATAACTCTGGCACCCAAATCCATACTGGTGCCCAAGTGGTTTGCACATCCCTTCGCTGAGCTGGTTCCTCTTGTGCTTTCCCTATAACAGAGGGCAACGAGGTGGGAGACCTTCCCCTGGAATGCAAACCCACACCACGTCTCCAGCAGAGAGTGTGGCCCTGGAACTCACCTCATGGGAACAATGCTGCTCTTTCCTATTGAGTTTCCCCAGCGGTATGGGCTCAGTTGTGTCTCCCACATTTCATATGTGGAAGTCTTAATCCCTAGGAACTCAGAATGTGACTAGAGATAAAATCTTTAAAGAGGTGATTAAACTAAAATGAGGCCATTATGGTAGGTCTTAATCCAATCTGTCTGCTGGCCTTATAGGAAGAGGAAATTTGGACACACAGAGACCCCAGGGGTACTCACAAAGAGGGAATGACCATATGAGGACACAGGGAGAAGGTGGCCATCTTCAAGCCAAGGAGAGAGGCCTCGGTAGAAAACAAACCTGCTAACACCTTGATCTTGGACTTCTAGCTTCCAGAACTATGAGAAATAAATTTCTGTTGTTTAGTTGCCCAGTAGGTGGTATTTTGTTATGGCAGCTGAGAAGACTAAGACACCCAGTAAAGCCTGTTCCTTAGCCCATAGTATAGGGTGTGTGGAATTTATTCTAATCCTACTGCTTGACAGGTTGGTAGTGTCTGAAATGGGCCAGATTTGCATGACCTGAACCTAAACTTCTGCCTACTCCCACAGTAATGAAGCAAAACCGCTGATGCCTATCAAGAGATGTCAATAGAAGATGTCAATATTATGAAGGTAGGAGGAGTAGCTGAGGGAGAGGGAGCTGCCACACTAATAGCATCAGCACTTTAGGGCAACCAGCCCAAAAGGTCTCATATTAAATTTATAGATAAGAAAACTGAAGTAACAAGTTAAGCAGACAGCCAGCGTTCTACCCTAAGTGTTAGAACTGAGACCGGAACTATTACAGCATGGTCTTGAATATGAAGGTGCTTTACTGAACACCCCCAGTAGGATCACATGTGCATGCTGGGAAGTTTACTATAGCTGAGAAGGACCTGTAGAGATCTAGTCATTACCCGCCCTGCTGGCCAATGGGTGCATGTTCAACAAGACTTAGAGATAATATGGGCAGGGTCCCAACATGAACTAGCTGGGGAAGGATGTTTTATTTCCCAGATGACTTATGGTCATGAACCACTGTGCAGTGAGTATGGGTAGGAGTGTCAATCAGTGGCCAAGGCATGAGTTGATTCCTAAAGAGGAAAAAAGACTTTGTGGCTGAGAATTTCTATTTGAGAGAAAGGCACTGGATGCACCATTATACTTAAATTGTATGTCCCTGGGGTGGTTCAGGATGTGGAGAGATGGCGTTTTTGAAAGGCTCACTTTCCCAAACTGCCTTCTACTGTCTCCCTGTTTGGTGTTGCTTGTCAGGGAATGTGACTGTTGATTGTCCCCAAACATTTCTGAGAATTCCTGGGTGTGGACGACGGTGTTGGGTGTCAACATTGGGATCTGCCCTGTCCCCTTTGGTCCACCGAAATCATTTGTTTCCAAACCTGGCTCTGCACTAGAATCATTAGGACAAGTTGGAAAAGTGAGATTTGCAGGCTCTACTACTGACTGCCCGAATTCGCCTGTCTCTAAGGGGAACAGTCCAGGGATATGACGTTTGTTGCTGTTCTTTAAAATAGCTTTATTGAGTTAAAATTGACGTACAATAAACTTGTTCATATTAAAAGTGTGTAATTTGATACTGTCACCAAAATCAACCACAACCACCACGATATTGATTGCCACCTGTTAAACTGTTGTTTTAGGCCCCCCAGTCTGTGGTATTTTGTTATGGCCGCTCTAACAAACTAGGCCCTTCAAACTTCCTTGTGCCCTTTGTAATCCACCCCTACTGCCCCACCCAACCCCAGGAAACCATTGATCTGCCTTGTCACTATAGATTAATTTGCATTTCCTAGAAATTTATGTAGATGGAATCATACAGTGTATATTCTTTTCTGGTCTGACTTCTTCCACTCAACTATTTTGAAATTCATCCACGTTGCTATGTGTATAGATGCTTCATTTTGGCAGCTGAGTAGTATTCCAGGGATTAACTGTACAACACTTTATTTATTCATTCACCTGTTGATGGGCATTTGGGTTGTTTCCAATTCGGGGCTATTACAAATGTAGGGGTTATGACCATTTATGTTCAAGTCTCGGTATGGACATATATTTTCATTTCTCTTGGGTAGGCTTGGGTAGCCTAGGAGTAGAGGGGCTGGATCCTATGTTAAGTATGTGTTTAATTTTTTTAAGAAATGCCACACTGTTTTCCAAAGTGGCTACACCATTTTATATTCCCACCATCAATGTGTGAAAGGCCAGCCGCTTCACATTCTTGCAGGATCTGAGTTTTGTACTAACCCCTTCCCCCCCCCAGCAATTGTGAAGCAGCAGGCCCTCTACCACCCAAGACCATTCTTTGGCCACTACAGATCCAAGCAATGTTTCTAGGGACCCCATCAGCTGGGAGGAGGCGGGGAGGGTTTGGACATAGAGTGAAGTGTCTCAGGCTGAGACATGATGCTGTAAGCTGCTGTAAGCTGCTCTAAGACCCTGCTGTTTTCTCGTCGGACATCCCTAACATCTATGCCAGTAGAAATCCTAACATCAAAGCCTATCTCAAATTCTCTCTTCTCACTCAGAACCTTCTTATCACTTGACACCTCTTCTATATGATGCCACACACAAAAATATAAGGTTTAGAGGTAGGTACGTGTGAATTTTAAATAGTATTTAGTTTCTCATACTCAGTTATCTGCAAAATGAAGATAAGAGGATGTGGCAGTTGGATTGTTGTGAAATAATGCAGCCAGGAGAAGCCTCCAGTACCTGGCTCATCACAGGCAGCCAACAAATGTCATCTCTTTCCTCTTTTCTACTCTAGACATTTATACACTTGGCTTTTTTACCCTCAAGGGCAGAAACTGGGTCCACTCAACTTTTTTATATACTCAAGACTTTGTGTTTCTACAGCATGTGCTCCATAAACATGTGCTGGGTGGAGGAATATATCTGAGGAAGCTGCCTGGTCTTTCTCTCTTGGAAAGGACATTTTGGGTAACATTTGTTTGGGGGCCATTAGAGTCACCGAATGGGGTCTGCCCTCCTGGGAGTCGCAGTGTCGTGACTCTGACCCTACTCCAGAGGCTTTGTCATCTTGCTGAGTTTTTCTTTTCTTTTTTTCATTCAGTCAACAAGTATTTATTGTGTCTAATATATACCTGGCAGTAAGCAAGGCACTGGAGATCCAGTGTAAGTTGTTCTGGAGCTGATGGTCCAATAGGGGAGACAGACAACCAAATCACTACAGAAACTAAGGTAGAATTACAGCTATGACAAGCACCGCAGAGAAGAGGGCCCGGTGCTGTGAAAGCCTCCTGGAGATTTCTGCTAGTCCAGGAGGTTGAGAAGCAGGTCTGGGACTAGAGCGAGGCAAGTGAGGCGCCCAGGGTACAGAGTGTAAGGAGTCCCCACTCTCAGTCGTGGCCTCACCGGCCTCTGCTCCAGGTGCTTCTTTCACATCTAGTTGGAAGTAAAGGCGAGCCACTGTTTGGGCACAGAAGAGCTTGCTGATTTTCTTTATGTGTGTGTGTGAGCGGAAACGATATGGAAAGAATGGGATTTAGAAAAAGATCTTGATGAATCGGAATCTTTTATCCGCGGGGAATGCATGCAAACTGCAAGGGGCGGAGGGTTCAGGTCTGGTTCTGGGGGGCTGAGAAGCTCGGTCTGTCCTCTCACCTCCCTGGCGGGGCTGAGAACGCACCTGGCTGAGCTCTCCGAGGCGCTGCTCCTCTAGGGGGCGCCGGAAGGCAGGCCCGCCCCGCTCCCGGCTACCAAAGCTTCCCCACTGCCCACCGCGCCTTCTGTTTCCTGGAAGGTGTCTGTCTCTCCGAGGCTCACAGAACTTTCGTGAGGTGCAGCGGAGCCCCATCTTTCACAGTCATGAAGCTTTGCTCTCAGGGTGCCTTTGTAGCTCCTGGAACTCAATGAAAATCAAAGTAAAGAGCTTACAACGTTAGCATCCAAGACAGGGGTGAGGCCTTCACCCTCCGCACCTTCTACCTGAGTCTTGGCCCAAATCACCCCACTGTTTGACTCATGGTCCTGCAGAAAGGCACAAGCATATTTTATGCAAGGTCACACTATTTCTCTGGTCCTAGATGTGGTGCATCTGTAGGCTGGACAGTGAGGCCAGTGGCCCGGCTCTAAAAGATGAGAGGGGCTAAACACATTTCTCTTTCGGGAGTGTGGGGGTTGTACACGGAGAGGCTGAGGACAGTGGCAGTGTTTTGTTATGTGTGAATGTGAACGGGATAGGATACTCTGAACTGAGACACAGCCTCTCTAAGCCAGAAGCCAGGAGCACAACAAAGCAGCGAGGTGGAGGAGGACCACTTGGCATAGGCCATGATGTGGTACAGGCCCCAGTGAAGTGGACACTCAACAGAGGCTAGGTCTCCACTGCAGTTGAAGGACCGGGTCTGTCCTTGGATTTCACCAGCGCCCACTCCAGTGCTACAGCACAAAACCCCACCCTGTCCTGGAGCCTCATGGAGGTGAGTGGAGAGGCCTCTGTTCCTTACAGCCAAAAGATTCCTGGTGAGCCTGAAAGCTGGAGTTGGAGAAGTGTTTTGTTGAAAATCCCTTTGAAACCGCACAGCTACTATCTTGCTGTGTGTGTGGAGTGGTAAAGCCGATACCAGACACATTACCTTATGCAATCTTTACAACAACACTGTGATGCAAACAACACGGCTTTAACTTATTTTCCTCCCTTTTCAGAGAACAGAGAATTCCAGCACCTTGTCCAAGAGTTCTAGAGCCAGACCTTAAGCCTATGGCTTTAAATCCCCATTTGGAATGTTCTTCCCAGCTCCAGGTTGACCAGTTGCCCATACACCAATCTTAGTTGTGATATAAGCAAGCTATGGTTACAGTTTAACTTCCATACCTTTACGAGACTGAGGCAAGGAGTGAGAGGCCACGGTGGGCATGCTGGCCCCGAGGGTCGTGCCCAGAGCCACCGCACGAGGGCACTGTGTCTCCATGCTAGCGCCCCAGCGGCCGCCTCTCAGAGGCGGCTCACTGGCAATAGAGACTTCTTCAGCCTCAGCGTTCATTCAGTTCTTTCTCAGGATGATGGCAAGGTATTGGAATGGGTTTGATCCATTGGTACATCTTCCAGAAGTTAAAAACAAAACAAAACAAAACACCTCTGGGCTGCATAATGAGGGGCCCCAATTAAAGTGGGGGAGAGAAACATCTTGTGTCTGTTGTGATCACAGCATCTGTTTGCTCTTACTGATCCAGCTGGGGTCTGTCTGTCCAGGGTCCCACCTAGATGCCAAGCTCCAGCCTCTGCTTAAAGCGGGACCAGGCACAGGCTTGACAGTGTTTCAATATAACACTTCCCTGGGACAACTACAATGTAGTCAGCCTGGCCTGGAAAACCATTCGTGGTTGATATGGAGAATTTGGTCCCCAGGCAATCAGTCCTCTGTTCTATAGCAAGCAGCGGCAGAGGTCAGTGGCCACTGAGCAGGCTGCAGCATCCACCCAGGCCTGGTGGGCATTGCCCAAAGGCTGGCAAAGGAAACGTTCTCCCAGGTCCACTCTGCACTGGACTTGATGAGAGAGATGCAGGTTTAGGTCACTGGTTAGTTTTTGTAGCTTATCTTTTTACTAAAAGTGATGTGGGGATTTTGTTCAGTTTCCTGAACAGATCCAAACAGAATGCCATCCCTGTAAATCAGAAGGAGACTCTGGCTGTGACCTCCTGGCCTCTCTGGGAAGGGGCGCCAGCAGTGCCCCCACTCTGGCGGGCACCCCGCTGAAGGGCTGCTCGTACCCAGGGGGGAGCACCAGCTGCAGCTTTTGACTTGAAAGAAACTTGCTCTGCTCTGGCTTATGTCGGACAGAGCTCTGGAAGGGCTGGCCTCCTCTCAGCTAGCTGGGCGGCCGGAGGCTGACGAAGATGACCTGCAGGCCTTATCAGCACTTATCTCTCAGTAAAGCCCCTCAGAGCCAGCTTTGTGTGTGTCTGGCACTCTGACAGCTCGGGAGAGCAGGGTGGGGCTTTTGTTTCTTGTTCTTCCCCAGCTGTTGGGAACTTTGCTGACAGCAAAAATCTGTCCCATGGGTTCATAGCACAGGCTATGAACATCGACACATTTTCTTTCTGAAAAGTTCTTTAAAATTTTTTTTAAAGTTAACGCGCATTTTGTTTTTTAACTATTTTGAAATAAGTTTGGGCTTATAAAAAAGTGGAAAAATTATACAATGTGTTCCCTTCACCCAGACCCCCTCAATAATAGCATTTGAGAGCGAGTTGCAGACACGATGCCCCTTTACCTCTCAATGCTTCAGTCTGTATTACCTAAAATTATGACCAATCTAAAGATCAAATCGAGAACATTGATACAGTACTATTATTTCATCTACAGACCTTATTCATATTTCCCCATTGCCCCACTGATGTCCTTTTCTGGATCACACCTTGGGTTAGCTGTTGGGTCTCTAGTTTCCTCTAATCTGGAATAGGTCCTCAATCTGGCTTTATCTTTTATGACCTAGACATTTTTGAAGAATATAGCCCAGTTATTTTGTAGGAAGTCCCTGAATTTGGGCTGCTTGACATCCTTTCATGATTAGACAGGGTGGGATCCCACAGGACTCTACCCAGGGCATCCCATCAGGAGGCAGATAAGGTCTGTTTGTGCCATTACTAGACCAGTTACTTTATCACGCGATTAAGGGGTGTCTGCCAGATTTCTCCACTGTAAAGTTATGGTTTCCCCTTCATAATTAATAAGTATCTTAGGGATATCCTGTTTTTCATATACATAGTACACTTTAGATAATTTGAAAAGGAGAAGGGGGGAAAAAGTCCCTCACAGGCCCCCACCCAGAGATCACCACTATTTTCATGTTGAGTGTTTACTCTTCTTGCTTTCACTGGTGTCTCTGCTGCCGATCCTCTAATCCAGCCAGAAGTGGTGGATTCCTGTGGCTGATGTGCCCTGGCCCGGCACCCTGGTCCCATTCCTCTGTGGGCATTTGGAGACTACCTAAAACAGAGGTGCGATTCTATTGAAGTTTTAGGTCTGGCAGTGGGAGGAGGAGATGTTTTAAGTAGGTTAAGCTTTTTGTTCCTGCAGAACTGGGGCATCCCTCCAGGTGGAGAATGAAGGCAGCCACTCAGGCGACCTGGGCCCTCATCACTTGAGGACTACAGAGGGCTTGGAGTTGGCCTTGTGTCCACGGGAAGGTGGCCAACAGCGGGTGAGCACTAAACACAGTGGAAGGTTGGAGCACAGTCCCATGGGGAAATGCGGGACACTCACATTTCAGATTTAGCCAACCCAGGGTGCAAGGGAGCCAGGGGACTGACATGTCAAATATAAGAGTAACTAACGTAGGATCGTTAGTGGAGGTGGCAGGGTTGTATTAATTCCCCAGGCCTTCCTGCGTGCTGTAGGCACATGGCAGGGTGACTTCTAAGGTTCTGGGGGAAAAGACTAAGACCAGAGATGCAGATACAGTCAGTGGGAAGCCAGAGACCCTAGGGATGTGGCTGGGGCAGTGAGATGTATATTGTTTATCAGCAAGTCCAGTGAGCTCTATGTCCAAAGTATATCCTTGTCCACTCATTTCTCTCTAGTTCAACTGCTATGAGGGCCACTATCCTAGCCTAAGGCTCTCTCCCTGCAGTAATCTCTTAATGAGCCTCACTCCCATGGATCATTCTCCACACAGTAGCCAAAATAATGTTTTTGTTTGTTTGTTTGTTTGGCTGTGCCACACAGCTTGTGGGATCTTAGTTCCCCAGCCAGGGATCAAACACAGGCCCTTACCATATGACCCAGCAATCCCACTACTGGGCATATACCCAGAGAAAAGCATAATTCAAAAAGACACACGCACCCCAATGTTCATTGCAGCACTATTTACAATAGTTAGGTCATGGAAGCAACCTAAATGCCCATCCACAGACGAATGGATAAAGAAGATGTGGTACACATATACAATGGAATATTACTCAGCCATAAAAAGGAATGAACTTGGGTCACTTGTAGAGACATGGATGCATCTAGAGACTGTCCTACAGAGTGAAGTAAGTCAGAAAGAGAAAAACAAATATCGTATATTAACGCATACATGTGGAACCTAGAAAATGGTACAAATGAACCGGTTTGCAGAGCAGAAATTGAGACATGGAAGTAGAGAACAAATGTATGGACACCAAGGGGAGAAAGCTACGGGGGCGGTGGTGCTGGTGTGATGAATTGGGAGAGTGGCATCGACATGTGTACACTAATATGTAGAAAATGGATGACTAATAAGAAAAAAATAAGAAATAAAAAACATAAACAAACAAACAAAAAAACACAGGCCCCTGGCAGTGAAAGGCCGGAATCCTAACAGCTGGACCACCAGGGAATTCCCCCAAAATGATTTTCTGAGAATACGGTTCAGACTAGCTACTTCCTTGCTTGAAACCCTCTGCCAGCTTTCCATGGGATCAGGGTGAAGTCCAAGGCTTTGTCCTAGTCTTTTGTCCCTGTATGATCTGCCACATTTGACTGTACTTTCAATGCAAGAAACTTGGGAGTGTTTGGATACCGTTGTACAGAGAAGGAAAGGAAATACAAGTTTACTGAACATGTGCTAGTGCCAATCCCTAAGCTGTGTTTTCACATGTATATATCTATTTAATATTGCTTCTTGTTCTCCTGCCACACCTCCCTCATTCACCCCCATCCAGGGCTCTGGCCTCTTTTATGTTTCTTGGACCTCCTAAGCTTGTCCCTACCTCAGGGCCTTTGTACCTGCTTACTGTTCTGCCTGGAGTCCTCCTGCCTTAGATTTTTGCATTCAGGTCTCCGCTGAGAGGTTAGCAAACCTAGCATAGATTCCCCCAGTGGGGGGCAGTGTTACAGTGATGGGCCAGGAGCTTAGGCTGGGTAGAGAAATCAGCTAAAGAGAGGTGAAGGGGCAGGGTATGGAGTACACAGTCGCTTCAGCAGTGGGGAGGTAGAAGGGCCCTGAGCTGCAAGGGGACGGCTGGAAGAGACCAGGGAGCCCTGCTTGGTTCTGAGAGGTTGAGGGCCAGTGGTGCCATGGGTGGTTGACTTGGGTGCTGGTGAAAATTGTCGGGGTCGAGAAAATAGAGGGACTATGAACCAGACCTCACGAAGAGAAAATGGTTATTCAGAAAAGACTGTCAGTATCTTGAGGTAGATAAGATGGTTTTTGATCACCATTAGCCAAGCTGGTCAGATTAGCAGAAAACTCATTAGTTTCCATGGAATGAACTTTGGCCAGATTAATCTTGAGGGTGTCATGAATGAGGGAAGCCTTCCAGGTCTTGGGGCACTAAGAGCAGGCTCTGGCAGGTTACTTAAAGAAAGGAGGTGGGTCGATCATTCATTTGTTTGGCTGCAAACACTACTGAGGGCAGGCTTGTTGGTACAACTTCTCCATGATGGTTCTCCCTCCCCCTGCTCTGCTCAGCACAGAGGCAACTTTTCTTTGATGTTCCCTGGGAGAGGAATGGGGCAGCCTCATGGGTCACACTTTTATACTAGACTTCCCACCTTGGGTGGTTCCTAGGTGTCATCTTCTTCCCCAGTGCTTCCTGGGGCTGTAAAAATTGGAGCTCAAATGTGCCAGGTTCAGCAAACGCCCCCAAAACCAAGAGCTTCAAATCACAGCTCTCTCTTGGGTTTCTGGTTTCATTTAGATTTGGCCTGATAATGATCAATTCTTTGATGCTTTTAAAGGGTAAAGCAGTCATCAGCATTTTGGGATGTTTTCAGGGTGTCTGTGTGTGGGGGGAGTGGTTTAAATTCTAGCTAGCCACAGCACCAGAAGTCTTAGCAACTCCGCCTTGAGACCTCATGCTGTTCACCTTTTACCCCTGGGTCTTGCACTCTATCAGTAGTGTGGGCAGTGGCTATGAAGCAAAATTATGCTGCCCCAAATGGATTTCGCCTTCTACCTTCCGCATCTTGATGCCTTTCACGGTAACCCATGAGCTGAGCGATTCCTAAGTGCTCAGTAGTTTGGGGCAACTAATGTGTTGGGCCTGGTAGTTGTGGGAAACGGCTTTCTTTTCCCTCCACCCCCAAACCTGAGATGTTGTAAGTGGCTTGTTTGACACCCAAGGGGCTTCCACTCTAGGGATTTTATACAAAGCTCAAGAAAGACAATGTTCTTTTCCTGGGGCATGAGACAGACTCTAAACAAAGGACTTTACACTCTAAGGTTTTAAACAAAGATTCCATAAAGCATCTTTTCCTCAATCTTACTTTAAACCAGATTTAAAGAACTTGCTCAGCTCATCCCCAGAAAGGAGGATTTCATTTTATTATTACTGTTTTGTGCCTGTCACAATTATTCCTGGAGCCATTGGGTGATGATGGGTCCTTTATGTTTTGTGTGTTTGTGTGTGTGCATGAGTGTGTCTGTTATAGATAATGGAAGACTCAGAATTTCCCTGTCCATTTGATTTCTCACCATCGAGTCCCTGGTTAGACAAATTCTTCAGTCTCTGGTAGATGATGAACAAAATTTAGGACTCAGAAGTGCCCTACTAATTACTGAGTGAATTTTGAATGATTCACTTAGCTTTTCTGTAAATTGAGAGGAATAACACACACCTCTCTGGGTTGTTGTAGGTATTATGAGATAGAGTATGTGGAAGGACTCTGATGCTCTCCCCACTATGTTGTTGCCATTTTGACTGACTGTATTTCTGCCTGTGCCAAGCATCTTCTGTGTTAGGTTCTCTGTTCTAGGTTCAGGGCATTCAGAGCTGAGTGGGAGATTGTTTTATACGTCAGGACACAGGTCAGCCCAGTGTGTTATAAGGCCTTGTAGTGTGGCATGGGTACAGCGTCTTCAAACCATGTGAGGTTTGACAGTACAGCTTCTCACAATGATCATTAGACTTCAGGAAAACTCATAGACAATAAGAAGATAATAATACATTGCATTTGTTTAATATTTTAAAATTTTAATAGTATTGGATTTTAACTCAGTCGATTCTCATATTAGTCCTGAGTGATGGGCAGGGACCTGTATCTCCATTTTACAAGCAAGGAAACTGAAATTCAAAGGAAACCAGGGATTTATGCGACAAGTGATCACCCAGGCCTGTAACTCAAGTTTTAAGTACTGCCCAAGAGAGACTGCTGGTGTGCCAGTGAACATGCTATCCTGGGTTAGCCCGGCGGTCCAGTGTCATTTCTAACAAGAATATCAAATATTCTTTGACGAAAGAATGTGATAGTTTTCTTCTGCCGTGTTAGCCATGAAAGCTTAATGACCCTTTCACCGTAGTCTCACGGAGTCCATCTTTGGTTCTTCTGAGTTGGTGTAGTTGAGGATGCTGTTCATTACATGGGGTCTCCGTGAAAACTCAATGCATGAGCAGTCATTATTCTCCTGACAATGGGCAGAGGCTGATAATTTAACTTTCTCAAGGTAGATTCTGTCTGGGTGCTCATATTTGAATAAGTGAACTAGTTTCCCCGTTTGTATTGACTACTAGAAAACTCAAGCCAGTTTTAAGGTCCACCCACCAAAAATGTAGGACTCAATACATGATAGTATGCGCTCTTATACTGGTTCCAATTTACATGTCTCCTCTGGCTTTTCCCTTTTCTTTCCTATACTCGTGTAATGTGTGTTAGTTATAATATTAGTTGTATTATAATGGTTAATTATATTTTATTCCCCCTAATAAACCACCTAAAAAAACTTTTAGAAAGAAGTTAAAGAATGACTGCCTAAAGAAATAAATAGGGTTAGAATATATAGTACAAGACACAGATGTTAGAAGAATTTGAAAACAAATGTTATTATGAGCTGAACCAGTCACTGAATACTTCATGAGGACAGTGATATTTGAGGTCAAATTAATTCAATAAATATGGAAGTGATACCAAGTGAAGAAAGCAATGTGACCAAAAGATTGAAGTTGGGAATGGGTGTGGCATCTGCTTAGAGCTAAAAGTCTGTATGACTAGATAGCGGGAAACAAGAGTGGGTATATAAGTGGGGCCAGTCGATGGATAAAAGCTGTGTAGAGAACTTGAACTTGATTTTAAAAACAAAGGTGTCTTATATTAGACATGGTGAATTTGGCCATATGTGTTTATCTCCTATCCCTCCAAAAAACTCACCAAGGTGACAAAAAAGGAAATACAACCTACAAGGGCCAACATAAGAGGAGAAGAGAGATTTGGGGGAATCTTTGAAAGACAGAGACCTGCGAGAGAAGTAGTAACAGACAGAGCAGGACCCAAATTATCCATTCTAAGGGTCAGCAGAGGGGAGACAGGTGAGAAGAGAGCTTACTTATCACCCAGAACCCGTCGGGTCTCAAAGGCATCAGGAACTGTGGAAGGTGAGAAGCCAAAAGCTAAGGGTTGATAGAGGTCTGGATGAAGTTGCCCATACACCCAGCAGTTATGGAGGCTTATTTGTAGAGACATTGAGCCAGATCATCCCTGGGGTAGAAGACACTAGGCACAGCAGAGAAGAGAAGAAGGGGCAGATGTGGGTTGAAAATGGGAGGATATGGTGAAAGACGTCATATGGAGAGGTGGGAGCTCCAGATTTCTTAACCTTCTTTGTTCTCAGAACATGAGAAAACAGACACACACCACTGGCCCTGGCCGATCACAGGCAAGAGACTAAAGGAGACTTCTCTTAGGAAACCAAATGGCCTCAGACAAAAGATCTCCCAATGCTGATATGAAGGATCGCCATCAAAAATGTGGGCTTGGGCTTCCCTGGTGGCGCAGTGGTTGAGAGTCCGCCTGCCGATGCAGGGGACACGGGTTCGTGCCCCGGTCTGGGAGGATCCCACGTGCCGCGGAGCGGCTGAGCCCGTGGGCCGTGGCCGCTGGGCCTGCGCGTCTGGAGCCTGTGCTCCGCAGCGGGGGAGGCCACGACAGTGAGAGGCCCGCGTGCCACAAAACAAAACAAAACAAAACAAAACAAACAACAAAAAAACGTGGGCTTGTCACCTGATGACCTAAAGGGAGCTCCACCAGTTGAGATGTGCTGGCCTCACAAAAGGCTTTCAGTCACTTTAACACCTAAGTTTTAAATATAAGCAAATAGCCCTGGATCATCAGACATTTAAGGAATATCGCTGACATAACAGAGGCAGAATCAAGGAACCTAGAGGAAAGAGAGAAAATGCACAGAGCACAAGAAAACTTAAGAAAAAACCCCCCAAAAATCCTAAGAAAAAAGTAATACAATATGTCATAAACCAAGTATAGGAACTCTTTTTAAAAGAAACAATACGAAAACCAGACAATAAGAAGAACTTCTGAAACTTAACCAAAAAAGCAAAAATATTAATAGAAAAGTTAAACTAGAAAATAAATGTCCCAGAAGGAAGAACAAAGAAACAGAGGTGGAAAAAAGAAGATGAAATATAAGAAACTTAGGAGGATCCATCAATGGTGTTAAAAAAAATGAAAAATACGAAGATGGAACCTGAAAAAGAAGAAATAAAAAATAAAAAGACATTTTATCAGAATTTATGGATGCATCTCTAGAGCTACACTGTCCAGTATGGTTACCGTTAACCACCAAGGCTAAGTAAATTAAAAGTCATTGAAATGACATGAAATTAGGATTTCTGTTCCTCTTTCACGCTGGCGACACTCTGAGTGCTCAGCGGCCCTGTGTGGCTAATAGCTGCCCTATTGGACGGTACAGGTTTCCATTGCTGTGATGAGTTGTATCAGATGGTGTTGCTCTAGACTAGGCACCCAGCTCGATGAGTGAGAAAACACTCACTCTACCTTGTATCGCATAATGTCCTCTAACTCCAGGGATAGAGATAATATATAAGGCCCTCTGAGGGCAAGGGCCCCTCCTGGCTGCTGATTGACCTAGCCCCATCTGACCACACCAGCCACAGGAGAGGGAAGTGTGAAAGCTCTTTTCCCTGGCTTAGTTACAGCCTCTCATAAAAGGCTTCACATTTAAGGATAAAAGGAGCTCGGGGCTCACCCGACCGTCTCTAGGGGCCAGGCACTGCTGATGAGCGTGTGACATGCCTTTTGTTGTTTTTCTGTCATTCTAAGCCCAAGAAGTTGGTTTCTCTGTGCTCATTTTCGTTAAAAGAGAAGGAAAATTAAGTAACTTGCCCGAGGTCACACAGCTAGGCCTTCTGCTTCTAGGATATTCTACCCTAACCATTGGACTCAAATGCTGCCTGTAGGCTGTGCCTTGGGGTGGAGGTGGAGGGGTGTCTTTTTTTTTTTTTTTTTTTTTTTTGCGGTACGGGGGCCTCTCACCGCTGTGGCCTCTCCTGCCGCGGAGCACAGGCTCCGGACGCGCAGGCTCAGTGGCCATGGCTCACGGGCCCAGCCGCTCCGCGGCATGCGGGATCCTCCCGGACCAGGGCACGAACCCGTGTCCCCTACATCGGCAGGCGGACTCCCAACCACTGCGCCACCAGGGAAGCCCCGGAGGGGTGTCTTTGATTTGACCTTTGACTTATTACAAGTTTTCCTAGTGAGGAGGATAAGAGCATAATAAAAGCAGAAACCTCAAGGGAATGACCCTTCCTCATGATAAAATGTCAGACTTGCAGTTCTAGACCATTTAAGGAAAGATTTCCCTAGTAAGGCCTCAAGAGACAACCTACAAGTTGTACCTAATCCAAGTGACTCCCCAAACCAGGTCCCATCATAGGGGTGCCTTCTGCTGGCCCCCACTCATGGTTCTGTCCCTCAGCAAAGCAACTGAGGGCCCTGAGGGAGAGTAGGGACCCTGAGGGAAAGGTAGAAATGATGACTCCTGCTTTAAACTCACAAAACCTCACTGCTTTCACTACCAAGGGTGCAGAGGGAAGAATTAAGGCCTGAGACCCCTTTCAGTAAAATCTACAAAGGAGGCCCCAGCTGTGGCATCTTAATGTGGGATACAGCAATACAGCAAGCCTTGTGGGAGGCTTCGACTTTTTAAAACCTGTCTGTACCTGTTCTGGTACTTGCCCTGAGTATTTCAGAAGTTCCTTCCTTCTCTTTCCCTTCATTTATTTGTGCTTCAGTCCAAGGTGTTTCAGAGTGTGGTGACAGCGCACACTTTTTCTTTACAATATATTCCTTTTTATATGCGTATTAACTCATTTCAAAGACAGCATTAGATTTTGATATCAGTACATTTTTTTTCTGCTATAAAATTGAGGCTTATTCATGGGCAAAATAACAAGACCACGGGAGCAGTTCCAAGTTGAGGAGGCAGGAGGGGGTGTGGGGTTGTGTCTGGGGTGAGGACGGGAGTGGGAGGGCACACGATGGCCTCAGATGCCGATACTGGGAGGGGAAGAGAGGAAAAAGAGAAAAAAAAGAAAAAAACAAGAAAGAAGAAAAGGATTGTCCTGCCAGATGATAGTTTTGTGACAAGGCAAACATTTCCCTACTCCAGAGCCACTTGCCACTCGTATGGGCCATCCTTGCCTCTGCCACAGAATGCTGTCATTGGGGGTGGAGACATCCTAGGTATCCTGGGCTGGCATCTGAAACACATTGTAAGAACTCTGTCCTTGTGGCAGAGGGAGTGTGGCCATTTGACACACGTAACCATATATGTTTGTGTAAACAGCACGAGTGCCCCCAGTTCATGTGACTTTCACCTGTGAGAAGTGCACAGTTGTTAGCTGAACACTAAATCAGATGCACGTTTTTCAGAGCCTCTTTTAGATGGGGGTGAGCCCACTCTTTTGTTAACTGACAACACAACGGAAAATGTGAAGTTCAGTTCTGAGAGCCAACTCGGGCATCTCAAGGGAACAGCTCATGAGAAAGATGTTTGGCTTTTTATCAGCCAAACTGGAAATGTCCTGGTAACCAAATGGGAAGCATCCTGGCCGCAGGCAAGTCTCTATGTTCTCAGCCAGGGCTCTGGGGTATGCAGGTAATCCTCATACCAGAAAGACACGCCGATAAGCTTGGAACTGATTCAGAGGAGCAGAATTCTGTTTTCTTCATTAACCAAAATAGGCACTACTGTTAAAGTTTGATTTTTACCAGTCCATTGCCAGAAAGATTAGATTACACACCAAGATGAAAGTTTTGGAGATATAGCCAGATGACAAAAAAAGCTCGCAGGTGTGTAAGGCAGAGAGATGCTTAAATAACCCACTAGTACATTTTGTCCAACCCCCTCTCCTTGCCCTAAATCGCCATCTCATACCCTTACACCACGATATCATTTGTGGGGAGATTTGAGACTTTTTTGTCTGGGTCTACAACTTTTATTTATTTCTGTCACAAACACAGTGCTTCTTAAGCAACCTTCTTGTGGTTCCAGGCCTGGTGCTCTTCTAAGTTGTGAAAACCTAATGTGCAATTGGCTTTAATTAAATCTCCTCCTCCAGTTTTCCCTCTAAATTTTGTTGCTGCAAAGGAATTTTTCCTACTTCCAATGGAAACTTCTGATACCTCACAGGTGTGTGAAGGGCATGGTGGTGGTGTGGGCTGGAGAGCGTTATCAGTCAGGATACACTAGGTTTTGCTGTACAAACAGACCCCAACTCTCAGTGGTTTAAAAAACCCACATCATAGGGCTTCCCTGGTGGTGCAGTGGTTGAGAATCTGCCTGCCAATGCAGGGGACATGGGTTCGAGCCCTGGTATGGGAAGATCCCACATGCCGCGGAGCAACTGGGCCCGTGAGCCACAACTACTGAGCCTGCGCATCTGGAGCCTGTGCTCCGCAACAAGAGAGGCAGCGACGGTGAGAGGCCCGCGCACCGCGATGAATAGTGGCCCCCGCTTGACGCAACTAAGAGAAAGCCCTCGCACAGAAATGAAGACCCAACATAGCCATAAATAAACAAATAAATTAATTTAACCCCCCCCACACACACATCATAGCGTTATTATGGGTTGGCTGCCACTTGGCTCCATGTTAGCTGTGCTCTGGGATTCAGGCTTAAGGATCATCTGTGTCTGGAGCTTGCCAGTGTGGCAGAAGGAGAAGAGATACAATCAACCACATATGGCTAAGAATGCTTCTGCCTGGAGCCAGCACATTTCATTTCTGCCTGCATTTCATTGACCAAAGCGGGTCACTTGGCCATTCCTGCATTCTATGGGAAGGGAATACCTAACTCTTCCTGGAGGAGGGTCACTGTAGGGGGAAACCAGAATACTCCATGGAGCCAGCAGGGGCTGGTACTGAAAAGGGGCTTTCTGTCCGTTCTTGGTCTGAGGCCTGAAATTACTGTGTATCTAGGTATACACATTTTCAGGAAAAGCCTGAAGTTGATTATTCCATTGCAGGAGGCGCCCTGCAAGCCTGACATTACTGTTCCCTGAAGGATCATTTGGAGCAGGGGTAATTGTGAAGAACATTTTCTTTCAGTTCCACCGTTGTCGTTGAAGCTGAGCCACTCATAAAAGTCCCAGCTCAGGCCTGGGCCTCCTCAGCCTGGGCCAAACCACACTCTCCTCCCAGCCCTGGAGAGCCTGCCTGTATACCCTGGGTGGCCCAGCCCTCTGGAGGCACCTCCCTCAGGAGAGCAGGGCCCCTCCATCCCATCTGGACCCCAGAGCACAACCGTCTTGGCCGAGGCTGCCCAGGGTGTCTGTCAAACTCAAGAATATTCTTTTAATACTGAATTACCATGTAGGGCTGGCAGGGTTCCCTCTGCCTGACAGATGGGGAACACATGCCTCGGGCAGCCCAGCTCTCCACATCAATCTCTCTCTGCTGGCTTTCAGCACATCCTTTCAGCCAAAGCCTCTTTCTAGCTAGCTCACGATTGTAATTCAGAGTCTCTTCTGAGGGCTGGGGGGTGGGGTGGGGCAGGACGGTGGAGAGGTTTTTTGGAGGAGGGGTAGGAAGTTTGGGTGCTGCTATCGGATACTGTTAGGTAGATAATCAGATTTTCCTCTGGCCAGATCTGGCTGGTTCTCTGCTGATTGGCCACTGTAACAGCTCCTGTGTGGGCAGAAGGGCCTGGAAATCATGCCAGCAACTGGGAACCATTTTGGGTTTGTAAGATCAGACCCTTCCCATTATCACTAGGCTTTTCTTGTACTTTGGATTTCAAAATCAATCTTTTTTCACATCCCTTTAAGAAGCTTCGAGCATGTTGGAAAAGACAGCTTGTACAATTTCTCAATGATTGGGTAACAGAGAGGGGGATTTCTGTGAGCCCGTTCAGTAGGGCAATAGAGCAGTTGTGGGCAGGGCATCTGGATAAGGTCCTAGCGTCTGAGCCCCCAAGTTGTTCCCACTCATTCCCAGGGCCAGAAGGACCATCTGCACTAGCACCTTCCAGGTAACTATCTCCAGGTCAGACGTTTCCACAGAACTCCAGCTCCACTCTTGCGTGGCTAACTGCCTTCAGGATGTCTCCATTTGGATGTCCCACGAGCATCTCACACTTCCCATATTGAAAACCAAAGTCATGATTTTTATCTTGAAACTCGTTTCTCCACCGGTTTTCATGATCTCAGTAAAGCTTGCCACCTTCTTCCTCTGCTCAAGGCTGAAACCTGCGAGTCAGTCTTGGTTTCCACCTTTTCTCTCCTCAATCTACCTTACCCTTCACACATCTGTTCCACCAGTGAATGCTTTCCAATCTGCCTCCAAGATATATCTTGATTCTGTTCACTTCTCTTTACCTTCATGGTTGCCAGTCATGTGAGCCTCCATCCCTTCACCTCAGACCATTACAATAGCCCTCACTTCTGCTCTTGTCCCATCCCCACCCTGTCCAGGTTTATTTTCCATGCAGTAGCCATTGGGATCTCCCAACATGAACTAGGCCATTTCAGCATTGGTCTAGGAGCCCTTAGAATGACTGAAGAGGCAACCCTTCTCTGTGGCATGCACAAGCTGGTCCTTGGCTCTCAACTCCACCCCATGTTGAGCTGCTGCACCCCCTCCCCCCTTATTTTTTTTGGCGGTATGCGAGCCACTCACTGTTGTGGCCTCTCCCATTGTGGAGCACAGGCTCCGGACGCGCAGGCTCAGCGGCCATGGCTCAGGGGCCCAGCCACTCCGCGGCATGTAGGATCTTCCCGGACCGGGGCACGAACCTGCGTCCCCTGCATCGGCAGGCGGACTCTCAACCACTGCGCCACCGGGGAAGCCCACCCCCCCCCTTTTTTATATAACTTTCCAACAATACTGGCTTCTTGCAGTTTGTTGCTCTTGCCCAAACTCTGTCTGGCCCCAGCGATTTTGCACACACTTTCTCTAGTGCCTGGGATGCTCTTGCTAGCTCTCCACTTGATCAACTCTTTTTGGCCATTTAGGTCTTAGCTCAAAAGTTTGTAGCTTGGGAGAGGCAGCCAAGATGACAGAGTAGAAGGACCCTAAGCTCATCTCATCTCAAGAGCACACCAAACTCACAACAACCTGCAGAACAACCATCGTTAAAAGGACTGAAACCTACCAGAAAAGATCTTCTACAACTAAAGACATGAAGAAGGAACCACAACAAGACTGGTAGGAGGCATGGACTCATGATATAATGAAATCCCATACTCCGCCAAGTGGGTGACCCACAAACTGGGGAATGAATATATTACAGAGTTTCTCCCAAAGGAGTGAGAGTTCTGAGACCCACGTCAGGCCCCCCAGCCTGGGAGTACAGCATCAGGAAGAGGATACCCCAGAGCATTTGGCTTTGAGGGCCAGTAGAATTGATTGCAGGAGCTCCAAAGGACTGGGGAAAATAGAGACTCCACTCCTAAAGGCTGCATACAAAACCTCACATGCGCCAGGACCAAGGACAAAAAGCAGTAATTTGATAGGAGCTTGGGCCAGACATAGCTACTAGTCTTGGAGCGTTTCCTGGGGAGGTGGGGAGTGGCTCTGGCTCACTCTGGGGACATAGACACTGATGACTTATATATCAGGGAGCTTTCATCTGTGTGAGCTCTCCTGGAGGCTGACATCTTGACACCAAGACCTGTAGGCTCCAGTACTGGGATGCCAAACAACAAATTGGGCAGGACACAACACTACCCATCAGCAGACAGACTGCCTAAAGATTTCCTGAGCTCACAGCCACCTCTAGACATGCCCCTAGACATGGCCTTGCCCATCAGAGGGCCAAGACCCAGCTCCACCCACCAGGGGCAGGCATTGGCTCCTCCTACCAGGATGCCTGCAAAAGCCTCTAGACCAGTCTCACCCACCAGGTGGTAGACACCAGAAGCAAGAAAACTACAGTCCCACAGTCTGCAGACTGAGTCTGCAAAGGCAGGCCAGACACTACCCTGGGATCAGCTGGCTCCTGGCTCTTGGGTGATGAGAGGGGAGTGCACTGCTGGGACACATAGGACATCTCCTACAGAAGGCCAATCCTCCAAGGTTGAGAAATGTAACTAACCCACCTGATATGTAAAAATACAAATAGCAATTTAGACCAAATGAGGCAACAGAGGAATATGTTTCAGATGAAGGAACAAGATAAAACCCTAGAAGAAGAACTAAGTGATGTGGAGATAGGCAATCTACATGAGAAGGAGTTCAGAGTAATGATCATAAAGATGATCAAAGAACTCGGGAGGAGAATGAATGCACAGAGGGAGAAATTAGAAATTTTTAACAATGAATTAGCAAATATAAAGAACAATCAAACCGAGTTGAAGAATACAACAACTATGAAATACACTACAAGGACTCAATAATAGACTAAGTGAGGCAGAAGAATGAATCAGTGAGCTACAGAGTAGTGGAAATCACTGTTGCCGAACAGAAAAAAGAAAAAAGAATGAGAAGAAATGAGGACAGTTTAAGAGGCCGCTGGGACACCATCGAGCACACTAATATTTGCATTGTAGGGGTCCCAGCAGGAAAAGAGAGAGAGAAAGGGCCTGAGAAACTATTTGAGGAGATAGTAGCTGAAAAGGTTGCTAACCTGGGAAAGGAAGCAGTCACCCAAGTCCAGGAAGTGCAGAGTCCCATACAAGATTAACCCAAAGGGGAACACACTGAGACACATTGCAATCAAAATGACAAAAATTACAGATAAAAAAGAGAGTTAAAGATAAACAGAGAATATTAACTCAACAAGGGAAAAGCAAAAATTAACATACAAGGGAACTCCCAAATGGCTATCACATGATGTTTTTAGCAGAAACTCTGCAGGCCAGAAGGGAGTGGCGAGATATATTTAAAGTGAGGAGGAGATTGGGCGGTTGGTGTAGCAGATGCTGAATGACTTTGGGCCGCAGCGCTACATTGCCAACCTGGGCCACGGACTTTACCCTGACAGGGACCCAGAACATGTGGGAGCCTTTGTGGATGCTGTGCACAAACACTTATGCCTGCTTCAACAGAAAGAGAAAAACCTGTAACCAAGAATACTCTACCCAGTGAGGCTCTTGTTCAGATCAGATGGAGAAATCCAAAGCACCTCCAAACCAGCTTTACAACAAATGCTAAAAGGGCTTCTATAGGTGGAAGAGAAAAGGCCACAACTAGAAACAAGAAAATTACAAAATGAAAAAGCTCACTGGTAAAGGCAAACATGCAGTAAAGGTAGGAAATCATCCACACACTAAGCTAGTAGGGAGGCTAAAAGACAAAAGTAGTAAAATAATTTGTATCCACAATAAGCAGTTAAGGGATACACAAAACATTTAGATGTAAAATATGATATGAAAAACAGTAGTCATGAGGTTAGGAGAGTACAAATGCAGGGTATCTAAAATGCATTTGAAATTAAGAGATTAGCAACTTAAAACAAGTATATATATATATATATATATATCTATAGAGAGAGAGAGAGAGAGAGAGAGAGAGAGGGACTGCTATACAAAAACCTCATGGTAACTGCAAACCAAAAATCTGTGATAGATATACACACAAAAAATAAAAAGGAATCCAAACATAACACTAAAGATAGTCATCAAGTCACAAGGGAAGAGAATAAAAGAAGAAAGAGGGGAAAAAGACCTACCAAAAAAAGTGTAAAACAATTAATAAAATGGCAATAAGAACATACATATTGATAATTACCTTAAACGTAAATAGAATAAATGCTCCAGCCAAAAGACATAGACTGGCTGAATGGATACAAAAATAAGACCTGTATGTATGCTGCCTACAAGAGACTCACTTCAAATCTAGAGACACAGACTGAAAGTGAGGGGATGGAAAAAGTTATTCCACACAAATGGAAATCAAAAGAAAGCTGGAGTAGCAATGCTCATATCAGATAAAATAGACTTTAAAATAAAGACTGTTACAGGGGACAGAGAAGGACACTACATAATGATCAAAAGATCAATCCAAGAAGACAATATAAAAATTGTAAATGTGTATGTGCCCAACATAGGAGCAACTCAATATACAAGGCAAATGTTAACAGACATAAAAGGAGAAATGGACAGTAACACAATAATAGTGGGGGACTTTAACAGCCCACTTACATTAATGGGCAGGTCATCCAGACAGGAAATCAATAAGGAAACACAGGCCTTAAATGACACATTAGACCAGATGGACTTAATTGATATTTACAGAGCATTCCATCCAAAAGCATCAGAATACACATTCTTGTCAAGTGCACATGGAACATTCTCCAGGATAGATCACATGCTGGGCCACAAAGAAAGCCTTGGTAAATTTAAGAAAACTGGAATCATATGAAGCATCTTTACTGACCTCAATGCTATGAGACTAGAAATCAATTACAAGGAAAAAACTGCAAATCCACAAACATGTGGAGGTTAAACAATATTCTACTAAACAACCAATGGATCGCTGAAGAAATCAAAGAGGAAATCAAAAAATACCTAGAGACAAATGAAAACATGATGATCCAAAACTTATGGGATGCAGCAAAAGCAGTTCTAAGAGAGAAGTTTATAGCAATACAAGCTTACTTCAGGAAACAAAAAAAAATCTCAAATAAACAACCCTACCTTACACCTAAAGCAACTAGAGAAAGAAGATCTAACAAAACCCAAAGCTAGTAGAAGGAAAGAAATCATAAAGATCAGAGCAGAAATAAATGAAATAGAAATGAAAAAAAATAGAAAAGATCAATGAAACTAAAAAGCTGGTTCTTTGAAAAGGTAAACAAAACTGATAAACCTTTAGCCAGACTCATCAAGAAAAAAGAGAGAGTGCCCAAATCAATAAACTTTGAAATGAAACAGGAGAAGTTACAACTGACACCACAGAAATAAAAAGGATCATAAGAGGCTACTATGATCAACTACATGCCAATAAAATGGACAACATAGAAGAAATGGACAAATTCTTAGAGAGGTACAATCTCCCAAGACTGAACCAGGAAGAAATAGAAAATGTAAACAGATCAATTACCAGTACTAAAATTGAATCAGTAATTTTTTTTTTTATTTTTGCGGTACGCAGGCCTCTCACTGTTGTGGCCTCTCCTGTTGTGGAGCACAGGCTCCAGACGCGCAGGCTCAGCGGCTGTGGCTCATGGGGCCCAGCTGCTCCATGGCATGTGGGATCTTCCCAGACTGGGGCATGAACCCGTGTCCCCTGCATCGGCAGGTGGACTCTCAACCACTGCGCCACCAGGGAAGCCCGAATCAGTAATTTAAAAACAAACAAAAGTCCAGGCAGGACCAGATGGCTACACAGGTGAATTCTACCAAACATTTAGAGAAGAGTTAATACCTATCCTTCTGAAGCTATTCCAAAAAATTGCAGAGGAATTCATTCTATGAGGCCACCATCACCCTCCTACCAAAACCAGTCAAAGATGTCACAAAAATATCTGCGAATCAATCAGTGTGATACACTGCATTAACAAATTGAAGAACAAAAACCATATGATCATCTCAATAGATGGAGAAAAAGCTTTTGATAAAGTTCAACATCCATTTATGATAAAAACTCTTCAGAAAGTGGACATGATAGAGAAAGAATACCTGAACATAATAAAGGCCATATATGACAAACCCACAGCTAACATAACACTCAATGGTGAAAAGCTGAAAACATTTCCTCTAAGATCAGGAATAAGACAAGGATGCCCACTCTCACCACTTTTATTCAACATAGTTTTGGAAATCCTAGTCACAGGAATCAGAGAAGAAAAAGAAATAAAAGGAATCCAAATTGGAAAAGAAGAGGTAAAACTGTCACTATTTGCAGATGACATGATTCTATATACAGAAAATCCTAAAGACATTACCAGAAAACTATTAGATCTCATTAATGAATTCAGTAAAGTTGCTGGATACAAAATTAATATACAGAAATCTGTTGTATTTCTGTACACTAACAACAAAATATCAGAAAGAGAAATTAAGGAAACAATCCCATTTACCATCACATCAAAAAGAATAAAGTACCTCAGAATAAACCTACCTAAGGAGGCAAAAGACCTGTACTCTGAAAACTATGACACTGATGAAAGAAATTGAAGATGACACAAACAGATGGAAAGATATATGTGTTCTTGGACTGGAAGAATCAACATTGTTAAAATAACCATATTATGCAAGACAATCTACAGATTCAATGCAATCCCTATCAAATGGCATTTTCCACAGAACTAGAATAAAACATCTTAAAATTTGTATGGAAATACAAAAGACTCCAAGTCACCAAGACAACCTTGAGAAAGAGGAACAGAGCCGGAGGAATCATGCTCCCTAACTTCAGAATTTACTACAAAGCTACAATAATCAAAACAGTATGGTTCTGGCACAAAAACAGACACGTAGATCAATGGAACAAGATAGAAAGCCCAGAAATAAACTCATGCACTTATGGTCAATTAATCTATGACAAAGGAGGCAAGAATATACAATGGAAAAAAGACAGTTTCTTCAGTAAGTGGTGCTGGGAAAACTTAATAGCTACATGTAAAAGAATAAAATTAGAATTTCTCTAAACTCAAAATGGATTAAAGACCTTAGTGTAAGACCGGATACTGTAAATCTCCTAGAGGAAAACATAGGCAGTACACTTTTTGACATAAATTGCAGAAATACTTTTTTGGATCTGTCTCCTAGAGTAATAGAAGTAAAAATAAAGAAATGGGACCTAATTAAACTTAAAAGCTTTTGCACTGCAAAGCAAACCATAAACAAGACAAAAAGATAATCTATGGGCTGGGAGAAAACATTTGCAAATGATGCTACAAACAAGAGATTAATTTCCAAAATATACAAACAGCTCATACAGCTTAATATCAAAAAAAACCCAACCTAATCAGAAAACGGGCAGAACACCTAAATAGATATTTCTCCAAAGAAGACATACAGATTGCCAACAGGCTCATGGAAAGATGATCAATATTGCTAATTACTAGAAAAATGCAAACCAAAACTACAATGAGGTATCACCTCACACCAGTCAGAATGGCCATCAATAAAATGTCTACAAATAATAAATGCTGGAGAGGGTGTGGAGAAAAGGGAATCCTCCGACACTGTTGGTGGGAATGTAAATTTGTACAACCACTATGGAGAACAGTATGGGTTTTTTTAAAAAAGCTAAAAATAGAATTACCATATGATCCTGTAATCCAACTCCTGGGGGCATATATCTGGAGAAAACTCTAATTTGAAAAGATACACGTACCCCTATGTTCATAGCAGCACAAGTTATAATAGCCAAGACATGGAAGCAGCCTTAATGTCCATCGGCAGAAGAATAGATAAATATGTGGTATATATATCTACAATGGAATATTACCCATAAAAAGAATGAAATGTTGCCATTTGCAGCAACATGGATGGACCTAGAGAATATCATACTAAGTGAAGTCAGACAAAAACAAATACCATATGATATCACTTATATGTGGAATCTAAATAAAATGAAACAATTGAACTTATTTACAAAACAGAAATAGACTCACAGACATAGAAAACAAACTTATGGTTACCAAAGGGGATAGTGGGGGGGAGGGAGATAAATTAGGAATTTGGGATTAACATATACACACTTCTATATATGAAATAGATAACCAACAAGGACATATATTGTATAGCACAGGGAACTATATTTGATATCTTGTAATAACCTATAATGGAAAATAATCTGAAAAAGAATAGATACTTATATAAGTGAATCACTTTGTTGAACACTTAAAACCAACCCAACATTGTAAATTAACTCTACTTCAATTTTTAAAATGGCTAATAAAAAATATAAAAGCTGGCACAAGGTAATATTGGATTAGTTACCAGATAAATGGCACATACGATAAATGGTCAGGGGTCAAAGAGGAGAGAGGTCATTTAAAAAAAAAAAAAGTTCGTATCTTGAGGGAGATGTGGAGATGACTCTGGAAAGGGTGATTGGAGGCTAAGTGCCAGGTAAGGATTTATAGAAAGGCTGCATACTGGGGGTGGCCTGGCTAAAGTGGCCCTATTAAGTATTCGCAGAGCATGTTAGATTGCAGACATAGTCCAGGCCAGTGGACCAGTTTGAATGGTGATGCAATAATCCAGGTGAGAGTTTAAAAAGAGCCTGACTGGGGAGGTGGCCTAACTTCAGCAGAGTAACGGGGGACTAATAGCGGGTAGGTGGTGGGTATTGGTCCATCTGTGATTGCTGACACAAAATTATCTGAGAACCTGTGTCTGAGGTAAAGGGAAACTCTTGTACTAACTGGTTTTCTTTTCTGAATCCCTCACTGAACACTCACCCTGGGGGCCGTGGGGTGGGTGGCTGGCATTTCCCATTTATATGATTCTAAGGGATCATTTTGCATCTATGGTTCTTGGCTGCACAGCCTGTCTTGCCTGGGATTTGGGGTAAATTACCATTGCTTAAGTTAAGCAACTCTGGTGTCTTGCACATGTGCTTGAAGAAAAGAAATCTTCAAGGGTGGAAAGTGGCCAAGTCCCCTCCAAGGAAGGGCTGCAAGATTCCCATGAATATTGTCTGGGACACCCACTGGACGATTCAGGGAGCCTGTGTTCCCAGGGGCACCCTTGGTGAAACATCCTGGGACCATCTGTCTGACACTTCAGCCAAGTAAAAACCTTCCAGAAATCATGTGAATCATTGCTTACCAAAAATAGTAATGGTGGGAAGAAAACCTAAAGCAAGGACCAGCCCTCCTTTGTGTGCTTTTGCACACCATGTATTTAAAGTCTGTTTCCATGTTGTTGATTGACACTGAATTTTGCATTTAGTGATTTTCCTCATTGTAAAGGCTTGTCTCAACTCGGTGCATTGCCTGCCCTTTGTGTCCGTGGTTTGTCCACTGTCTGGATGAGTAACAAGCTACTCCAGGTTAGTGGAGAGGCAGAAGTCTTATTTTCTCCCTTAGCTTGAATCAATCTACTAAGGAGAGAGTTTCACTACTTTATAATTCTTCATTTACTCTTGATCATGCAAAGCCATGTTTAGTGGGGAATGAAAAGAAAATGCTAGTTTTGAGGAATAGACCAGAGACCTCTAGCAAGAAATAGAGATATAGGGATGGACAAGGAGTCCCTGGCCACTGTCTGGATCATAATCCACTTAAATGGTTATAGAAATGCAGAGTTTAGGGCATTTTAACTCTTATGATGCTTAGACATGAAAAGAAACCACAATTAGATACTATGAAAAAACTAGGCACAGTGGTGCTTTCTACAGATAATTTTTGTAGACAGTGAATGAGTTATTATTCCAGAGGACATGCCCAAACCCTGAGTAAATTCACATTTGAGCAGATCATTTTATTTTATATAACGCAAGCCAAGATTTGCCCCCAAGAAGATCAAAGGAAGGAGGCCGGGGTTGATCCATTTGTGGTATCATACTCTCTCATCTTGTGGCTCATTCTGTTGAGATTTGGAGATAATGTGAGGGATGTAGGGTTTTGAATGAGATTTACTTTGTAGATTCCACCCCCCGAACACACACACACACACACACACACACACACATTTTAATCTTTGTATGAAGCTCAGAAAATATTCATGAGTTTTTTCAAGAGCTTAAAATATTTTATCTATAATTTTCCTCTATCTCTCTTTTTTAAATTGAAGTATAATTGAGTTAATAGGTAATTAGTATAATATAAAAAATGCACTGTTTAAAAGGGTATACAATGAAGAGCTCTCCTAACCCTGTCCCCTAACCAACCTCTGTTATCAGTTGCTTTTATCTCCTCCAAGAGATGACCCCCACACAGACATATGTGCGTGTGTGTGTGAATATATGTGTCTATATATGTGCTAAAGAATGTAGCTGGTAGCATGCTATAGCCACTGTTCTGCACTTTTCATTGTTTACCTAAACATATTTCTTTGGGATTGAAATTGAACTATTAAATAAATGAGCCCAACTAGGAAACTCTCTTCTGTGAACTACGTTACTGGTAGCAGCTAGTAAGGGCGTGGTTTGCTCTGCATGTTACATATTTCAGTTGCTGAAGACAAAGAACTGTTATGTGCATATTTCCCAACTTTCTTTTAGCTTTTTTCTTCAGCTTCTGTCTGTTATTACCTTCCATTTTCTTGTGTTCTTCAATGTCTCTCATCTTTCCTTCTTTTTGCTCCCATGGCTATTTTGCTTCTCCCTCTTTCCCTCTTGCATACACTCTATCTTCATTTCAGCTCGGCCCCCTAAAAGCTGTTCCTGCTCCCTCTGACATGTTCTCATTTCTTTCTGGTGATCTTCCTTCTCCCTAAAGATTTAGTCCAGCTTTGCATGAGGCAGACCCTTCATGGCAGTGATTGACACAAGATGCTCTTTTTGGCAACTGAAGGTCTTTCCTTTTGGTAAAATATATTAATCCAAGAGGGTTCTGCTTGGAACTGATGTTATTTCTGGTGTGTAGCGAAGGGTTGCTCATCCTTGTAGCTTTCCAGCTGTGTGGAGCGGAAGGAGGTTGAAATGACTTAGCTAGCATGTCAGAAAGGGAGTTAGCGATTGAGATCAGTATTTGTCACCATCCTGTCCCCCTTATGCCAACAACAAGCAATTGTCTGTGAGAGACAGAGAGACAGAGAGAAGGGAAAAGCAAATAGAGGAGGAAAAAGCAGGGAAGATGAGAGACACTGAAAAAACATGAGAAAATGGATGCTAGCAAGCTTCTGCAGGAAGGTCCAGCAAGCAGGAGGAGGTCGCTGCAAATGGAGAGGACTCAGCATACTCCACGTTTAGGCCTCGAGGAGGAAGGATTTCCCCCCTCTGTCCTTGCATAGACCCTGCGTTCAGACATCAGTTATAAGTGCCGCGTCGTGGGCCCAGAGGTGGAGAATGACGTGGACAAGTGGAGGAGGCTGGCTGGTGGAAAGTGGCGCAAGTGGGAGAAGCAGGACCCTGGGGCGGGAGGAAAGTCGGAGGGGGTGATTCCATAATATTGAAGGCAGGGCACTGTACTTGCTGCTGTACTCAGGATCTCCCAGAAGGCAAGAGGTGCTGGGTGGACGTGGATGCTTCTTCTCCCCTTGGGTGTAGCCAGGAGAGAAACCAAGGGGTTCCACAGAAGTGGTTTGGGCATACCCTTCAGGCTTTGCTCGAAGGTCTCCTCCTCTCTAAGGCCTCCCCTAACCACCCTGCTCCCCACACCAATATTCCTGACCCAGTCACCCACTCAGCATTGTTTTTCTCCTTAGCACTTGTTACCTGCTAACATGCTATTTTCCTTGCTATTTTATTGTATTTTGTAGAACTTTTCATCTTCCCCCATTAGAATATAAACTCCACCAGGGCAAAGCTTTTAGTCTGCTTTAGTCTTTTTTTTGTTTTGTTTTTTTCCTAATTCCCACCTTGTTCACTGCAGCACCCCAGTGCTCAGGACATGGCCCGCACAGAGCAGGTGCTCATTAAGCATTTGCTGAATGAGTGAACAGACAGTTAATGTGAGGACACTCTGTGACATAACCAGGGCAGGGGTGGCATATTCCCCTAGCAAAATTATGCCAGGCTTATTATGACGTAAGAAATATGGCCAACAGCACATTAATGAAGGAGCATGGATCTCTAGTACAGATTAGAAAGGAGCATCTTAAGAATGAAATCAATCCTCCCTGAAGCATGACATGTTTGCTTTTGGATGTTTTGAGAGCAAACCAGCTGCAACTGAATGGAAGCTGCTGGCCATTCCCCTGGGCTTGTTCCCCTACCCAGAGCTGTATCCGAGGTGCCTCAAGTCCTGGGACTTCCTCACCGTAAGGGAGGGATGACTCTTCTCAGGGAAGAAGAGAGAACGGGGCAGGGAGTGGGGAACAGCTCAGAAGCTCTGCCTTCCTCCCAGGAGTGAAGCCTAAGGGGGAGACCCCCACCTGATCACACCCGCTGCGCTCACCACTCCTGTGTGGCCTTGAGCAAAATCCTTCTTGAGAGCAGCTCCTCGGAGGAAAACATTCTGGGCCACAAGCTTGATTTTCTCATCTTCCTCCCAGACCCACGACAGGCCTCATATTCTGTTTACCTCGGGCACTGCAGCCTCCTCAGTCATGCTCAACCTCCAAGGCTCCAAGCCTTCTCTCCCCCACACTCTGGGGGACTCTTGGTCTGGGATGATCTGACCCCCCCCCCCCACATCCCCAGTCACCTCCGAATGCTGTCCTGGCATCTGGCCTTTGGGGGTGCCTGCTTGCCACAGAGTGCTGGGTGTCATACTTGCTGTGCTGGGGCAGCTTTTCTCCTATATTCTGGGCCCTCGGGGCAAGAGATGGAGCTTGTGGCCTCCTTATTCCCTGTTTCTGCCTCTCGGATGTCTCTGTCCCTCTTCCTGCCAAAATCCCTGCTGCTTTGAAGATCAAGCCTTGCAGTTATGTCTCCTCTGGTTCCTCCTTACAGTGATGTTGGGATTCCTGGCACTGGCCTTCTGGTTGGTTCCTCCTGCATACTGATGGGGGCCCGTAATCTTCTCTTTCACTTCAGGTCATCCTCTTTCTCAGGGACTTCAATGTCCACATAGATGACTCATCTGACCCCTTGGCTATTTGTCTTTTACACTTCACTGCTAATGAGCCTTTCTTTACCTCCACTTTAACCATCCACTCCTAAGGTCACACCCTGGGTCTTGTCCTTTGCAGAAGCTGTTTTGTCCAAATCTCATTTTCAAACATCCCATCCTCTGACAAGCATTCCCTATTGTTCTAGTCTTCTTGCTGCTAAAATACCTCCTTCTCACAAGACTTCTAATCCATCACACCATATACCTTCTACCTAAAGTCTGCCCACAGGCTTTACTTAACTCACTACCCACTTAGATTTCATGGTTATATGTGTAGTCATTCCCTTGCTCTGTGAGAGCATCCCTTTGGAATGCTCTGAGAGACAGATTGTATTTTTCAATCCAAATAGCCCTTCCACATGCTCTCCTGTAATGTGACCTTGTGATTGCCAGTTGAGAGCTGGAATCTAATTCCTTGCCCTTGAATCTAGACTGGCTCATGACTTGATTGTAACTAAAAGGATGCAGTAGAAATACTGAGTAAATTCCAAAAGTAGCTTAGAAATGGCCATGCAGCTGCCCCATGGTTCTTTTGGGATCCTCACTCTGAGGAAGCCAGCCAACCAAATAAGGAGCCCAATTACCCTAAAACTTCCGTGCTGGAAAGACCACCTATGGCTCTTGAATCAGCAGTCCCTGTAGACCCAGCCTTCCAGATACCCCCACCAAGATGCCAGACATGTGAGTGAAGTGGTCATGGATGCTCCAGACCAGCCTATTTGCCAGCTGGGTACCATGGAGTGACCTCTGTCATGCCCTGAGGAGCAGAAGAATCATCCAGCTGAGCCCTGCTTGAATTCCTGACTGTGAAACACAAAAAAAATCATTGTCCTTTTAAGCCACTAGGCTTTGCAAGATTTTTCATGGAGTAACCATAACAAGCTTGAAAACCGCAGGCTTGGTTGAACCCAATCACATGCCTCCTGTATTCCTATACCTGAGCCACTGGAGAAAATTACAAAGTAGGGATGATTGGCTTCACTTTAAACATCAAATGGACACCATGTTTCACCATGCTCCCAAGCTCTAGTGAGCTTGTCTCTCCCAGAGTCATCTGTTTCATATATTCCGTCTTGCTTCAAATCTCTTCCACTTTCTTCTTCTTCCCCAAATCATCAGAGGAGAGATATCAAAGAGGCAGCTGGATGTATGAGTCTAGAGTTTAGGGGAAGGGTTGGGGATAGAGATAAAGATTTGAGAGTCATCAGGGTATAAGTGACACTTGAAATTACAAAACTGGATGATATCACCAGACGAGGGTGTGCATGGGTAAGAGAAGGGAGTCCAGCTCTCCAAATTTAGAGATCCAGTAGAGGAGGATGGCCACGGGGGTTAGAGTAAAACTAAGAGAGGGTAGTGTTCTAAAGATGGAGAGATGAGAGCTTTTTCACAAGGCAAGTCCCGAGTAGGTGAAGAGAGATAAGGGAAAGAATGGAAATGGAGGGATTGGCCTTTGACATCTGGAGCTTCCTCCATGGCCATGGGAAGTGACAGGGAGGTGTGTACAGATGTTTCTGGATTCTAGATTAGATGGTGGGAAGGTGAGAGCGCTCCCAACTCATCTGTTTAATTTCTGTGAAAGGATCCATGTTTAATAGAAATTTCAGCCCTAATGTGTTTAAAGCACAATTCCTCCCTCACCTCCAGTCCCTCTCCTACCTCAGCCTTTCTCAGCTTAGTTAACGGTACCACCATCCACCCAGCTGCTTTGACTGGAAACACTTGTTTCCCCACTCTCACTGACACCCCTTATTCAATCCAGCAGCAAGTCCTTCTGGCTCTACCATACAAACATGCCTCACATCTGATCCCTCCCCACTGTTTCTGTCACCCTTGTTCAAGCCTCCCTTGTCTGTCACCTGATTACTGCTCTTGCTTCTCTCTCTTCCTTCTCCCAAATCCGTTATCCACAGTGCTCTTAAAAGGGAGAAATTTAAAAACCATAAATCATATTTAACAGCCTCCACTTAAAACCCTCCAGTGGTTTCCATCACACAAAATAAAATCCCAACTCCATGGGCATGAACAGGCATTGGTTTTGGATTTGGTAAATAGATGACTCAGCAGGAGAAGTAGGAGGCCGAGACCCTGATAATCACCTCCCCAGAATGGATAGGTCTTAAAATCCAGGTTACAATTGGAGTTGTTTTTGAAGTTGTGGCTATAGTTTAGGGCTGTTCCAGCCACATGAATGAGGTCTTGTGAGACAATGGGACAGACTCACACTGAGAAAATAGTCTCCTATGGCCTAGTAGTAAGGCTATCACCTACGCTCTCCCATCATCAGGCCTATGTGCTCACCAGCAGAGGCCACGGAGTCTCTGGCAGGATGAACTATATTTAAATTTCAAAATTTAGGCTCCCCACTAGGCTTCCACTGATACCACCCTAGCTGAGGAGTGTTGCCTTGTTACTGCTCCCCACATAGCCTCCACTGACCGTTGGGGCCATGACCTTGTAACTGCTGAGCGGTGGTGAAAGCCCTGACTCTCCACTGGGCCTCCAGATACCACCCCAGTGAGGAGGGTTACTGCTGGTGGGGGCTGAAGTCCAGGCTCCCCACATGGCTTCCACTGATGGGGTAGATGGTATGGGGGTGTAGCTTAAGTATAAGAACAGAAGACTGTCCTAATTATCCATGGGTATTCAGAAAGTTTTGATGAATTTGATGTGCAGGGTATCTACACAACAGGGCTCCCAGCACCTTCCTGGGATGCCTTAGAGTAAGTTGTGCTGCTGGGCAAGTGATGCTCAAAGGAAGAGGGCACTGAGTTTAGCAGCAGTTCTAAAATCTTAAAAACATTTATGAAAATCAAATAACAAAAAACACCACCAGTTATATGCTAAGGCAGTTGCCCAATTCCACCAACCGCGTTTTGCCTCAGAATATTCCAACCACACTCCTGTTACCTATTAAGCCTCTGTGTCCTCAAGACACAGAGAATACTCCCTCAACAGAGAAGCCTCTGCATGGCTGTGGTCTCCCAGTCATTCCCCAAGTTAGCACTTCTTTCTTGAGTTGGCAGCCGGCTGTCCAGCTGTTGAATCTTCACTTGGGGATTATAAGTATTTCTTTTTATAGGCTCAGACTGTTGGGTGGTACGAATTCTTTGCTTCACCAAATCACACGAACCCTTTTAGCTTTAATTTTTAAAATCAGATAAGTGGAAATCCTCGAGTCAAGAAATTGACAGTAAATGTAATATATTTTCCCCACTCTGAGGATGAATTCTGGGAGGCTGGCTATTTAAAGATAGATTTTGGGGTCTTTGGAGCTGTCAACATGAACCTGTTATTTAAAGACAATCTCTTCTGAAACCAACGGGTGCCACATGATTAATCAAACAATGACTTGCACACGTCATGCTTTGCAGGAAGGACAGAACCCTTTCCCGTCCTGAGGGGTTGGAGTTTGAGCTAGTTCAGGGAGAAAACAAAGGTGGGATTTGGAAATGTGGAATGGCCAGAGGAGTCAGCCCTAGGTATGCAGGAGGCATATTCCCAGCAGGGGCAAAAGCATAGATGTTGGGACCCACATGGGGCCTTCTCAGGCAGCGAGAAGACCAGTCTAGCTTGGGCAAAGGGTCAGCTAAACTGAGCGAAGGAGAGAAGATTTTTATCAGTGTAGGATGGGGGCTTGGCTGTGAAGGGCTTTGAAGATCAGGTTAATAATCAGTTGATACTTATTGATCACATCCCAGGTGCCATAAAATGTTCTAAGACTTTTACGCGTGTTTTAATTCTCCTATTATTATTATCGTTATTGTCAACACCAATGTAGAGCTGAGAAAACTGAAAAACAGGGAAGTTAAATGACTTTCCTAGTTGGAGTAAGTTTGAGGAGCAGGTGTGAACAGAAGCCAGCTCTGCTCTACTGCCTCTTGTTACCACTGAGCAGTTTAACCAGTCCTCTTGGCGATAGGGACCCATTGACCAATTTGGTGCACAGGTTCTCAGCAGAGGCCAGATTCACTATTAGATTACGGTGCATATTCCCCTTGGAGTGCTATTGGATGCCCAGACTTTTCCCGAGACTACATTTGCATCTTGTTCCTGTGGGACCACCGAAAGGCATTTCCCGATCGCTTGGATATCTGAGTCCAGGCATCGCAGGAAGGGAGAGATGGGATGACCAATTCCCTACAAGTGATTTTGGAGGTGGAGGGCTCTGATCCATTTGTGCAGAATCTCACACTGAGCCCAAAGGAGTCCGTGTCCTGCCATTGGAGTTGAGAAGTCAGTCAGGGGAATACAATTCATTTATTCTTTCCTTTATTCACTCAACCACTACTAGTTAAGTGCTGTCCAAGTGTCAGGAACTGAGCTGGGTGTAACAAATATAGGCAATCCAGTCTTATGTAGATTAACGTTAATTAATGAGATAATCTTAGATGTCTGTGTGACGTCAATAGAATAGAGTGATGAATGAGGAGTAAAATAGCTGGTGGGGAAAAGCCTGAATTCATGACACGTGGGATGGACCTAAAAGATTCAAAGGGGACAGCCATGTGAAGAGTGGGAGGCAGACATTCTCAGCAGAGGCAACAGAAAGTACAAAGACCCTGAGGGGAGAATGAGCCTGGTGAGGTGGAGAAAAGAAAGGCCAGTGTGGCTGGAGAGGACAACTGAGGAAGAGCTTGAAGAGAAATGAAGGCTTGGAGAAGTGGCAGGTTCAGGCCAGCTAGGGCCTTTAGAGTCTGCAGTAAGGAGTTTAAATTTTATTCTGTGTGTGATGGGAAGTCATCGAGGTTAATAAAGAAGACCCATTTCATTAACATGTGTCTGGAGAGGTTTGAACAAGTTTTGTCAAATTGCCCTTCTGAAGAAGAGCCTGGCCCGGGTCACGGGTGACACATACCTGCTGTAACAGTTAATGCTTGGGTGGGAGGTGAGCACACTCCCATGAGACGTCCTCTAAGGTGGGACAGCGGGTGGGTAGTCCTGGACTCTGTAGGTCCTGAGAAGACCAGAGAAACCAGAATTCTGAGGAAGCAGCTGTCAGGAATAGCAGAAGAGGCCTCCTGTAGGTTTTGGGCATACCTCACACAGAGAGGTGGGATCTGTGTCCCCGTCCCTAGAATCTCGGCATGTTTGTGACTCTTTTTGGCCAATAGAATGTGGTAGAGCGATGCTATGAGACTTCTGAGGCTGGGTCATAAAAAGCAATACATAAAAAGCGTTCTTGGAGGCCTGAGCTGCCATGCAGGGAGTCCAGCTTTCTTTAGTTCCAGCCCACAGGGGCCATAGGGGTGACAGTCCCAGGTGAGCCCAGCCTTCCAACCATCCCTGCCAAGGTGCAGGGCATGACAGTAAAGCCATCTGCCAGCTGAATACCATTGAGTGACCTTCGTGGCTGCTTTATGAGACTGAAGAATCGATCTTCTGAGCCCTGCACACATTCCTGGCAATAAAACCTTACCCATAAAATCATGTGATGCAATAAAACGGTTGTTGTTGTAAGCCACTAAGACTTGGGATAGCTGGTTAAGGAGCAGTAGTAAGGATCGTATGAGGACAAGAAAGAATAGCCAGACCTTGGGGTGCCAGGCATTCTGTCTGCAGAAGGCCGGGTTCTTCAACCATGGCTGACATGAGGGTTTTACCAGTCCTCAGGGGAGGCCAGAGACGTGCCCAGTGTCCAGTGGCTATTCAGGAGGGACCTCATACATATCTTTCTTAGGATCATTTCCTCAGGGACTTGCCATGAAAACACAGCTCACTGTGTTTAAAAAATCCTCAGCTACCTTTGGAGGCTAATGCCTTAGGCCACAAATCAAAAACAGCAGACCACTAACTCCAGAGCTGCTGAAAGACCTCAGTCCTGGCTTCTGTGTCATCTTGGTTTTGAGAACTGATTCCGTTCTGAGACAAATATGGGCGTTGTTTCCAAATAAAAGAAATCAAGATTCATAGCCTTTCTTCATAATTAAAGTTTCTGAAAAGAAAAACTGTGTTGGTCTCAGGTCTCTGGGTTGGTAGGGTCACCTCTGGTTTGGCTTCTTTTCTGTGTGTCACAAAATGAATTTATATGAGTGCTTAAGAAAACCCCAAAACAAAGGAGAAAAACTGCTTTGGAAAAATGATAGTGAGAATGGAGCTTTCTTGCTCTGGAGCAAACTTCTTATGAACTTCTTATGGGGCTATCCCTAGTTGCAATGTGAATTGGGTTTTCTTTATTTCATTTATGTTTTATACATGGTTCTTATTGGCCATGGGGCCTTATTCTCATTTCCAAAGGTGAGGAGCCTGAGGACAAAGGCAGGACGACTGACTTAAAGTCAGAGGTAAACAGTGTCCACAGAGTTCTTCCCCTGGTAATTGGTTAAGAACCATGGGAGATAATTCAGCCTGTCTCAGACCCTGAGTTCCATAGTCACTGTAGGTCACTCCACCATATCTCTAACAAGAATGAGGTAGTACCAACAGGTAGAAACTAACAATGGGAATGCAGATTTCACTCTGCAGGAGTCATTGACTATACTTTGGTCTTTTTACATTTAATCTCTCTTGCACACTATTACTTACTGTTGAATACTTTTGAGAATATATTTCAGTTATGTCTATTAAATTAGCTTTTCAAGAACATTCATACACACACACACACACACACACACACACACACACATATATATATATATACACACACATATGTGCATGTATTCCTATCTAATTTTTATCTAAATTTTCTGTTGTTCACTGATTCTAACTTGGAATCATTTATTTAATAGTTAGTGCGTGTCTACACTACGAGGATTCTTTGTAATTAAAAAAGATGAAACTAACAACACGGGTTTCCGATTTCTTGAGTCCATACTTATCATACTCCCTTAGGGGATTACAGTTATTATCAACATGTGGATGCAAATAGTTTTAATGTAGGCAGAACCTCTTAGTTAAAAGAATAATTCTGGACACTGAAAAACAGAAAAATCAACAGAATGCTAATTGTTCTTATGTACTGAGACCTTAAATTGTTAATCTTCTTGTGATTCATGTAACTCCATGAATCAGAAACCCAAACTCAGAGATGGAAATCTAATTTACGAAATGTTCTTCTTTAAGAATTTTTACGAGGAGATAATGGATCTTTCCTCTTTCCTGCAAAAACTTAATGAAACAAAAACTTAAATTAAAAATACTAAGTATTTGAAAATCAATTTACTTAGAACAGTTGTGCCGTGAGTTAACACGCATCCTGAGTAATTTGCCTTCATTTTCATGTTTTAATATTTTGGCTCACTGGGTCACAATTGTGAGAATCCATCCTGTTTTCATTTGCCTTCCCATTCCTGATGCTCCATCACAGTGCCGCTACCTTGTACACAGTCTCACCAGAAACGTGGTATTTGATGTACCTTTTTATGAAGCCACCTGGAACCCGCCTTTGGGGAAGGGTCAGCATTCCCTTCCCTGGACAGGCGAAGCTGCTGCACGTAAACGTTAAACGTCTTGGACAGATTCAGCCAGGCTGCTGCCTCCTGAGCGCCGCATGTTGTTTCGTTTATTATTTCTCTTTATTGCCTCTGTGCTGGCAATAAAGTTGGGTTATAAAATTAGAGCGCGGTCGCCACGTCCGGTTTCCCAGATTTCCATGTCATCTTGGGAAGCCCCAAAGTTCCTGATCGGTGCCACTGGGTATTTTCATCTGTCTTATTGAGGGTTGTGGAGATTGACAGAGCATAATTTTAAAAAAACGGGGACAGGGAAGCAAAGCTAAAGTTGACATTTTGGAGCAAACTCGTATGAAAGAAAGATTAGTTATTCAAAGCAAATTCGCCACCTTGAAGGCCCTTCTCTTGCGTGAGGACCATGTAGGTCGCAGGCAGCCCCAGGAATCCCCAGCAGAGTCCACACAGAAAGAGCCCGCGACCAGCGGGGTGACCACCCACAGAACCCAGGGGAGCGCCAGTCTGCCGGCCGCCCCGAGAGCGTGTGCGCGGGAAGCTCAGGTTCCGGAAGGGCGGCCCACCATCTCTGTCCCAGCACAGCCTCCCCAAGCCTTCAGCTAACCTGACGGTCGTTTGACTTTTGTCTCCACTGGCCACTCCTTTCTAAGCGAGAAGGAGTGGCTCTCTTTGAAGAGGGGAAACTCAAGGAGGTCTAAACACAAAAATTATCCTCAGAGAAGTTTTCTTTGCTTTCTTTCGTCTAAAGCATGGAATCGATTTAAAAAAGAAAAGGAAAAACAAACAAGCAAACACTCCCCGTGCCCCTGCAAATATTCTCCCGAGACACACAATCTAAAAAAAATATGTTTTATTGCGAGGAAAACTAGCTAATGGTATTGATAACTACCTTTGGATGAGGCCTACCTGTATTTGATCTCCTGTGATTTTTACAACCACTCCATGAGGTAGGAACTGCAATATCCCCACGCCACACAGAAGAGGAGCTGGACCTACTCACCCAAAGTACACAGCTGCTGACTCCAGCCTGGGTCTGGCTGACCCTGGAGCTCACGCCCATGACCCTCAAGCAGTATTTTGCCCTTGAACTTAATGCTCCTGGCTGGGTGACCATAGCTGCCTCCAGAGAGGAGCTCCCCCAGGGCAGTGGTTCCTAATGGGGAGCGAGTTTACCCCCTAGGGGACATTTGGCAATGTCTGGAGACATTTTTGATTGCTGAAACTTGCAACTGGCCAGGGATGCAACTCGACATCCCATACTTCAAAGGATAGCCTCCACAACAAAGAATTATCTGGCTGAAAATGTCAAGTGTCCAGGTGGAAAACCCTGCCATAGATGCTTCCTTCTATTATGTGACATTTAAGTTTAATGTGGTTTACTATGTTGTGAATAATCGGAAAGAGAGGAAACTGTAGGGTGAAAATGAAACTGTTCCCATAAATCCTCACCCATGGCAATATCAGCCCGTGCCTTTATGTGCAAAATGCTTCAGAAATCACACCAAAGCCACAATATTTTCTCCTTAAAACTTGGGCAGGATGTGCACACCTATGAGACTCAGTGTAATGGACAATTGATGGTTGCCGCCCTGCTATTGTTGAGTCCATTCTTTCCTCCCTCTTTGGGACAGCCGCATCTGGATCTCCAGGCGATTCTGAAGAGTCAGTATCACCCCAGATCCTGGGGTGGAGCTTGTTGCTGAGAGGTGGGCATGTGACCAAAGCAGAGAGAACGTCTGTCTGTTTTCTGGGAATCCTGGGACAGAGCTCTCCTCCTAAGGGTGAGCGGGAGTGAGAGTCAGAGGTCAGGAACAGCTCTGGCCATTTTTCTACCATGAGGGAAGTTCTGACACGGGTGACAGTCCTGCAGCTGGCTGGTACCCGTGGTAAGCAGGGGCTCATCTTTGTCAGTGGCAGCCTGCTTCCTTCTCCACCTCCAAGCCTTCGCTTAAGCAGTTCCCTCTGCCTGGAATAGCCTCCCAGGGCTGTTTCCTGACCTCCTTCAAAGCTCAGCCGCGTACCCTCTCCTCGATGAAGCCTTCCTTGAATACTCTAAATTTGAGTCTGTTTATTGACTGTGACAGCTGAGTTACGTGGTGTATTTTCATTATCTACCCAGATAGATGATAAGCCCCTGGAAGGCAGGCTTGTGTCCTATAGTCCTCTCTATTCTGTGCTTATTGTCTAACAGGCCAGAGGGCTGCAGGCAGAGAGCCACACAGGCTGTGTGACTGGAGGTCCCATTTTGCCTGGCTTTGTTTGGAAGATGAGAACAGACAGGTGGTTGGGGGAGACAGGCTTTGTGATGCTACACTTTCTAAGTCCCCTCTGCCAACCTGGGACCCACACGTTTGTGTGATATTCATGTCCTCAAATGGGTCTAGCTGGCTCAGCCTATTGCCTCTGTCCTCTTTTCTGCTCCCTCCTTTATGATCATTTCTTATGCTTCATCCGCTCCCCCACTTCTCAGCTAGGGAACAGCCAACTAGTTTTTCACTTCCTGCGCCTCCTTTCCTCGCCTGGCTTATAGGGAAGTTATGAGGCTTAATGGAGCCATCCCATGCACTGTGTGTACTCGTTGAATGGTAGGTGTTATGAAGAGCCACAGGGTGGGTGAATGCAGAGGAAGAAAGGGAAACAAACAGTTTTATCAGCTACTTATGCAGTTTGTCAGAGTTGGGGGTGTCTTTTTTTTTCTTCAATTTTCTATTTTATTAAAGTAGAGTTAAAAAGTTTTGAGTTTTCTACCTAGGAAAAGACTGGTCAGCTTTGGCTGCTTCATAGAAAAGTTATCATTCAAAAAAAAAACAAATAAAAATCCATAGTTGCCTTTGTGACTTAAAAGAAACAAACAACTATTTTAAAAGTTACCAAAACTCCAACCATATCTGAGACCATTATAAATTTCAAGCAGTAGATTTACCACACATATAACATTTTCATATTCTAACATAGCAAAGCATAAACACATAATTTGGCTACATCTAATTATTTCAGAAAAGTTAAACAAGTAACAAAGTTATGACTATAAAACTTTGGTAGTTTTTTTCTTTAAAAAGTAACAAACCTTAACTCTTTAATAAAGGAACACAAAACAATCCTTAAATTTCTTATAAATAGCTCTCAAGACATATATTACCCATCTGCTGCAAGCTTTCTTTACATGAGAGAATTTCCCAGGATACTTCACCACAAAGGATTATCTTCAAGAATTCTTCCAACATTTTACTCACATAAATATGATTAAACACCTGCAGAAGTAGATGTGGATAAATGCATTCTTTTTCTTTTTTTTAACATCTTTATTGGAGTATAATTGCTTTACAATGGTGTGTTAGTTTCTGCTGTATAACAAAGTGAATCAGCTATACATGTACATATATCCCCATATCTCCTCCCTCTTGCGTCTCCCTCACACCTTACCTGTCCCACCCCTCTAGGTGGGCACAAAGTACTGAGCTGATCTCCCTGTGCTATGTGGCTGCATCCCACTAGCTACCTATTTTGCATTTGGTAGTGTACATGAGTCCATGACACTCTCTCACTTCATCCCAGCATACCCTTCCCTCTCCCTGTGTCCTCAAGTTCATTCTCTATATCTGTCACTTTATTTCTGTCCTGCCCCTAGGTTATTCAGAACAATTTTTTTTTTAAGACTCCATATATATGTGTTAGCATATGGCATTTATTTTCCTCTTTATGACTCACTTCACTCTGTATGACAGACTCTAGGTCCATCTACCTCACTACAAATAACTCAATTTCATTTCTTTTTATGGCTGAGTAATATTCCATTGCATATATGTGCCACATCTTCTTTATCCATTCATTTGTCAATGGACACTTAGGTTGCTTCCATTTCCTGGCTATTGTAAAGAGAGCTGCAATGAACGTTGTGAAACATGACTCCTTTTGAATTATGGTTTTCTCATGGTATGCCCAGTAGTGGGATTGCTGGGGCGTATGGTAGTTCTATTTTTAGTTTTTTAAGGAACCACCATACTGTTCTCCATAGTGACTGTATCAATTTATATTCCCATCCAACAGTGCAAGGGTGTTCCCTTTTCTCCACACCCTCTCCAGCATTTATTGTTTGTAGATTTTTGATGATGGCCATTCTGACTGGTGTGAGGTGATACCTCTTTGTAGTTTTGATTTGCATTTCTCTAATGATTAGTGATGTTGAGCATCCTTTCATATGTTTGTTGGCTACCTGGTGTATCTTTGGAGAAGTGTCTATTTAGGTCTTCCACCCATTTTTGGATTGGGTTGTTTTTGTTTTTTTCTTTTTTTTTTGATATTGAGCTCCATGAGCTGCTTGAAAATTTTGGAGATAAATCCTTTGTCAGTTGCTTTTGCAAATATTTTCTCCCATTCTGAGGGTTGTCTTTTGGTCTTGTTTATGGTTTCCTTTGCTGTGCAAAAGCTTTTAAGTTTCATTAGGTCCCATTTGTTTGTTTTTGTTTTTATTTCCATTTCTCTAGGAGGTGGGTCAGAAAGGATCTTGCTGTGATTTATGTCATAGAGTGTTCTGCCTATGTTTTCCTCTAAGAGTTTGATAGTTTCTTGCCTTATGTTTAGGCCCTTAATCCGTTTTGAGTTTATTTTTCTGTATGGTGTTAGGGAGTGTTCTAATTTCATCCTTTTATGTGTAGTTGTCCTGTTTTCCCAGCACCACATATTGAAGAGGTTGTCTCTTCTCCATTGTATATTCTTGCCTCTTTTATGAAAGATATGGTGATCATATGTGCATGGGTTTATCTCTGGAGTTTCTATCCTGTTCCATTGATCTAGGTATTTTTTGATTTCCTCTTTGATTTCTTCAGTGATCCATTGGTTATTCAGTAGTGTATTGTTTAACCTCCATGTGTTTTATTTTTTACAGATTTTTTCCTGTAATTGATATCTAGTCTCATAGTGTTGTGGTCGGAAAAGATACTTGATACAATTTCAATTTTCTTAAACTTACCAAGGCTTGATTTGTGACCCAAGATATGATCTATCCTGGAGATTGTTCCATGAGCCCTTGAGAAGAAAGTGAATTCTATTGTTTTTGGATGGAATGTCCTATAAATATCAATTAAGTCCATCTTGCTTAATGTATCATTTAAATCTTGGGCTTCCTTATTTATTTTCATTTTGGATGATCTGTCCATTGGTGAAAGTGGGGTGTTAAAGTCCCCTACTATGGCTGTGCTACTGTTGATTTCCCCTTTTATGGCTGTTAGCATGTGTTTGCCTTAAGTATTGAGGTGCTCCTATGTTGGGTGCATAAATATTTACATTTGTTATATCTTCTTCTTAGATTGATCCCTTGATCATTATGTAGTGTCCTTCTTTGTCTATTATAATATTCTTTATTTTAAAGTCTATTTTTTCTGATATAAGAATTGCTACTCCAACTTTCTTTTGATTTCCATTTGCATGGAATATCTTTTTTGATACCCTTACTTTCAGTCTGTATGTGTCCCTAGGTCTGAAGTGGGTCTCTTGTAGACAGCATATATACAGGTCTTGTTTTTGTATCCATTCAGCCAGTCTATACCTTTTGGTTGGAGCATTTACTCCATTTACATTTAAGGTACTTATAGATATGTATGTTCCTATTACTATTTTCTTAATTGTTTTGGGTTTGTTATTGTAGGCCTTTTCCTTCTCTTGTGTTTCCTGCCTAGAGAAGTTCCTTTAGCATTTGTTGTAAAGCTGGTTTGGGGGTGCTGAATTCTCTTAGCTTTTGCTTGTCTATAAATGTTTTAATTTCTCCGTCGAATCTGAATGAGATCCTTGCTGGGTAGAGTAATAGGTTATTACTTGGTTATAGGTTTTTCCCTTTCATCACTCTAAATATGTCCTGCCACTCCCTTCTGGCTTGCAGAGTTTCTGCTGAAAGATCAGCTGTTAACCTTATGGGGATTCTCTTGTATGTTATTTGTTGTTTTTCCCTTGCTGCTTTTAATATTTTTTCTGTGTATTTAATTTTTGATAGTTTGATTAGTGTGTGTCTTGGCGTGTTTCTCCTTGGATTTATCCTGTATGGTACTCTCTGTGTTTCCTGGACTTGATTGACTCTTTCCTTTCCCATATTAGGGAAGTTTTCAACTATAATCTTTTCAATTATTTTCTCAGTCCCTTTTTTTTTCTCTTCTTCTTCTGGGACCCCTATAATTCAAATGTTGGTGCATTTAATGTTGTCCCAGAGGTCTCTGAGACTGTTCTCAATTCTTTTCATTCCTTTTTCTTTATTCTGCTCTGTAGTATTTATTTCCACTATTTTATCTTCTAGGTCATTTATCCGTTCTTCTCCCTCAGTTATTCTGCTATTGATTCCTTCTAGAGAATTTTTAATTTCATTTATTTTGTTGTTCATCACTGTTTGTTTGCTCTTTAGTTCTTCTAGGTACTTGTTAAACGTTTCTTGTATTTTCTCCATTCTATTTCCAAGATTTTGGATCATCTTTACGATCATTACTCTGATTTCTTTTTCATGTAGACTGCCTATTTCCTCTTCATTTGTTAGGTCTGGTGTGTTTTTACCTTGCTCCTTCATCTGCTGTGTCTTTTTCTGTCTTCTCATTTTGCTTAACTTATTGTGTTTGTGTTCCCCTTTTTGCAGGCTGCAGGTTTGTAGTTCCCTTTGTTTTTGGTGTCTGTCCCCATTAGCTAAGGTTTGTTCAGTGGGTTGTGTAGGCTTCCTGGTGGAGGGGACTAGGTCCTGTGTTCTGGTGGATGAGGCTGGATCTTGTCTTTCTGTTGGGCAGGACCATGTCTGGTGGTGTGTTTTGGGGTGTCTGTGACCTTATTATGATTTTAGGGAGCCTCTATGCTAATGGGCTGGGTTTTGTTCCTGTCTTGCTAGTTGTTTGGAATAGGGTGTCCAGCATTGTAGCTTTCTGGTCGTTGAGTGGAGCTGGGTCTTAGTGTTGAGACGGGTACCCCAGGGAGCTTTCATAGTTTGATATTACATGGAGCTGGGAGGTCTCTGGTGGAGCAATGTCGTGAACTTGGCTCTCCCCCCTCAGAGGCACAGGCCTGACACCCGGCCGGAGCACCAAGACCCTATCAGTCACATGGCTCAGAACAATAGGGAGAGAAAAAGAAAGAAAGAAAGAAAAAATAAAACAAAGGCATTAAAGTAAAAAATAAAAAAATTAAAATTTAATAAAAGGAAAGAAAGAAAGAAGAGAGCAACCAAACCCAAAAAGAAATTCACCAATGATAGCAAGCACTAAAAAGTTTAGTAAAAAAACAAAAAGAAACCAAAAAAACAAAAACAACAGTCAAAAAAAAATAATGGACAGACAGATCCCTTGGACAAATGGTAAATGCAATGCTATACAGACAAAATCACACAAAGAAGCATACACATACACACTCACAAAAAGAGAAAAAGGGAAAAAAATATATCTATATATAAGAAAACAAAAAGTAAGAGAGCAACCATTCAATAAACAAATCTACCAATGATAATAAGCTCTATATACTAAACTAAGATAAACATAAAACCAGACACAAATTAGATGCAGAAAGCAAACCCCAAGTCTACAGTTGCTCCCAAAGTCCACCGCCTCAATTTTGGGATGGTTTGTTTTCTATTCAGGTATTCCAGAGATGCAGGGTACATCAAGTTGATTGTGGAGATTTAATCTGCTGCTCCTGAGGCTTCTGGGAGAGATTTCCCTTTCTCTTCTTTGTTCACACAGCTCCTGGGGTTCAGCTTTGGATTTGGCCCCATCTCTGCATGTAGGTCACCTGAGGGCGTCTGTTCTTTGCTCAGACAGGACGGGGTTAAAGTAGCAGCTGATTCGGGGGCTCTGGCTCGCTCAGGCGGGGGGGAGGGAGGGGTACAGAATGCGGGGTGAGCCTCCAGTGGCAGAGGCCAGCGTGATGTTGCAACAGCCTGAGGTGTGCTGTGTGTTCTCCTGGGGAAGTTGTCCCTGGATATCGGGACCCTGGCAGTGGAAGACTGCACAGGCTCCCAGGAGGGGAGGTGTGGATAGTGACCTGTGCTCGCACACAGGCTTCTTGGTGGCTGCAGCAGCAGCCTTAATGTTTCATGCCCGTCTCTGTTGTCCACGCTGATAGCTGCAGCTCACGCCCATCTCTGGAGATTGTTTAGGTGCTGCTATAAATCCCCTGTCCTCACTCACCCTGAAACAATGGTCTCTTGCCTCTTAGGCAGTTCCAGACTTTTCCTGAACTCCCTCCTGGCTAGCTGTGGCACACTAGCCCCCTTCAGGCTGTGTTCACGCAGCCAGCCCCAGTCCTCTCCCTGCGATCTAAGCTCTGAAGCCTGAGCCTCAGCTCCCAGCGCCCACCCACCCTGGAGGGTGAGCAGACAAGCCTCTCAGGCTGATGAGTACTGGTCAGCTCTGATGCTCTTTTCAGGAATCTCTCCTCTTTGCTCTCTGCACCCCTGTGGCTGCGCTCTCCTCCGTGGCTCCAAAGCTTCCCCCCCACCACCCCTTGTCTCCGCCAGTGAAAAGCCTTCCTATTGAGTGGAAACATTTCCTCCTTCACTGTTCCCTCCCAGAGGTGCAGGTCCTGTCCCTATACTTTTGTCTGTTTTCTTTTGCCCTACCGAGGTACGTGGGGAGTTTCTTGCCTTTTGGGAAGTCTAAGGTCTTCTGCCAGCGTTCAGTAAGTGTTCTGTAGGAGTTGTTCCACATGTAGATGTATTTCTGATGTATTTGTGGGGAGGAAGGTGATCTCACGTCTTACTCCTCCACCATCTTGAAGGTCTCCCCCGGATAAATGCATTGTTAATCCACCCTTCCCTAAGTAAGTCTTTGCTGCAAGGATTTTGCTTTTAAAAAAAGAACACCTCTTTGGTAAAAGCCAAATATTTCCCCCTTTCAAAATGAATGCCTCTGCAAACGATTTACTGAGGGGGGGAAGAAAAGAGAAAGATCTTTAGAATGGCTAGCATTAATTCAAAAGATCTGTGTTCTGCGAAGAAGGCCCAACATTAGAGAGTACATCTCTGCCTAAAATGCGAAACTGGATTAAAATGTCTGGGGCTTTACAAATATATTAAAGATGGCAGGAAACAGTTAAGAACAAGGCCAGAGGGATTTAGTAAATTAAGGAGAAGACCCTACAGAGAATGCCATGAACCCGGGGTGGGCCTCAGCACTGTCCCTGATTAAGGAGGGCCTAGCGTGCTGTCTGGATGTGTGGGGTCTTGGCCCAAGGTCACATCCTTCTTAGTTATAGCTAAAACCCCCTTTCAATTCTTACATCAGAGGGTTAGGACACAAATGTACAGCAAAATGAGATGCTCTTCAGAAAGGCAGTCAAAGGAGAAAAAGGCCTAGGCAGCTTAAATGTACACAGGCTCTGGAATTCCCTTTGCAGGGTAACAGGAAGCACCAATGGTAGTAAACTTCTGGCCAAAATTAAATAAGCACATAATCTTAAAAATGCAAAAGGTGACAATTTTGGGGGAATTAGCACTTCACAGAGGTCATCCATAATGAAGGTGCCTCTGAGCAATTAGAAATAAACAATGGGGGTGTGGGAGCCCCCCTGCTGGCCATTCCTAATGGGCACCAGAGCCCCAAATCCCCAGTAACCCCACCCTCCATCAGCCCACATGCATACGGCCCAGCTAGTCTACAAAGGAGCTCCAAAGACCTCAGGTGAACAATTCTTTCAAGCCGTTTCCCAAGAAACCGTGAGGACAAAAGCAAAACCAGCTAACTGGTATTAAAAAATTCAACTCAGGCTTCCCTGGTGGCACAGTGGTTGAGAGTCCGCCTGCTGATGCAGGGGACACGGGTTCGTGCCCCGGTCCAGGAAGATCCCATATGCCACGGAGCGGCTGGGCCTGTGAGCCATGGCCGCTGAGCCTGCGCATCCGGAGCCTGTGCTCCGCAACGGGAGAGGCCACAACAGTGAGAGGCCCACGTACCGCAAAAAAAAAAAAAAAATTCAACTCACTAAGGAGAAAGTAGGGTTTCCAAAAGACTTTGACAAAAAAGTCTCTGGTCTTCAGTCAGGTGACACTTCTAGACATACACAGCAACACTAGTTGGGGGTATCTTATACATAGTCATTCATTAGACTCTGCTGTCCGGTGCAATGGCCACTGGCCACAGATGGCCACAGATGAAACGTGGCTGGTACAAATTGACAAGTGCTGCAAATGTAAAACACACACTGGATTTTGAAGACTTATGAAAAAAGGAATGTATGATATTATTTCTATTTCTCTTTATATTGATTACATATTGAAGTAATATTTTAGATATATTTGGTTTAATAAAATACATTATTAAAATTAATTTCAGCTGTTTCTTTTTTATGAGGTTACTAGAAAATGTTCAATTATATCTGTTACTCCCATTGTATTTTTAGTCTCGGCAGAGCCTTCTGTAGTGGGACTTCTGGGTGTTGAACAGAGCTTCCAGCCCACATTGTATTGGACTGTGATGGCTGAAATCCCACTTTAGCAGCCTCATTTCTATGCGCAGGGAAATTTTAAGTCTCCTCGGGGGATTTTAAACTGCTCTCAGTTATTTGCACCTTAATACATGTCAATGAGCACTGTGTTGTGCTCTCTTTCTCTTTTTTTTTTTTTTTTTTGTGGAAAGCAGGTTTTGGTAGGAGGAAGTGGGAAGCAGAAGGGAACAAGGACCATGAGAACAATGAGTAGGAAAGAGTGTGAACAGGGTCCCCACCCAAGTGGGTGAAGGGGTTGCTGAATGAGGCCATGGTGGAATTGAGTCACAAATGTTGCCTTCACAGCTCTGTGTCTTTATTCCTTTTGAACTTCCGGCAGTACTGTCACAATGGTCTGCATGTTGTTGGTGAGCCCAGAATAACTGTACAGACTTGGTGACCAAAAGTAATATTTAAAAGAAGGATTCAGGGCTTCCCTGGTGGCGCAGTGGTTGAGAGTCTGCCTGCCGATGCAGGGGACACGGGTTCGTGCCCCGGTCCGGGAAAATCCCACATGCCGTGGAGCGGCTGGGCCCGTGAGCCATGGCCGCTGAGCCTGTGCGTTTAGAGCCTGTGCTCCGCAACGGGAGAGGCCACAACAGTGAGAGGACCACGTATCGGGGAAAAAAAAAGAAGGATTCAGCTATGAAGGACAATTTCTCACTTGAAGTGATCTGGTCTTGAGCCTGCAAACCATCATTGGATGAGTAGTTGTCAATTCCTTATTGGGTAAGGAGTTTTACTAGGAGTTTTCCTCCTTACCTTTTTTCGTAGCGTATTGAGATGCGTTCAGGATCACGACTTCATTGACAAGGGAGGAACCCCTTGAGGCTCAGAGAAAAGGCAGTGGCCTGATTTTGATCACATAGAAACCAAAAATCCAGGACAAGATTTGGCTTCTATCATTGAACCACCCAATGGACAGGCTAGATTCTCAAGGGAGGTGAGTGCTAATATTGATTTTCTCTGATTCAGAATTTCAAGGAAGCAACAAGTCAGAGGAGCAGTCATTTGCAAAATGGCCACCTCCTGAAATGGCAATGCTTTGTTGAACCTGGTTTTTTGTTTTGTGCTACTGAAGTGACTTCAATTTCCTGATATAAGGGATTGGGTTCCTTTAATTCTGAGGAAAACACTACTGGTTTTTCAAATCATTTTCCAAAAAGAACTTAAATGAGGAAATATAATATTTAGTTCCCACAACAAGAGACATGGAAAAGCTACCAGGACTGTCACATACTGTGGGGGCGCTCAGAATTGCCTCTGTTTCTGGGGTCCTAATCTTGGGAAGACTAACTTCAGACACGATTGCGATCCTTAAATGCAATTCCACTCTCTCTCTCTCCCCTCTCTTTAAAATTATCTTCAAGTAAACTAACTCAACTATTTTTTTCTTTTTCTTCTTTTTTTTTCTTTGAGAATGTGAAAGATGACTGTCTAGCATGGGGAATGCTACTCTGTAATGGCCTATATGGGAAAAGGTTCTAAAAAATAGTGGATATATGTATATGTATAACTGATTCACTTTGCTGTACACCTGAAACTAACACAACATTGTAAAGCAACTATACACCAATAAAAAACCCACAAAAATACCCCAAAACTAAATACATATGTATAAATAAATAAAACACACACACACAGAGAATATGAAAGATGATGAGAAAGGCTCTTAGAACAGACCTTAATTTGAGGGAGAAATACTGAACTTATCTTCCTCACTTCATAAAAAATCCTTGAAGGAAACTGCCCTTGTTAAAATTCCTTTTGTTAAAAAGCTGTGAAGTCAAAAATGTTGTTGAACAATAGTTTTTCACACAGAAGGGGGCTTCTGTCTGTAGTTCCCCTCTGAACCCTGCTGCTCCCTCAGGAACAATCAGGGCAGAATGAGGGCTCTGCTGCGGGTCCCCTCTGTCGCATGTCCTCTCCGACTTCCCATTTGGCCTCAACACTATTATCTCCCTCTTTGTCCTTTCCTTTTTCCTGTCCATTAGGAAAGCTATCGGAAAAGCGACTTTTATAACTTCTAGTTAAAACATCTCTTTTGAGGCAAATGTTGTCAGTGCTGTGATTGGAGTTTTATCTAAACTCTGATACTTTGCTTGAGAACATTGACTGAGATCTACATCAGAAATATATAGGTACAGTGTTTGTTTTGTTTCATTTATTTATTTTCAGAACACTGCTATGAATTCCTAAAATGAAATGAAAGGTTTTCAGTAATTAGAACTTGAAAAGAATAGGTCCCTGTCGGTAGGAAATTTCTGGTGGCATTGGTTTGTGTCATCCTTCCTTCCTTCCTCCCTCCCTATGGAGACCATGGACTCTAACCTGGCCCATTTGACAACCTCAGGTACAGTGGTCCTGCTCGGCTGAGAGGTCAAAGGTGAAAAAGATTCAGTCCCTGCCTTCAAGAAGTATTCAACAATTATTTTTGCAGGCTGGATGCTGGTCGTAGGGACTTGCTAGTATCCTGTGTGCTAAATGCTCTCCCTGTCATGTCCATTTTTCTGATAATATTTAGTGCATTCTGACCAACCTCCAACAACCTGCACCTGTGTCTAAGAGCTCATTTCCTACCAACCCTGTCTCCCACTACAGAAGACCATGCAGCCTGCCTGTGGCCCACAAGACGTACCACAGAATGAATACTCCCTGGAGTGGCCGTCAGCCACGAATCTAGGGAGAAGTGTATAAGTCCTCCTTGGGGATGACTCTGAGGTACGGGGTGCCCCATTTCTTAGGGCTACCCACAGGCTTAAGCTTCAGTTGCCCACTGGCAGTGGCAGCTGGCTTGATGGAACACCCTTTATTGTCCTCCCCGTGTCCCTTCTGCACTCTCTTGGCAGAGTCCAGGTGCCTCTACTTGAGTCCTTGTCTCCAGGTCAGTTTCTGGGGGAACTGAGAAGTCACCTGGATGTAGCTGGTCACAAAAGTAAATGATATTGGGCATCAAAGAAGGGGGATGTATAAGTATGTTTGGAACGTAAATTTTGCTGTTTATGTGCTTTGACTTACAAAAACAAAATTTCCCTCAAATGGTCTTTATTCTACTAGGATTTCCCATGCACAGTCAGGAGACCTTGGACTCTCAGGATGTCTGAAAGCATGTGGGTGGAGAGGAAACTCGATGGCATAATTTTCTGGACTGTGTCAGCTCTGGGAAGGGTATATAATAAAATATAATTACCTGCAGATCTATTATATATATATATATATATATATATATATGTAAATCTTTATTGCAGAATAATTGCTTTACAATGGTGTGTTAGTTTCTGCTTTGTAACAAAGTGAATCAGTTATACATATACATATGTTCCCATATCTCTTACCTCTTGTGTCTCCCTCCCTCCCACCCTCCCTATCCCACCCCTCTAGGTGGTCACAAACCACCGAGCTGATCTCCCTGTGCTATGCAGCTGCTTCTCACTAGCTATCCATTTTACGTTTGGTAGTGTATATATGTCCATGCCTCTCTCTCACTTTGTCACAACTTACCCTTCCCCCTCCCCATATCCTCAAGCCCATTCTCTAGTAGGTATGTGTCTTTATTCCTGTCTTACCCCTAGGTTCTTCATGACCCTTTTTTTTTTTTCTTAGATTCCATATATATGTGTTAGCATACGGTATTTGTTTTTCTCTTTCTGACTTACTTCACTCTGTATGACAGACTCTAGGTCCATCCAACTCACTACAAATATCTCAATTTCATTTCTTTTTATGGCTGAGTAATATTCCATTGTATATATGTACCACATCTTCTTTATCCATTCATCCGATGATGGACACTTAGGTTGCTTCTATGTCCTGGCTATTGTAAATAGAGCTGCAACGAACATTTTGGTACATGACTCTTTTTGAATTATGGTTTTCTCAGGGTATATGCCCAGTAGTGGGATTGCTGGGTAGTATAGTAGTTCTATTTTTAGTTTTTTAAGGAACCTCCATACTGTTCTGCATAGTGGATGTATCAATTTACATTCCCACCAGCAGTGCAAGAGTGTTCCATTTTCTCCACACCCTCTCCAGCATTTATTATTTCTAGATTTTTTGATGATGGCCATTCTGACCAGTGTGAGATGATATCTCATTGTAGTTTTGATTTGCATTTCTCTAATGATTAATGATGTTGAGCATTCTTTCATGTGTTTGTTGGCAATCTGTATGTCTTCCTTAGAGAAATGTCTATTTAGGTCTTCTGCCCATTTTTGGATTGGGTTGTTTGATTTTTGGTATTGAGCTGCATGAGCTGCTTGTAAATTTTGGAGATGAATCCTTTGTCAGTTGCTTCATTTGCAAATATTTTCTCCCATTCTGAGGGTTGTCTTTTGGCCTTGTTTATGGTTTCCTTTGCAGTGCAAAAGCTTTTAAGCTTCATTAGGTCCCATTTGTTTATTTTTGTTTTTATTTCCATTTCTCTAGGAGGAGGGTCAAAAAGGATCTTGCTGTGATTTATGTCATAGAGTGTCCTGCCTATGTTTTCCTCTAAGAGTTTGATAGTGTCTGGCCTTACATTTAGGTCTTTAATCCATTTTGAGTTTATTCTTGTGTATGGTGTTAGGGATTGTTCTAATTTCATACTTTTACATGTACCTATCCAGTTTTCCGAGCACCACTTATTGAAGAGATTGTCTTTTCTCCACTGTATATTCTTGCCTCTTTTATCAAAGATAAGGTGACCATATGTGCGTGGGTTTATCTCTCGGCTTTCTATCCTGTTCCAGTGATCTATATTTCTGTTTTTGTGCCAGTACCATACTGTCTTGATTACTGTAGCTTTGTAGTACAGTCTGAAGTCAGGGAGCCTGATTCCTCCAGCTCCATTTTTCGTTCTCAAGATTGCCTTGGCTATTTGGGGTCTTTTGTGTTTCCATACAAATTGTGAAATTTTTTGTTCTAGTTCTGTGAAAAATGTCAGTGGTAGTTTGATATGGATTGCATTGAATCTGTAGATTGCTTTGGGAAGTAGAGTCATTTTCACAATGTTGATTCTTCCAATCCAAGAACATGGTATATCTCTCCATCTATTTGTATCACCCTTAATTTCTTTCATCAGTGTCTTATAATTTTCTGCATACAGGTCTTTTGTCTCCTTACATAGGTTTATTCCTAGATATTTTATTCTATATGTTGCAATGGTAAATGGCAGTGTTTTCTTAATATCACTTTTAGATTTTTCATCATTAGTGTAGAGGAATGCAAGAGATTTCTATGCATTGATTTTGTATCCTGCTACTTTACCAAATTCATTGATAAGCTCTAGTAGTTTTCTCATAGCATCTTTAGCATTCTCTATGTACAGTATCATGTCATCTGCAAACAGTGACAGCTTTACTTCTTCTTTTCCAATTCGGATTCCTTTTATTTCCTTTTCTTCTCTGATTGCTGTGGCTAAAACTTCCAAAACTATGTTGAATAAGAGTGGTGAGAGTGGGCAAGCTTGTCTTGTTCCTGATCTTAGTGGAAATGGTTTCAGTTTTTCACCATTGAGGACGATGTTGGCTGTGGGTTTGTCATATATGGCCTTTATTATGTTGAGGAAAATTCCCTCTACGCCTACTTTCTGGAGGGTATTTATCATAAATGGGTGTTGAATTTTGTCGAAAGCTTTCTCTGCATCTATTGAGATGATCATATGGTTTTTCTCCTTCAGTTTGTTAATATGATGTATCACGTTGATTGACTTGCATATATTGAAGAATCCTGGCATTCCTGGGATAAACCCGACTTGATCATGGTGTATCATCCTTTTAATGTGCTGTTGGATTCTGTTTGCTAATATTTTGTTGAGGATTTTTGCATCTATGTTCATCAGTGATATTGGCCTGTAGTTTTCTTTCTTTGTGACATCTTTGTCTGGTTTTGGTATGAGGGTGATGGTGTCCTCATTGAATGAGTTTGGGAGTGTTCCTCCCTGTGCTATATTGTGGAAGAGTTTGAGAAGGATAGGTGTTAGCTCTTCTCTAAATGTTTGATAGAATTCGCCTGTGAAGCCATCTGGTCCTGGGCTTTTGTTTGATGGAAGATTTTTAATCACAGTTCCAATTTCAGTGCTTGTGATTGGTCTGTTCATATTTTCTATTTCTTCCTGGTTGGCAGGTTGTGCATTTCTAAGAATTTGTCCATTTCTTCCAGGTTGTCCATTTTATTGTCATAGAGTTGCTTGTAGTAATCTCTCATGACCCTTTGTATTTTTGCAGTGTCAGTTGTTACTTCTCCTTTTTCATTTCTAATTTATTGATTTGAGTCTTCTCCCTTTTTTTCTTGATGAGTCTGGCTAATGGTTTACCATTTTTTTAATCTTCTCAAAGACCCAGCTTTCAGTTTTATTGATCTTTGCTATCATTTCCTTCATTTCTTTTTCATATATTTCTGATCTGATCTTTATGATTTCTTTCCTTCTGCTGACCATGGGGATTTTTGTTCTTCTTTCTCTAATTGCATTAGGTACAATGTTAGGTTGTTTATTTGAGATGTTTCCTGTTTCTTAAGGAAGGATTCTATTGCTATAACCTTCCCTCTTAGAACTGCTTTCTCTGCATCCCATAGGTTTTTGGTCGTCGTGCCTCCATTGTCATTTGTTTCTAGGTATTTTTTGATTTCCTCTTTGATTTCTTCAGTGATCACTTCGTTATTAAGTAGTGTATTGTTTAGCCTCCATGTGTTTGTATTTTTTACAGATCTTTTCCTGTAATTGATATCTAGTCTCAAAGTGCTGTGGTCGGAAAAGATACTTGATATGATTTTAATTTTCTTAAATTTACCAAGGCTTGATTTGTGACCCAAGATATGATCTATTCTGGAGAATGTTCCATGAGCACTTAGGAAAAAGGTGTATTGTGTTGTTTTTGGATGGAATGTCCTATAAATAACAATTAAGTCCATCTTGTTTAATGTATCATTTAAAGCTTGTGTTTTCTTATTTATTTCATTTTGGATGACCTGTCCATTGGTGAAAGTGGGGTGTTAAAGTCCCCTACTATGATTGTGTTACTGTCCACTTCCCCTTTTATGGCTGTTAGTATTTGCCTTATGTATTGAGGTACTCCTATGTTGGGTGCATAAGTATTTACAATTGTTATATCTTCTTCTTGGATCGATCCCTTGATCATTATGAAGTGTCCTTCTTTGTGTCTTGTAATAGTCTTTATTTTAAAGTCTATTTTGTCTGATATGAGAACTGCTACTCCAGGTTTCTTTTGATTTCCATTTGCATGGAATATCTTTTTCCATCCCCTCACTTTCAGTCTGTATGTGTCCCTAGGTCTGAAGTGGGTCTCTTGTAGACAGCATATATATGGGTCTTGTTTTTGTATCCAGTCAGTCTCTGTCCTTTGGTGGGAGCTTTTAGTCCATTTACATTTAAGGTAATTATCGATATGTATGTACCTATTCCCATTTTCTTAACTGTTTTGGGTTTGTTATTGTAGGTCCTTCTCTTCTCTTGTGTTTCTTGCCTAGAGAAGTTCCTTTAGCATTTGTTTTAGAGCTGGTTTGGTGGTGCTGAACTCTCTCACTCCATCAAATCTGAATGAGATCCTTGCTGGGTAGAGTAATCTTCGTTGTAGGTTTTTCTCCTTCATCACTTTAAATATGTCCTGCCACTCCCTTCTGGCTTGCAGACTTTCTGCTGAAAGATCAACTGTTAACCTTATGGGGATTCCCTTGTATGTTATTTGTTGTTTTTCCCTTGCTGATTTTAATATGTTTTCTTTGTATTTAATTTTTGATAGTTTGATTAGTATGTGTCTTGGCACGTTTCTCTTTGGATTTATCCTGTATGGGACTCTCTGTGCTTCCTGGACTTGATTAACTATTTCCTTTCCCATATTAGGGAAGTTTTCAACTATAATCTCTTCAAATATTTTCTCAGTCCCTTTCTTTTTCTCTTCTTCTACTGGGATCCCTATAATTCAAATGTTGGTGCATTTAATGTTGTCCCAGAGGTCTCTGAGACTGTCCTCAGTTCTTTTCATTCTTTTTTCTTTTTTCTGCTCTACAGTAGTTATTTCCACTATTTTATCTTCCAGGTCACTTATCCGTTCTTCTGCCTTAGCTATTCTGCTATTGATCCCTTCTAGAGAATTTTTAATTTCATTTATTGTGTTGTTCATCGTTGCTTGTTTCCACTTTAGTTCTTCTAGGTCCTTGTTAAATGTTTCTTGCGTTTTGTCTATTCTATTTCCAAGATTTTGGATCATCTTTACTATCATTATTCTGAATTCTTTTTCAGATAGACTGCCTATTTCCTCTTCATTTGTTAGCTCTGGTGGATTTTTACCTTGCTCCTTCATCTGCTGTGTGTTTTTCTGTTTTCTCATTTTGCTTATCTTACTGTGTTTGGGGTCTCCTTCTTGCAGGCTGCAGGTCCGTAGTGCCCGTTGTTTTTGGTGTCTGTCCCCAGTGGCTAAGGTTGGTTCAGTGGGTTGTGTAAGCTTCTTGGTGGAAGGGACTAGTGCCTGTGTTCTGATGGATGAGGCTGGATCTTGTCTTTCTGGGGGCAGGTCCACGTCTGGTGGTGTGTTTTGGGGTGTCTGTGGACTTAATATGATTTTAGGCAGCCTCTGGGCTAATGGGTGGGGTTGTGTTCCTGTCTTGCTAGTTGTTTGGCATAGGGTGTCCTGCACTGTAGCTTGCTGGTCATTGAGTGGAGCTGGGTCTTGGTGTTGAGATGGAGATCTCTGGGAGATTTTCGCCATTTGATATTACGTGGAGCTGGAAGGTCTCTTTTGGACCAGTGTCCTGAAGTTCGCTCTCTCACCTCAGAGGCACAGCACTGACTCCTGGCAGGAGCACCAAGCGAGGCTGGAGCACCAAGAGACTTTCATCTACACGGCTCAGAACAAAAGGGAGAAAACATAGAAAGAAAGAAAAAAAGAGGATAAAATAAAGATAAAATAAAATAAAGTTATTAAAATAAAAAATAATCATTAAGATAAAAAAAAAATTTTTAAGTAAAAAAACAAAAAACCAGACCGACAGAACCCTAGGACAAATGGTGAAAGCAAAGCTATACAGACAAAATCTCACACAGAAGCATACACATACACACTCACAAAAAGAGGAAAAGGGGAAAAAATAATATATGTTGCTCCAAAGTCCACCTCCTCAATTTGGGATGACTTGTTGTCTATTCAGGTATTCCGGAGATGCAGGGTACATCAAGTTGATTGTGGAGATTTATTTATTTATTTGCGGTACGCAGCCCTCTTGTTGTGGCCTCTTCCATTGCGGAGCACAGGCTCCGGACGCACAGGCTCTGGACGCACAGGCTCAGCGGCCCTGGCTCACGGGCCTAGCCGCTCCACGGCACGCGAGATCCTCCAGGACCGGGGCACGAACCCGTGTCCCCCGCATCAGCAGGCGGACTCTCAACCACTGCGCCACCAGGGAAGCCCTAACTGTGGAGATTTAATCTGGTTCTCCTGAGGCTGCTGGGAGGGATATTCCTTTGTATACTTTGTTCGCACAGCTCCCGGGTTTCAGCTTTGGATTTGGCCCCGCCTTTGTGTGTGGGTCGCCTGAGGGCGTCCGTTCTTCGCTCAGACAGGACGGGGTTAAAGGAGCAGCTGATTCGGGGGCTCTGGCTCACTCAGCCCGGGGGTAGGGAGGGGTACGGAGTGCGGGTCGAGCCTGTGGCGGCAGAGGCCGGCGTGACTTTGCACCAGCCTGAGGTGCGCTGTGCGTTCTCCCGGGGAAGTTGTCCCTGGATCACGGGACACTGGCAGTGGCGGGCTGCACAGGCTCCCCGGAAGTGGGGTGTGGATAGTGCCCTGTGCTTGCACACAGGCTTCTTGGTGGTGGCAGTAGCAGCCTTAGCGTCTCATGACCGTCTGTGGGATCCGCGCTGATAGCCGTGGCTCGCACCCATCTCTGGACCTCGTTTAGGTGGTGCTCTGAATCCCCTCTCCTCGCGCACCAGGAAACAAAGAGGCAAGAAAAAGTCTCTTGCCTCTTACGCAGCTCCAGACTTTTTCCCGGACTCCCTCCCGGCTAGCCGTGGCACACTAGCCCCCTTCAGGCTGTGTTCACACAGCCAACCCCAGTCCTCTCCCTGCGATCTGACCTCCGAAGCCCGAGCCTCAGCTCCCAGCCCCGCCCGCCCCGGCGGATGAGCAGACAAGCCTCTCGGGCTGGTGAGTGCTGGTCGGCACCGCTCCTCTGTGCAGGAATCTCCCCGCTTTGCCCTCTGCACCCCTGTGGCTGCGCTCTCCTCTGTGGCTCTGAAGCTTCCTACTCCGCCATCCGCAGTCTCCGCCCGCGAAGGGGCTTCCTAGTGTGTGGAAACCTTTCCTCCTTCACAGCTCCCTCCCACTGGTGCAGGTCCCGTCCCTATTCTTTTGTCTCTGTTTTTTCTTTTTTCTTTTGCCCTACCCAGGTACGTGTGTGAGTTTCTTGCCTTTTGGGAGGTCTGAGGTCTTCTGCCAGCGTTCAGTAGGTTCTCTGTAGGAGTTGTTCCACATGTAGATGTATTTCTGATGCATTTGTGGGGAGGAAGGTGATCTCCGTGTCTTACTCTTCCACCATCTTCCTCAACTCCCAGGTACGATGATTCCGGCCCGCGGTCCCCAGGACTGTCGCGGCTTCGGCCACTGGGACCCCTCCAGAGCCGGCAGCCTTAGTGAGGCCGCCCTCCCCTAGGGCTCCGGGGCAGTTCCGTGAGGGCGGAGGGAAGAGACCCCGAGCCTGGAGTTCCAGCTCTGCGGAAACGTGGGCTCTGTTCTCCAGATATATCTTTAAGGTTAGAAAAAAATATAGCACTCACCTAGCCTTGTTTTAATGCCCTCCTTTCCCTCTCCCAATTTTCCCCTGCCTCTAGCAGGTTCTGAATTTTGGGGTTTGATCCCAGTATCCCATGTTTTATCCTCTTTCCTTCGTATACCATTGAGATGTCCAGAAGTCTGAAAATATTAGTGTTCAAAGCACATTTCCCATCCTGTCTCTTGTAGCTGGAAGTTACCCCATGGGTCTGTGTTGAACCATGTATCCCAGTTAGGGATTTGAAAAGATGGTTATCATATCCACTGGACCCTGCACTCACTCCCAGTGACTCTGGGAAACGTTGAGGGGAGGAGGTGATGGGAGGAGGTGATACCACCAGCTGGTACAAGGAGAGGCCTGAGGCTGAGCTGCAGTCAGTCCATAAGCCTCTCCAATATCAGTGTGGCAAACGGTGCGGCTTCTACTCTCCTTTTCTACACACCCCTTGGGATGTGCTTAAGTTTTATTTTCCCAGGAAGGCTTTCTATGACCTCATTAACGTGATTAACTGCATATAATTGTGTGAGTGTGTCTGTGTGTGTACGTATGTGTGTGTAGGTGCACACACACAATGGCCTCACCCATGGCTTTGGAAGAAAGATGCCACCACTATGGAGTCCAGTGCTCATGGGTGGGATGGAGAGCTCTGGACGGAGATTCAAGACATCTGTGTTCTACTTAGTTCCTCCTTTGCCATCGACTTGTTTTGTGCAAGTCACTGTGTCAGCTCCAGTTTCCTCTTTGATAAAGTTCAGAAGCTGGTCAAAATTATATCTGTGGGGCTTCCCTGATGGCGCAGTGGTTGGGAGTCCGCCTGCTGATGCAGGGGACACGGGTTCGTGCCCCGGTCCCTTAGGATCCCACGTGCCACGGAGCGGCTGGGCCCGTGGGCCGTGGCCACTGGGCCTGCACATCGGGAGCCTGTTCTCCGTGGCGGGAGGGGCCACAGCAGTGAGAGGCCCATGTACTGCAAAAAAAAAAAAAAAAAAAAATTATATCTGTGGCTCTTTCCTCTTGAAAAGTTTAAAAGGGGCTATTTACAAAGATGTGGGCAGACTGTAGGGAAACCACAAGTCATAGTGCAGGACCTGAGCCTGGTAACAGAGACCTGATGTATGAGGATAGGACCTGTTACAAGAAACTAGAGTGCTAAAGAGGGGCCCTTCCTGACAGGAGGCTGCAGCTGTGGGGAGTAGACAGCCTGAAGCAACCCCATTGTGGGGAGGGGAGAAGGGGAGAATATATGCCAAAGCTCACTCTCTTCCCTCCTGCCAGCCCCTCTGGGGCTCCCCGTTACCCAAACCCAACAGGAACTCAAAATCTTGTGTTGCCACAGGTCAGCCTCCAATGGAAGAGGCGCAATGGAAGGGCTTGTGCCCAGCGGGCCTGTCACTTACTATCTATAAGTCCACTGGGAACTCAAGGTTGTTTTAGCTTCCTCACCAGCCTCTGCTCCCCCCGCCACCTTTTTTTTTCCTATCCAGAATAAAGAAGATCTGACTTCAGCCAAATAAATCAATTTTAAGATCCTCACTTTTGTATCCTCCTATATGCATGAACTCCTGTTAATAATCCACAGCTAATCAGGCTTCAGACTGTATTGATTCTGCATCTCATCCCTCGTCTTGGTCCCCACACCTAGGCCCCTAACTCAGATTCCCATGACCTCTTCCTTTTACTGTGGCAAGAGCCTCCTAATTAACTTTTTTTATTCTGCTTCGGAATCAAATTCTAAAGGCAGAACTCTAATCCTTTTCCTGTTCAAAACTCTTCCATGGGCCCTCTTGTCTGAGACTGTCATCTGAAGTCCTGAGCATGGCCTCTGATATCCTACGATCTGGATGAGATTCCTCTTTTCAGTCTTATCCTTGGGCCCCCCTTTATGGCCCTGTGTTCCTGCAAACCAAACTGTCCTGCAGCCTGTCCTGTCTCCATGAGGATAATCCCCAGTTATGGAGCACCTAGTGTGTGTCGGGAGCTCTCCTAGGTACCTCACCTACACCATTTCACTTATTCCTCACAGACATCCAGTTAACAGTCCCCTCCTGCTGCCTAAACATAACAAATTTAACACAAGAATTTATAGGGAGCTCAGAAGTTTAGAAAGGGAAATCCCAGGTGCTAGAAGCAAAGCCAAAGTGGTGAGCAGGATCTAAATTCTGGGTCAGTGAGAGGACTGGAACCAAGAATGCTCCATAGTGGGGAGGGCCTTAGGTCCAGGCAGGGTTGGGAGCTGGAAGTGAGCCCCCTGCACCAAGCCAGACATCTCTAAGGATTATCCTCCACCACTAGAGAAAAACTCTCTTCCCTGGCTGAGGGCTGTGACAAGGAAAGGTTGCTCATTCAAGATGGGGGAGTAAAAAGAACCTTTGGCAAAAATTTAAACTCCAGTCTGCCCCTGCCTGTCCTGTTGGGCGTCCACATTATTCCTGCACTGTGGAAATCCTGAGCCCCTAAGTTAATATAAAATGTAGGCTAGACATGCACAACTGCATCATGTTTTTAACAGAGGCAGTCGTTCTCCTACTGAAAAATTCCTTCTGAAGATGATCCCTCACAAGAAACTTCCAGTTGCAGCAGGAAACAAGCACTCAGTGAAATAGTGTACAGAGGTAACACCTAAAGATTTCACACCCTAACAATGCAAATAGTAGGACATTTTGAGCACCTGGCTTAGGGAGATGAGAGCAGTAACGATCCTGAATAAGGCAAAACTGAGGTTTTTATTTAAAAATAACAGAAACATTTAGAAAAAGAACCAAATAAAAATTCCAGAAAGAAAAAAATGTGGTATTCATATAAGGATAAGGATTAAACAGGAGGCCAATCTCAGTTGTGAGGTAATAAATTAGAAGGCAGATCTGGGAAAATCATTTAAACCTCACAATAGCACTTCAAGGTAGGCGATTGTTTTTCTTTGTTAACACAGGAAGACTTAAGAAACTTCATCAGGAGAACCTGTCTTTGAACTCAGATCTGTCTTATCCAGCAATATGCTGGGGCTGGTTTGTACCACCTGTGAGAGCCCTTTGTATGTATCTCTTCCCAACTCCACTTTCAGTGACATCACCTTAGTAGCTTGAAATTGACCATGGTGAGAGTATTTATACCACAGAAATTGCCAAATACTACAATTGGGGCTTTTTTTTTCCTTAGAGAGTCTGTGGTTAAACATTTACCAGCATACCACTGGTCTGACCCGTGCTCACACTTTAAATTGGGAATCACAAGGTAATCTCCCACAGGGGACTCACAGGACACATAAAGGATGAGGCTGGCTGAGTGGGCTCACAGTGTGGGCTGTGTGACCTTTCTAAAGTGAGCAACTGCTGCAAAGCTTTTGGTATTATGTGGGCTGTGGACCCAGTGTTAACATCTTCTGATTTCTTTAAAAGCAGCTGCAAAATCCAGAATTTTACGTGAAATCTCAATTTTATTTATTTATTAGCATGATTTTTTAAAAATATATTTTTTTAATTAATTAATTAATTTATTTATTGACTGTGTCGGGTCTTAGTTGCGGCATGTGGGATATTTCATTGCGACACGCAGGCTCTTCGTTTCCGTGCGCGGGCTTCTCTCTAGTTGTGGCACGTGGGCTCCAGAGTGTGTGGCCTCAGTAGTTTCAGCGCGGGTTTAGTTGCCCCGTGGAATGTGGGATCTTAGTTTCCTGACCAGGCACCAAGGAAGTCCCTGAAATCTCAATTTTTAAATGTGCTGGCAACAGATTCAAAACATTGCTCAGGTCAAAAAATAAAATAAAACGCACATCTGCTGGCTGAATTTGGCCATGGGCTGCCAGTTTGTAATACCTAGTTTTAACCAATAAACTCCATTGCTTTGTGTTATTGTTCCTTTCTCTAAACGCCCTCCTACTTGTCAAAATCCAGCTTAAATGACAGCTTCTCCATGTTTCATCCCTGAGCCGCCCATCTAAAAGTCATCTTCTGAACGCTAAATAGATGGTTCTGAGCACATAAGTATTTTCTTTAAGGGAAATGTATGTGTTATAAGAATTTTTCCTTAAAGAAAATAGTTATATGTTTGATATTATTTTGCACACGTTTTTCTTCTCTGGTAGTTTGTAACTTCCCTGAAGATCAAGATCTATGTCTTGGTCATCTTTGTTTCCCTGGAAATGTTCAGCAAGTCTCTTGTACATAGTAGACATTCAGTAAGTATTTGGTAAAATTTAAAACTGGAAACTCAGTACATGTTTATTTGAATCACATTTTATACTTGCCTTCAGAATTGTGGCTTGTGTGTTTAACCAGGAAGACTAGGAATTTAGATAGGAAATTTCAAAGCCATGTTGATAGCACAGAGGACGGTTATCATTCCTAGTTTTATGAGACGTGCTCACGGGAAACTTTTATTTTCCTGTCTGTGTTGATGCGTGTGAATGGGTGTTTCTGCACTAAGCTCTGTGATTCAAAGAGACGACTTCCCATAGTCATGGTTGACTGAGATGTTAGAATATAGAGCATTTTCCTATTTAATTAAACGTTTTTCCTTAATCGAAAAGAAACTTATTAAGACCAAAAACATAATGTTTACTAATATTTGTACTTAGAAGAATTTTCAAGGCTTTTAAATTTTAAAGTATAATGTATTATAGAGCAAAATTTAAAGGAATACAAGTACTTTGGTGCAAAACTCTAATTAAAATTTGAGAGTTACTACTTTCCCCCTTCACTTTCCTATGTTGTTTAAAATAAAGACTTTTTAGTTCTTTCTCTCACTTTCAATGCAATAGATTTGTAAAGCTTGCACCTCTTCATCTCTTAAAGTTCCCTTGGGATCTTCAAATGTCCTTAGATAATCTTTCCTTGACTGCTTGCTGCTAATTTTAGAAAAGAATTAATTAGTTATCTCTAAATTCCAAGAATTACAAGGGTTCCTTTTCTTTCCTAGTTACATACCCTCTGTTTCCTTCTATAGTATTGTTTTCTAAGCAGGACAAATAGAGCCTGCTCTCAACTGGTTTCTGTTTTCTGTTAAAGAGCTTAAAATTAGGAAAACCTCAACCTTATCAGTACTCTGTGTTAAAAATAGATTTAAACAAAATAGTAAAATGATATTAAAAGCAGAGCCAAAATTCTTCTCTTCCCATTAATGCTTAACTTTATTATTTGCATCCTTTGGGACAAGGTGGTAAAAATGAAAGTATAGGCTGGTCATTCTTTTCAAACCTACTCACAAGTGTATTTTAAACATTGGGTCTACTTTGAGCTATTACACAATTTTTTAAATTGTAAAAATTTAGTCTGAAAATGGCATAGAAATAATCTGTAAATATTGTTTAAACATAGGTTGACTTTTCTTCTCATAGTTCAGAAGTTTTTCACTCTGCTAGCCACTCAACTCCTATTTCTAAAGCTTTGGAGAGTCACGTGCATTGCGCACAATTTTGTAAAAATAGGTAATGCATTCATTCAACAAATATATGTTGAGGATCTGCTCTGTGCAAGCACTAACTACACACTGATGAACCAAACAGACAGGCCTAGGCCCTACTCTGTGCTCTCAACAGCGTGTGGCCACGCAGGGACTGAGCCTACAACTTGGACACTCACTACCACATTCTAACTTCAGTTGTTAAGCAGCTTTGAGGTATAATGCATTTGCTTTCAATTGCCAGTGAGAGGTGATTGCCCTCACAGCCAAGATCTAAGTTATTAAAGTTTGACAGGAAACTTTTCATAACAGGTACCGTCATCATCAGTGTCAGTTCACCCTGTCAGTTGAGGTCCCCAGTCTCTGCTCTTTACCCGTTATTTTCTACTGCACAGTATTGGACTGATCATCCATAAAACAAACAGACAAACACTGGGTGTGTGTGGTGGAGGCAAACCTGTCACCCCAATGGGGATGATTACCTTTTGCCTTTGCTCCTCTTAGGTAAGCACCTTGAACTAGACGTTTGGGAGGTTTCCTTCATCAAGGCTGGAATTAATTATTTTGAAAAAGTGTAAGTTAAATGATGAATTTTGTTGTCATTTATGTCATTATTGCCCACCGCCTCATGTACCTTCTCACTATTTAATATTGTCTTTCAGGACAGTCATGGTGTATACATAGCTCCAGAAAGTCACAGACTGCAGTTGGGGAGGGACAGCCTTAGATGAACTGAATCCCATCCCCTCCTTTGACTGCTAAGGGATCTGAGGCTCAGACAGGTGAAATGGATTCCCAAGGGCACAAAGCTGGTCATGAAGCAGGATCCTACCCCTTGATCTACGTAAGAAGAATGATGCTCTCAATATTCCGATCCCATATTTTATGGTTCCTTATCATGTTACTCTATTACAGTTATAGTTGTAGAATATTAACTTCACTATGCAATATGTTTACCAAATATGAAAGTTTCAGGTTTTATTCCATGAAGGACACTTTTCTGCTCAGCTCATGACTGTTTTTTTTTTTTTTTTGGCGGTACACGGGCCTCTCACTGTTGTGGCCTCTCCCGTTGCGGAGCACAGGCTCTGGACGCGCAGGCTCAGCGGCCACGGCTCACGGGCTTAGCCACTTTGCGGTATGTGGGATCTCCCCGGATCGGGGCGCAAAACCCGTGTCCCCTGCATCGGCAGGCAGACTCTCAACCACTGCGCCACCAGGGAAGCCCTCATGACTGGTTTTGAGTTGGTTTACCTTAATGGACTAGCCATTTGAGCATTCACCAAAAGAGGTATCCTGTTTACAGCAGTTGATTTTTCAGAGATCAAAGGAAAAGGGCAAAATAAAAGGAGCTTGGAGTTAGGACATATTGTTTCTCACCTATGATCTGTGAGATAGCTGATCTAGGGCCATTACATCTCTTGCTTTTGTTCCACTGAGGAAATAGTGGTCACATGGCTTAAAGGAATTGGCTGGAAGTAGAACTGCCCAGATTCTGGGAAAGGGAATTTGTATATACCAGATGGGTAATAAGTCAGTGCTTCTCCTACCTATTAAGTTGAACCACATGAAATTGTCCATATTGTAGCACTTTTGACCTACAAAAATGGTAATTTTTTTTTTTTTTTTTTTTTGCGTTACGCGGGCCTCTCACTGTTGTGGCCTCTCCCGTTGTGGAGCACAGGCTCTGGACACGCAGGCTCAGCAGCCATGGCTCACGGGCCTAGCTGCTCCGCGGCATGTGGGATCTTCCCAGACCGGGGCACGAACCCGTGTCCCCTGCATCGGCAGGCGTACTCTTAACCACTGAGCCACCAGGGAAGCCCAAAAATGGTAATTTTTTATGACTTAATCTAATACAATTTTTTTCTCCTTTCCCCCCTTATCCTTCCAAGCCCTTGCATGTATTTTTCCTCGGCCTGGTGTAGGATCAATTTTTTGACTTACTATCAAACTTGCACTTATTCTCTCCTCTTGTCATTAAAGACTTTCAGGCTCAGTGTCAAAGATTTGCTCCTTGAAAGGCACAACTGGATTCAACCTAGGTTGAACTGGTTAGAAAATCAATAGCTCAGCGCTATTTCATCACTGGAAATGGTTCAGCCCAATAATTGGGGTGAATATGGTTAATATAAACATATCTTGAGGGAAGATGCATCTCTCTTCTTGCCTGGGCAGGTGGAGACATGGCATCTCTGTCTTATTACCCAGAAGAATATTATGGTTGTATCTCTGCCACCCATAGGTCTGAATGGGGCACCCTATGTTTCATCAGAAAAACAGGATGCCTAGTCGCACTCATCAGGTAAACAAACTTCTGTGTAATTAATGAGCATCAGGCCAACTGTTGGGAGGACTATTGGTCATGGAGAGGCAGATAATCCTACCACAGTCATGTGAGTGTTCAGTTCTTAGGATAAATCTCAAAATCTCAGTTGACTGCCTCAGTCCCTTCATCCTTAGAATAGAGGAGCCAAGGAAACTTGCCTAAAATCAGAAATGAATGCAAAGTTGTATGTGAAGACCCATAAGGCCTTGTAATGTAACTAGCTCTTGGTTGTAGAAATAGAACAGTAGGATGACAATTCTGGATAAGTACTCAGGGTCAACTAGCATTGGGAAAGGGAAAGGCAGGACGGATTGAAAAGTTACTGGATGCTCTTGCTTTTTTTTTTTTTATTGAAGTATAGTTGATTTGCAATATTGTGTTAATTTCAGGTCTACAGCAGAGTGATTCAGATATAAGCATATATATTTTTTCAGATTCTTTTCCATTACTGGTTATTACAGCATATTGAATATAGTTCCCTGTGCTACACAGTAAATACTTGTTGATTATCTATTTTATATATAGTGGTGTGTATCTGTTAATCTCATATTCCTAATTTATCCCTCCCCACTCCCACCTTTTCCCCTTTGGTAACCGTAAGTTTGTTTTCTATGGCTGTGAGTCTGTTTCTGTCTTGTAGATAAATTCATTTGTATTATTTTTTAGATTCCACATATAAGTGATATCATATAATATTTGTCTTTCGCTGTATGACTTACTTCCCTTAGTATGATATTCTCTAGGTCCATCCATGTTGCTGCAATTGGCAATATTTCATGCTTCTTATGGCTGAGTTTTATATATATATATATATATATATATATATATATATATATATATACCAAATCTTTATCCATTTATCTGTTGATGGACACTTAGTTTGCTTCCATCTCTTGGCTATTGTAAATAGTGCTGCTATGAACATTGGGGTGCATGTATTTTTTCGAATTAGAGTTTTCTTTGTATTCTGGATATATACCCAGGGTTGCTGGGTCATATGGTAGCTCCTATTTATAGTTTTTTAAGGAAACTCCATACTGTTTTCCATAGTGACTACACGAATTTACATTCCCACCAACAGTGTAGCAGGGTACCCTTTTCTCCGTACCCTCTCCAGCATTTATTATTTGTAGACTTTTTCATGATAACCATTCTGACCGGTGTGAGGTGATACCTCATTGTAGTTTTTATTTGCATTTCTCTAATAATTAGTGATGCTGAGCATCCTTTCACGTGTCTGTTGGCTATCTGTATGTCTTCTTTGGAGAAATGTCTATTGAGGTCTTCTGCCCATTTTTTGATTAGGTTTTTGTTTTTTTGATATTGAGTTGTATTAGCTGTTGTATATTTTGGAAATTAAGCCCTTGTCGGTTGCATTGTTTGCAAGTATTTTCTCCTATTCCATAGGTTGTCTTTTCATTTTGCTGATGGTTTCCTTTGCTGTGCATTAGGTCCCATTTGCTTATTTTTGCTTTTATTTCTTTTGCCTTAGGAGACTGATCTAAGAAAATATTGCTATGATTTATGTCAGAGAATGTTTTGCCTATGTTCTCTTCTAGGAGTTTTATGGGGTCATATCTTATACTTAAGTCTTTAAACTATTTTGAGTTTATTTTTAATATGGTGTGAGGGAATGTTCTAATTTCATTGATTTACATGTAGCTGTCCAGCTTTCCCAGCACCACTTGCTGAAGAGACTGTCCTTTCTCCATTGTACATTCTTGCCTCTTTGGTCAAAGATTAGTTAACCATAGGTGCGTGAGTTTATTTCTGGGCTGTCTATTCTGTTCCATTGATCCATATGTCTGTTTTTGTACTAGTACCATGTTGTTTAGATTACTGGAGCTTTGTAGTATTGTCTGAAGTCTGGGGGGGTTATGCCTCCAGCTTTATTCTTTTTCCAGATTGCTTTGGCAATTCTGGGTCTTTTGTGGTTCCATGTAAAGTTTAGGATTATTTGTTCTAGTTTTGTGAAAAATGTCATGGGGAATTTGATAGGAATTGCATTAAATCTATAGATTGCTTTGGGTAGTATGGCCATTTTAACAACATTAATTGTCCCAGTCCAAGAGCATGGAATATCTTTGCATTTCTTTGAATCATCTTCAATTTCCTTTATCAATGTTTTATAATTCTCAGTGTATAGGTCTTTCACCTCCTTGGTTAGGTTTACTCCTAGGTTTTTTTGTTTGTTTTTGGATGCAATTTTAAATGGGATTTTCCTTTTTTTTTTAACCTTTTCTTTCTGATAATTCATTGTTAGTGTAAAGAAATGCAACAGATTTCTGATATCCTTGATGCTCTTGTTTTTCTTTTAGGTACTGAATAGGTTTGATAAATAAAACCTGGCCCTATGGAAATGTGTACCTTGGCTGCGGTTGGACCAATGACCTTTAAGATTCCTCCTAAGTTCTAGAAACTCTGCAAAGCAACCCAAAGCACTCAGTCTTCTCCACCCTTCACTGTCAGAAACACAATCCAAGACACTGCCTTTTCATGAAACCAACACATATTTATTGAGGACCTGGTATGCACCAAGTCTTATTCTATGCCAGTGGATATCAAATGTGGTCTCCAGACAAGCAGAATTAGCATTACCCAGAAACTTGTGAGAAACCCAAACTCTCAGGCTCACCCACGACCTGCTGGACTGGAAGCCCTGGGAGTGGTGCCCAGTGTCTGTGTCCTAACAAGCCTTTCAGGTGATTCTGGAGCAACCCCGAAGATGGAGAAGGACTTTTCTGGGTGTGGGACATCCCCAAGCTAGGAACACTGTTGGGCATGGCTTTGGTGGCTTTGTTCCTGTGTAATAAAGATCATAAAATGTGCCTGAAAAACTGCTGCTTAGAAAAAATTTTTTAAGGTTGCCAACCAATGAAAAGGAGGCCACATTGAAGAAACAATTTATGTTTTGGTGAAATGTCACCATTTCCTCTGAAGCTAGGCCACATATTAGGAAATTCTGGAATTGTTTAGCTGTGATGTAATGTTGCAATTTTGCTGTGAACAACTTTAAGAGCCTTGATGAAGATTTTCCCTCTTTCCCATGGTTCTTAACCATAGCCTGTAATGGACTTTTGATACTAGAAAATAATACTCCTTGTCACTGCCTCCACCTAAAAACTGAGGGTATAGCTGAAAAACTCTTCTATCAGTGCTATTAAAAAAGCATGGCCAGTTACCTTTTGGGTTTCCTCCCTCCCTCTCTTCCTCTCTTTCTTCCTTCCTTCCTTCCTTCCTTTATCTTATATCAACAATTTTAAATCTGTTGAGATGTCTCTATCCTCCAGCACTCATCTAAATACCTGTTTCTTTTATAGAAAAGAAACAATAAAGGAATAAGTTTGTTGTATAAACATTCATCATAGTTAAGGAACCTTTATAGATACTTGCTTTCTACATCTTCACAAGATGTGCCTTCTGACTATTCCCCTTTGCATGTAGGACACCAAGGTTTGGAGAGGTAGAGTGACCTGTCCAGGATCCAGTTGATAAATGGCAGTGGAATTGTAGTCAATATATTGCCCAGAATTTCTGCCTTCTAACCTCATATGTGCCCACTAGGTAACATATGTGATATGCCATAGTTTCACATTTTGCTTGTTTTTCATTTGTATCCAAGTAGAACTGGGTCTGAAGACTACTCCGAGGTAAGCCAGGTTTATTGCTGACCCCACCCCTTTACCCTCTTGGTGCTGCCTCCTATTCCATCTCTTCAGAGTCAGCATCAAATATGCTGCTAGAGGAGGCTCTGAGGGTGTGCCCTGACACATTCATGGCATGGAAGAAAGCTCTGGTAGTAGAATTTCAAGTGTCAGTAGTCAGATAGGGCACTGGGGGCTCCAGGCCATCCTTCTTAGAATTGGGTGGACCTGGTAGACCAGCAGGACCTTTGTGCCGGAGCTTCCACCAATGACTGGGACCTGAACTTCCAGTCCAAGTGATGAGGGCAGCATGTGTCTCATGCTTCCCTTCTGGGAAATGTCAACTGCACTTATTCTAGCAATTGAAGTAACTATTGCCCTTCTTCAAACCTTTTAAAGTTAAAGATTAGACAAAAAAGAAATTTCTCTCCTAATAGATGAGTGGCATATAAGTGCCCAATAGGAGATACTTCATATACTGAACTTGATTCTCTTTGAAAAATAGAATTTATCTAGGTAGAGCACAGAGAGAATTTTTAGGGCAGTGAAATTATCTGTATGATACTATAATGATGGATACATGTCAGTAATGTCTATCAAATAACATCTGTCAAAACCCATAGAATGTAACAAATTCAGAGTGAAACCTAGTGTAAATTATAGACTTTGGGTGATAATCATGTGTCACTGTAGGTTCATCATTGTAACAAATGTACCACTCTGGTGTGAGATGTTGTTAGTGGGGGCAGGCTCTGCATGTCTGGGGACAGGGGGTATATGAGAAATCTCTGTACCTTTTGCTCAGTTTTGCTGTGAACCTGAAACTGCTCGAAAAATAATCTACTTTAAAAGTTGAATTTATCCTTAGAGTATGGAAACATGATTTTTAAGACAAACCTTTTCCCCTTCAGTCTGTGTAGCACACATCACCCTCCAGTTGAGAAATTGTTAGAGCAATCTGGATATCAGTCAGATATCAATTTTAAAAACATAGCTGATTTCGTGGGTAAAGGATAAGTGAAATAGATAAGAAGAAAAGGCCAGTCAGACTGACCCATCTAACTCTGCACATGTCCATTTAGCTAAGTTGAGGAAGATTTAGAAAAATCAAAAACAAACACCCAACCCTCCCTCCACTTTGCAATAAGAAAAAAATCTGGTCAGCAACTTCTTATTCAAGGCATTGGTGATCTGTCAGAAAGAAAGTAATCGTATAGGACATGCTAGAAAAAAGGGAAGATAATAAAAGGCTTGTTTTATTTCATCCCGTTTCAACGAGGTTTACGGTTTCCAAAACCGCCTACTTTTTCACAGGCAGACCTGTAGGGTTTAGACTCCTGATCTAAATTACCGACGGTCCACACCCCCTCCCCTGCACACAGCCCCGGGCCCAGCCCTCCCCCCACTCCCGTCCCTCTGCTGCTCCCAATGCAGCCCTGTGGCCGCAATCGAAGGCTATTTCCAAGTCCATCTGGTTCTTTGAGCAATAGTCCTGTTTGTTGTCTTTTCAGTGACATTCTGTTTGTTCAACCCCCTTTTCCCCTTCTGCTGGAGACAGCCTAACATTTTTTTCTTCTTCTTTAAAAAAAATGTTATTTGCTTTTCTTTATCAGCGTCGAGAAGAATGAAAACTCTGAAGGCAAAATAAAGGGAGACTTAAAACCGGGAAGAGAAAGGCGCGCCGCAGAGGAGGGAGCCTGCCTCGGGCCACTGCAGCGGCTCGGCGTCACCCACATTCCTGGGCCGCCGCGACGCCCCAACACAGCTTGTCGTTTCCTCCGACGGAGGCCGGCCGTGAAAGCCTCCCGGCGACGTGGGTGGGCTGCTGTGAAGACGCAGCTTCTCGTCCCGTTCAGAAACCGCCCCGGGCCTGGCCCCGCGGAAGGCGGGCTGCGTGTTGTTTAAGTAAATAGACTGGTCGGAGGCCGGGCTGGCCGGGCCCCCACCCTCCCTCGCCGGCCCTGACCGGGAAGGGCCACCGGCGGGAGCCACCGCCGCCACCCACCGCGCAGGCGGGACCGCGGGCCTTCCCTGCACTTTCCAGTAAACAGAGAAGCTCTATCTTTGTCCCGTGCCACAGGGAGGCACTTGGGCCCGTTCATCTTGTGTTTTCAGATGTCCCCTTGGGTCCTCTTCCTGGCCCATCTACTGCCCCAGACACTTCCCAGCGGCCAGTTAGCATCTTCTGTGCGGAAGCGGGAGTCCAGGGCGGCTCAAAGGGTGGTCCTGGGACGGCAGGGCGGCCTCAGCTGGAAGCTTGTCAGGAACGCAGTTCTCAGGCCCTGCTCCGTACCTGCTCCGGAAAGGGGGCGCAGCCGAATTTTCTACAACTTCTCCAGGTGATTCCATGCACACCCAAGCGTGTGAAGCAAGGAGCCTGGCTGCTGGCTGACCCCGAGCAGGGCTTCTATCTGTTCTGTGCAGCTGGGTCCCCAGGCCCTGGAAGGCTGTCCAGCCTTGAACAGGTGCTCAATGCACATTTTATAGATGAACAGGTGATGCATGGGGTAGGGCCAGCTAATGGATTTGTTTTTGTTTTTGCGGTACGCGAGCCTCTCACTGTTGTGGCCGCTCCCGTTGCGGAGCACAGGCTCCGGACGCGCAGGCTCAGCGGCCATGGCTCATGGGCCCAGCCGCTCCGCGGCATGCGGGATCTTCCCGGCCCGGGGCACGAACCCGTGTCCCCTGCATCGGCAGGCGGACTCTCAACCACTGCGCCACCAGGGAAGCCCTAGCTAATGGATTTGGATGGGTGTTTTCCTCTTTTCCTTCCCACAAGTTCACCTCTGCCCCTGCCCCACGCAGCCCATCTATCTCAGTTGAGGGCCCAGGGTTTGTTATTGGGTTTTGCCATCCACTTGTCTTTTTGAGGGGATTAAGCACAGACGAGTTCAGTGATGGAGGGATGGGAGGGCTGTGGGACAGAGAAAACGTGTCTTCCAGGACTGCCTCCGAAATCTTCCCTCCCCACAAATTTCCTTCATATTGCTGAGCTTACACACACACACAGACATGCCTTCCCTCCACTCTGTCTCAAAGCAGATAGATATAGATATTTTAAATTGAAAGTACTGCAAAAGTCCCTGACCATGTACAGTCAAGCATTCAGGTTGGCCCGGTTCACCTGATTACCACTTAGTGCCTGAAGACACCTGGACAGGATCCCCTTCAATGTCCTCCGTCTCCTGCCAGGTCTGATCCCATGCAAGGCTGCCCCTGATAAGTACTAAGCACCTACTATGTGTCAGACACTGGGGGTAGATGTCTGTGGTCAACAAAATAGAGTCAGAGCCTATGCTCATGGCATTTCCATTTCATATTAAGGAACATAGATCATTAAATAATTTCAATAAAATACAATGTTACAAGTGTTAGGAAAGTGTTATTTAAGATCCTTTTAATTAATTACCATCTTGTGACATCTCTTGTTATCTTGATCTGTTATTATTTAACTATTTCACTGATTTAGCCTGTTTACTTCTTTCTAGCTGCATGTTAAGTTTCTGGAGGATAAGAACAATGTCTTACATGCTTTTTCTCTTCTGCAGTTCTTAGCCCGGTAAGCTTGGTATACACCAGTGGTTCTAGCTTGGGCGATATTGCTGGGGCAACGTCTGGAGACATTTTTGGTTGTTACAACTTGCACAGATCGGGGGGCAAGGTCCTACTGACATCTAGTGGGTGGAGGTTCAGGATGCTGCTAACATCCTTGTGCACAGGGTACTCAAACTTCTCATCGTCAAGAACCTTTCATCACACCAGTCTGGCTGAGGCCTCAGATGGAGCCACACTGGTTGATGCAGGCTGAACCTGGATATATATATATATATCTTCTGGACCTTGTGTGCTAACATACGGTGCACGGGACAGCCCCCGCCCCCAACACAGAATCACCCAGCCCCAGATGTCAACAGTGAGAGGCTGAGAAGCCCTGGCCTAGGGAGACCCTTTGTGTTCTCCCCACAGCATCCTCTTCCTAACAAGCCAGTGCCTGGTAAACCAGAGGAGCTACAACAGCTCAGCATGACTGCGGGACTCTCCTCCTGCCTTCTTGTCCACCAGTCAGCCCGGCTCCTCCTCTGCCTGCCAGACACCTCTGCTTGTCATTCCCTGTCCTTGTTTGTGACAATGAAATCTGACCTGACTTATGCAGATGGAGATATGAACTCACGCCTCATTTTCTTTAGCCTTTGAGACCAGATTTGTAGGTACCAGATTCCCAGGTCCTCATTATTCTGATTATAATTCAGGTCATCAGTACTTAAGGTGTGTCCAGGGGCTCCAGGTCCAGCCTGCATCAGCCTGTGTGGCTCCATCTGAGGCCTCAGCCAGACTTGTGTAACGAAAGGGTCTTGACGATGGGAAGTTTGAAAACCACCACTGGCTCTAACTTGGCTCTTTGAAAGTGGCAGAGTAAGGATGTTTCTGGAATGGTGATGAGTTAACTGCTACTCATACAACTGGTGTACCCCACTAGGATGATTCTATGGGGCAAAGATCAAAACTGGAAATTTCGTGGCTTTTTAGCCCCGCAGCATTGAAGTAATTAAAATGGGAAGTCATGTTTTAAGGCTGCATCAACTTTGATTCTGGTCGCCGGTATGATGCTGAGAAGGAACAAACCTGAAAGACCGAGCAGGGCGCGCTGGCTTTGTAACCATTGCTTCATGCAGCTCATGAGGCTTGGTCTTTGATCAGGAAGTTGCACCCGAAACACCTGCTCACTCTCTTTGTGGGAGTCCTGCCCAAGGAAGTGTCCAAATGCAGTTGGTTCACACATCAGGCTAGAATGTTCAGTATTTTGTTTAATGAAGGGCAAATGCTGGCCTTCACTGGGGCGGGTGCATCTCTGCAGGAATTATTGACCCTCCTGGGTTGGGGAGTGGCAGCGGCAGGGAGGAATGTGCTAGGCTGGTGGTTGAGGAGAGACTAGGGGGAGATAGTCCAATACAAAAACGCGGTCACTGGTGTTTGGGAGCTGTGAGGGCTAATATCTAATGCCTATCCCCCCTTTTACCTTGTAAATTCTCAAGGTTGCTAGTTAACATCATTAAGCGTGACCATCTCCTTCTATTATGGCTTAGAGAAGAGCCTGGCCCTGTGGTTGAGCTGAGTGACATTCTGGAGCAGCAAGCGCATTAACAAGAGGGCTAGGGGAGAGGGGGAGAGCTGCTATCTGCAGAAATGCCCAGGAAAAGATATTCTTGTCATTCCTCAGGAAAGGCACTCAGATTGCAGCAATTTGAACATTAGTGGGGAAGGGCAAACTTGAATTGCTAGGAAGCTCAGTGACATCTGTATTACAGGTGTTTGTAGACATGCAAGAGTTTTAATATCTGAAGATTGTGTTGAGAGACAGACCCGGGGCCATGAGGTATGCCTGCTGCCTTGGGGGAAAAGCAGCTCGAGGCCATCAGAACTGGCTGGGCTTCACCTGGCTAGGCCTGTGGTTCTCTAACAGGATGATTTTGCTTCCCAGGGGACATTGCACAACGTCTGGAGATGCACTTGTTGGTCACAGATGGGGAGGCGGGTGCTACTGGCATCTAGCGGGTAGAAGCCAGGGATGTTGCTAGATTTCCTGCAGTCCACCGGAAAGCTGCATGACAAAGAATTATCCAGCCTAAAATGTCAATGGTACTGCTGTTGAGCAACCCTGGACTAGAGCAGGGAGAGAGAGAAGCTTCTTGAGAAAGACTTGAAGACAAGGTTCATGTGGGAGAGCCAGAATGGTGCAGGAGGTCTGCGCGAGATTCCAGTCCGCTGAGGAAAGCATTGCAGACACAAGCCACCCGAGTCTGCTTGATATGTGCTGGCCCGTGTCCTACTCTGCAAATGTAGCATCGGGGAGAGCTAAATCCTAGAATATTTTCATGCGTGTGTGATTCTGAGCCAGTCTCTCCCAGCCAAGTCTTTTGAAGGAAGATTGGATGATTTTCTGTACTGAAGGGAAGTGAAAATCCCCACTACTTCCTTGAGGGACCTGGAAGAATACCTTAGCTGGAACGCTGCCAGACTCCTGCTGAGTGTGGCTGGACCTAGAGGCCTTGAGGATCAGTCCTTCCTTTGCCAGAAACATCATATTCAAAGCACAAAATAGCTCTGTCAGTGCCCCTAGTGGCGTGTTGCAGTGATAGCCAGGGAGAAAGTGGATTGGCCTTTACTCAGGCTGTTCCAGAGGCCCAGACTTCCAGCCACGAGAACTGAATTCAGGGGGGAGAGTTCAAGGGGAAGGCAGATGGGAGAATGCCTCCCAAAGGGAGGGTTGGTCTAGATGAGCAAGAGAAAGACCGGGGGGCCTCCTCTGAGGGAGGTGCCTTCTTCTATGTCTAGTCTGGCTCAGCATCTTTAGACTGCCTTGCCCACCCTATCCAGAGTCTCCTGAGATTCCCAGCCAACAAGGAGGTTTTTCTGTGCGAGCTCATTGGCGGAGCATCTGTGGACACGCTCTACCTAATCCCTTTAATCCTGCCATGAGACATGAGCACAAACACCGGCAACACGAGTTGGCGCCTTCTTATGAATAGTTGCGTAGGACTCAGTACCAAGCACACACGGAGCAGCAAGGTGACAACTATTAATTTGATTTATCTGCATTTGAAAGAGCAAAGGTCTTTGGAAATAAATGTGCTCAATTTGACCTCAGTTCTGAAGGACTTCTAATGATCATTTCATTTTTCTGAGCCTTGGATTTCTTATCTACAGAACTGTTAGAGGATTGAAAGAATCCATGTGACACAGTTAGTACATTATCTGGTCCAGAGTAGGTACAATAGGGAAGGTGCTTTTATTATTGCTGTTATTATTTCCCAGGATTCATTCAAGGCTGGGGAAGCCTGAACTGATACAATATTTTTGCAGCTGGTCAATAGGGTCCATGTAGTTAGTTACTGTTCCTTAACCACAGCTGCCTTAAAGCTTCTTAAAATTTTGGTAGTATTTGTTATATCTAATATAAGTAGAGGTGGATTAATCAACACATAAATCCAACTATTGACTAAAATAAAATAAGATAGTTTCTTTAATAAGTACTTGAAAATAAATTCTCTTTGAAAAAGAAGGTACACTAAAACTCATACTCCTAAATATAGTAACATCACCTGGATCAAAGTGTTGCCAAAATTTTTGTCACTTGGTAAATGGCTCAGTGAATTATTTAAGATGTTATCACCATAGATTGGTACCTAAAAAGGTAAGTTTATCATTATACTTTTATATTTTAAAGTTTAGCTTTCCAAACCTTTCACTAATTTTGCATTACTTATCTTGTGATTCTGTATTTGAATAAGATGGATGTGTGTGTGTGTGTGTGTGTGTGTGTGTGTGTGTGTGTGTGTAGAAAGATACCTGGGAAAAGTCTCATCCATTTAAATAATCTCTTAGAGTAACTTTTCTAAAAGTTAGTAATAAAACCCTTTTAGATTTAGGACCCAGTAATTGGAAACTTTAAATTCAGTGTTGACGTAAAGAAACTCAACATTATCTTTGGTTATTTTTGGCTTCTAAAAATGTCCACACATATGTTCTCTTACTCACTAACACCTATATCTATATATTAATTCTTTAATATTTTAATTTTAATATTGAGTACGTTCGAGATACCCAGGTTAGATAGGCATTGTGGGGAATACAATGTGTGGGACAAAGTCCCTTTATTCCAGGAGTGTAAAAGAAATGAGAGAAAATTCTCCCCAATTTCTCCTTGAAATAGTTAAATGTGGAAAGAGATTGCTAGTTCTCCAAATACCCATTCTCATCTTGCCAGTGGGATATGTTCAAAGTAGAGGGTGAAGCCTTTAAAAGGAAAGAATGTGTCCTCCCTTCCCCCTTCCCCATTCCGATGGGGATGCAGTGGTGGTGAGCCATCATAGAGAGAGAAGCAGAGCAACAACATGGAAGGAGCCTGGGTCCCACACTGTGGGGTGTTGTGTCAGCCCAGGGTGCATGTGCTCAGACAATTCTTGAAGGAGAGATAAACTTGTATCTTAAGTCATTGCTTTAATCTCTGTTCTGGCAGTGGAACCCATCTGCTAATTACCATGGGAAGGGACAGGGCCTGAGTGAGCATTACACATGGTGACAGAGTTAGCAGTCAGAGGAGATTTTATGGAGAATTCGCCCTCGACTTGGTTTCTGATGCTAGAATTTGCAGGAGGAGAAAACAGATCTCACTTCAAATTGTTCAAAGGATGATGCCTATTTGGGGATGACAAGGAGGGCAGGCCAGCTGGAAGGAATGGGGTTATGGAAGGAAGTCCTGTGTGCATGGGCTATGGACAGGATTTGGGAAACCTGGAATTCCCAGTGCAGAATTTCAAAACTTATCCTAGAAGCAACAAGAAACGCTGCAGTTTTGGAAGCAAGTTGGAAAACATCTCTGGAGCTGGCAACTTTATCGGTGGAAAGAGATCAACTAAAGACTGTTAAGCGTTTTCTAACTGTGTTTCACAGAAGCTCCAAGGCTCTGCAGAACCTTCTCAGGCACCAGGAAGAGCTGAGTGGAGGTGGGACAGGGAAGAGTCTTTGCTTCTCCACCTGATTTACTCAGTAAACCTTAATTTTATCTATTGAATATAGATTTGGGGCTTCCGTGCAAGGTTATACTTGAAGAAAGGAGCCCATGTGGTTAAACATTTTGAAAGCCACAGGACTGTGGGTGGTCTGGGAGAGCAGCAAACCCAGCCCAAAGTCTGTATTTGATGGAGCATGCTTAGTGTTTAGATGTTCTGTGTTTATGAGGTTAGGAGCTCTGGAGTCACTGCCTGTAAGCACATCTGGCTCCCTGGCTAACTAGCTGAGTGATTTTAAGCCTCAGTTTCCTCATCGGTAAAATAAGACTAGTTCCCTCTTTAAGGAGATGTGCTGAGGCATGAATCAGTATATATAGAGCACATAAAATACTGCCTTGCCCATATTAAATGCTCAATAAACATTGGTTAATATTATTGTTATTACTATTATTACCATACTTATAATTATCTTATAAGGATGAAACTTGCAATAGATTATCAAGCTAATGTTGACAGGTGTAGAACAAAAGGTTGAGAGTGGCAGTTAGAAATTTGTAGCTTTCACTGAAAATTCTCACTGGGAATTAATTCTAATTTGGGTGAATTCAGGTATTGTTGATGTTACTTCAGTGATAACTAACAAGCTGTCCTGAGAACCTGAAGTATGACAGAAATCTACTGTAGCTCAGCTCTGCATAATCCAACATATGCTTAGCGCTCAACAAAGTCTATCGGGAAGTTTCTATGACTTGATGTCAGGAGGAAAGTGACTATCACGGAGGTAAATTCCCTAGAGACAGTTCTCCCCAAGGTGAATTTACACTTTCTCTGTTTATTTTTCTCCCAGAGGACTTAAGGGGTTGCCTTTCTTTCTAATCTGTTTTCGTCTGCTTTTCTCTCAAGGTTCTTTTCCTGATAGTACAGAAGAGCAATGAAATAAGATATATCTCTCTTTCTCTCCAAAATAAATCTCATAGCCCTTTTGCCATTTTTGCTTTGTTTCAAGATTTGTTACTGCTTATAACTATAGGGAATAGACAGGTGTTAAAAAATAATAATAAACAGTGAGAACATTACAAGTTCTTAAGAAATCTACAAAGATTCTGTGCAGGATTTCTGGCCTCCATTTATGTGCAATAAGGACTAATTTTTTTTCATTTTATCTTCTTCTCTGACTTCCTTCTTAGATGTGCCCCTGGATTTCTTCTAATTCTTATCCTGAAAATGGATCTGCCCAACTCTGTGTAGGTGGGGTCTTAGATCAAACAATGTAGGCTTTAGCTGAAGAACCACAAAAAAGGTGTGTCTAAAAACTCCATTAGAAATAAGAAGATGGAAAAAGAGAGACATCACCATTTGGAATGCAAGTTGTGTAAAGATAACAAGAGACAGAGAAAGTGGGATCACTCATCTCTTCTTTACTGTTTGTCTCCCTTCCTTCCTTCCCTCCTTCTCTCCTTCCTTTCTTCCTTCCCTCCCTCCTTTTTCACTGGTGGTCACAAGTCCTTGAGGGTAGACGTTCTCACCTGAGAAGTGGGCCTCCTTTCATCTTCTTCCTGCTTCATCTTGTTTTCCCTCCATCCTGGACATCTCAGCAAGTTGCTGTCTCTGCTTGGAAGCATGCCTGGGCTCTGTGGATATAAATCATTTGTGGCCCTCCTCTTTCTCCAATGCCCCATGATGAAGATTCCCACATCCAGAGGTGTTTGCCCATCCTCTTGGCCGTGGTCTTTATTACAGAGTCATCAGTCTAATTGTGTTTCTCTGGGAGAGTTCTACCTCAAAAGACATATAGGAGCCATTTATTCAGAGTCCCTCAGGTGACTTATTGGCGAGAGCAACTTCACCCGTCAATGCTAACACCAGAGGGAGGGCAAGGTTGGGGGAAATTAGACAGTGTATCAAGAGATGGTTACTGGAATAACTACTTTTATCTAAAAAAAGTAAATCAACCTATTTAGCACTTAAAGCCGTAAACATGTGGTGAAAATAAGGTTTAGTTCCCAAGGGAAGAATAGATTTGTTGCTTCTCTATTCGTAACGATGTTCATAACTTTGTATAACCTTGAGGTGATGAGCCGGTTTTCAATGTGGCTTAAACCTGGGGCTCAGGGGTTAATATGGCACAGGTACCAAGGTCTGTGCTTATATTCCCAGAGATGGTCATGTTTAAAAAACTACATTTATTGAAATGAATTAACATTTAATAATAAACTACTCAATAATTAGAGAAGTTGCTCTAAGCAGAAGAGGAAAAGATTCACTGTAACCAATAAATGTCTTTGCAGACGACTGTCGTATCTGAGCTTAATTTTTTTCCAGAGGAAACCACAAAAAATACCTAGTACAATTGTGTTGAAGGTTCTTGAGGCAGATGCTAGGAGTGGTGGTGGAAGGGCTCTTGTGGAGGTGTGATTGAATCACCTCCAGAACCAGTGGGAGGTCACCAGCACTTCTTGCCTTAGAGACATTTATTTCTCTTCTAATGTGATCTTAAGACGTCCTGCCAGGGTGAAACAAACTCGAATTGCTCCTGGCCTGTTGCTTTAATTTAATTTTTTTCCCTGTTCTTTGGAAGTGTGGATGGTCTGAGTTGTGCTAATTATGTGAAGACCTCATCTGCTGTTATTTGTGGATCTTCATGAAAACCAGGATGCATCTCAGAGAGCCACCCCCTGCATGCAGTCTTCTTTTTTTTTTTTTTAACATCTTTATTGGAGTGTAATTGCTTTACAATGGTGTGTTAGTTTCTGCTTTATAAAAAAGTGAATCAGCTATACATATACATATGTCCCCATATCTCCTCCCTCTTGCGTCTCCCTCCCCCCCTCCCTATCCCACCCCTCTAGGTGGTCACAAAGCACTGAGTTGATCTCCCTGTGCTATGTGGCTGCTTCCCACTAGCTATCTATTTTACATTTGGTAGTATTTATAAGTCTATGCCACTCTCTCACTTCGTCCCAGTTTACCCTTCCCCCTCCCCGTGTCCTCAAGTCCATTCTCTACGTCTGCGTCTTTATTCCTGTCCTGCATGCAGTCGTCTGAAACAATGGGGTCAATGAATCCAGGAGTGGGAAAGCTTTGCCAAAGGAAATGCATACATCCTTGGAGAGTGCTGGGGTCGCGAGGCCATTCCAAACATTTATAGAGCATCTTTTGTACACCTGAGCTCCACTAAGTGTTAGACTGATCACAAGCAATGGGTAGAAGGCAAAAAGAAACCCAGGTGGAGTCTGATTACTGAGCTAGGAAACTCTGAAGAAGACCACAGCTGTGGTGGTAACACAAGACCAGTTTTCCAGGTTTTGGAATTCTTCGAAGGGGGACATCCCGCCCGAGCTGGTAGCATCCCAAGCTGACTGAAAAGTCATATCTCCTCCCTCTCTTAGCTTCCACTTCGAATTGGTGAGTGCTGCTGTACCCACGTGTGCAATTTCAGCACGACACAAAGGGCCCCCAAAAGGGGCAGGGGCTAGAATTCAGCCTGCTCTGTTTGCCAAGCTGTGTGCTCTGGGGAGGGGCTGTGTCTGCTCATAGGGTGAACTTTTTTCTCATTCTCATGGGGGTACCCCACAGGTGTGTGGCTTTGAATTTGGCCCACTGAAGTTCCCTGCTAGACCAGCTACCTAGTGGACAGGGAGATAAAGGAGCAAATGATATCTGTGTGTCGCCTGAGGCAAAGGTGGAGACCTGAAGACATTCCTGGGTTTTCTCAAAAGCTGTGCTGAGGACATACGCTGCCTGCACACGCACGCACGCGCGCACGCACACACACACACACACACACTTTCCTTTCTCAGACTTCTGGCTCTGTTTTTTATTTGGAAAAGCATCTAGGTTTTTATCTCAGGGAGGATGATGATAAAGGCCAAAATGTATAATATCTTATGATAAAAACTGGAGCTGTCAAATACTGAGTGCTTCTTTTTTGCTCCTGAGACACATTGCTAGATTCTCCACATGGATCTTTCTCTCGAGTTCCTGAGGTTTGCGGTGCCCGACACCACTTCCTACACACGGCGTTACAGAGTCTACCTGCTCAACAACACATGCTTCTCCCTTCCGAAAGAACTGTATTTCTGAACAGATAGGGGTTCCAGAGAGAACCAGGGCTGAGCTCCCCATCAGATAATTATTAAGGAATGACACCTGGGCAGCCTCTCAGAGCTGGTACACCTGGACCCATGCAGAGAGGTCTTAGCTCTTAGAAAAGTTAAAGGAGGTAGCTCCCGTATTAGTGGAGCTGACGTTGCAGGCATCCGGGGAGAGAACAAGAAAACAGTGTTATTTAAGCCTCCATCCATTTCTTGAGAAAAATAAAATCCTGCACTAAACACTGCAAACAAAAAGAGAAACAGGGTTTCCCTATGGGACATGATCCACACACCCAGGGAAAAATTGAGGCCCGATTCTGTTTCAACATAATTAACATTTGCGCTAATTACAAATGCATTCCCGTCTTCAGGACTGGTGCTAGGCTTGGCTGCCCCTAGCTCCGGCTTTGGCATTTGACTCCTGCCTTTGTTAGAAGCAGAGGAAGCAAAGACCCATAGAACCCACCCTTGCCTTCCCTTCTGCTCCTGCCCCTCCAGACACACACTGAGCCCCTTTCATATTCAGAGGCGCTAATGGAGGCTGGAAGCTTCAACACCTGGCATTTCCAGTGTCAAAAACTTCATCAGATGATACCCAGCTGAGCTGTCAGCAATGTTATGGTTTGGCCATTTTTTGGAAAAGGAAATGGACTATTCTCGAGCATTGATTTCAGTGATCAATAAATGTACGATATACATTGGTTTGCATACACACGTATGTGTGCACACACCCGCACCTGGGCACTTAAGCCCACCTGCTGCTGTCTCAAAACCCTCGTCAGTTGCACTTTCTCCAGTAACAGAAGTGATTACTCTTGGGAAATCCAAAATTAAGCTCTGGAGTGATTTCCTTAGAAATCAGTAAGAAGGGTTTACTGGAACTTTTTTTTAAAGATGAAAAGTTTGCTCCAAAAAAAGCAGTTCTCACCATATGTTTTCCTGGAGGGAAGAAGGAGGGGACAGAATGTACAAGGTGAATGCTGACTAAATATTGCAGCCCTGGATTCCATTGGCAGCTAGTCACTAGGATCCTGGAAAGACCTTGGCCAGCCTGTCAAGTTGAAGGCTGTTTAGGAAAGTCCTGGGCAGACTCAGTGCCTCATGAGTATTGGAGTGGCCAGTAGCTAAATGTATGATCAATAAGTGCAACTTTGTCCCTGGGATAAGTGGGGGGGGGGGGATCAGTCTATAACAAGTTTTTAAGATTTTCTGAGCCAGAGTTTTACACATTTTAAAGGAAGGCTTTGAACCATGACTTGAACATGGTGAGTGGCCAGGCCCAGTGGAACCAACGCTGGATAAAGAGCCATAAAGCCATAGAATCAGGACTCAAAGTAACTGTTAGAGTTCAAAGTAATGGTTAGGACAGTCCTCTTGTCCTCCAAGTAGTATTATCACTTAACTCGTTTGGATAGGGTGCTGCCTGCCCTTGTCTTAAAGTTTTCCGGGGAGTAAAATATTACAAGTTACACTGGTAATTCCCCAGAGGGATTATCATAAATTCATTCAACAAATATTTATCAAGGGGTCAGTCTGTGCCTGGCCTTTTTCTGAGCTCTGGGGATACAGTCATTAATAAAGTGCCCAAACCCCAGCCTTCCTGGGTCTTACATTCTAATTGGGGGGTGGGGGAAATTGGGAAAATGTGAGGATAGAAAAGAAACAAAAATAAGTCAAACATAGAGTATGTGAGATGGTGAAAAGTACTATTATGAGTAATTCTAATCTGCCTTACGATTGCATGAGGCTTCATCATTTCCATGTGCCAGACATGTATATTCTATGTGATCTTCATAAGAATAGACAGCCTGGAATGTTAAGGAAATCCCTCAGGGTCACATGAGTAAAAGTGACTTTTCTGGAATTAGAATGCATGTCATTGGATGCTCGGTGTCCTTCCCTTCTATCCAACTTAAGAAATAAGTACAGAAACTCAAACACCTGTCTCTTCTTGGTACTCAGTGGAGACTGGATGAGAGCTGCTCACTTTCCTGCCCCAGGAAGACTGGGAATTCCGAGGGAGAGCTGGCGGCGAGGCAGCCTGTTTTTCAGTTTGAATATCAGGGTCTTTAATGATGGTGACTTTAGTTGCAAGGGCCCATGAGGGCTAGATGGAAATAACAACTGAATGATGCCATCAGAGAGACACCACCCAGGAGGCCAAGTGTGTCCTCAGCCAGGAGGAGTCCTGCTGGCGAGGAAACAAATGATTATACTCCTTCGAATGTTTTCAAGTGGGGACATGAAAAGACAGCCTGGGCCAGGCTCTGCCCACGTCATGTCGCTGTAACACAAAGCTGAAAACAAGAGGGGTTTTAAGAGAAGAACGAGTGACCAAGTGTTTCCTGTCATAATGTGCTGTGATTCCTTGCACTAGGAAATCCAATTCCCCTTTTATTCCCACCTGTTTTTCCCTACCATAAAACAGGGGAAAAAAGAGAACCAGATGTTCAATAGTCATCAAAATAATTAAATAATTTCAGTAGCTTTCTTTGAACTCAAGTTGGAAAGAACCAGGGGCTTTTCATTCTCAAGGGGAGGGAGGAGTCAGGAGGGAACATGAATATTTGAGACTGGTATTGGTACACCATATGGTATGGGAAATAAAAGAGTAGGGATTTTGGAATCAGGCAGAACTGGATGTGAATTCCAGCTCTGCCACTCAATGGCCTTGGACCTCATGTCCAATTTTAAAATCTCAAGTCCCTTATTCACAACATAGAGATGTTACCTACCTGGCAAGACCATTTCAGAGAATGAATGGGATCATTTGACATCCATGAGACATGGCAGCAACTCAGTAGGTATTACAGATCAGTGATATCACACACGAGTTAAAGCTTTGCAAATTCAACTACTCACACTTGGCAAGGAAAGAGTTGGGAAGACACAAAGTTAAATATGTGGGTAGTTCCAGCTTGTTTAAATACCTTGTTCAAACAAGGCAGCTTGAAAATCTCCTGAGTTTATTCACTCTTCCACTCAATGAACTTACATTTGGGGGGAAGTATCTGCTGCTCCCTGACAAAGCTCTGTTTCCTCATCCCCGTCAGTGTGAGTATCTCACCATGCCAAGTGTCAATCTAGAGTTTAAAGCTGTGTACATTTCATACCTCATGTGCCCTTACTGCAATCCAACTGTGTCATCAGGGGCTCTACTAAAGAACAGTGATCAACGGTCGTTTTGACATTATGCAATTTTTGTTGTTTTTTCTTAAACCAAAGAATTGTGAAATAATAAAAAGAAGATATGATGTCCCCCTATCATATTAATAAAGATCTTTGGAAATTTTATAACACCTAGGGTCCACCAAGACACTCATGCTGATAGTATGAATGAGGCTTCTCTTGAGGACACAATAATAGGTATAAAAAAACATAAAACTGTTCAGGCCTTTTGATGCCATACTTTCACTTCTAGAAATGTTTTTGAAGGGGATAATTAAATAAGACCTCACTGCTTTCTAATTAAGAAAGTTCATCACAAATTAACGTATAAGACCAAAATATTGCAAACGACTTCAATGCTCACCCACGTAGGACTGGCCAAGAGAATCATTTGTTGAACACCCCACTGCGGTGCCCACTGCCTCTGGCCTTGGTCCTGCTTCAGGAAGCTTCTTCTCAGACATGTGCTCTGAATGTGAAGTTTGACCCAATGTTGAATGCACACATTTGTAAACTGATATTCTGTCAAAGTCACATATTGCCGTCTTAGAACTTCCGGGTTACATGGATACATCTGAAATTTTATTTAAAAATGTAGGTAACATTTCAATGTTCACTTATGAACTTTAGTAGTTAAATTTTTAAAGTTTGATTGTATACTGTAACAATGATGTCTCAGCACCATCAACCGGCAGAGGGCCCCTGGATGCTGTGCTTATACTTGTGAGCGAAACTGAAGCCTATTTCCAACTGGAATTAGTGGGGAGTGTGGTGTGTGTGGCATCTTTGTCAGTGTTGGGTTCCGAAGAAGATGCTAGGGGCTGAACAGGATTAATGGCAGCATCTTTACCAAGGGTTGTCACGTGCCATTAGAAACGCCTGTACTGTTAAGATCTCCTTCCTGTAAACGAGTGGTTCTCAGGGTGATTTTTGATTTTGCCCCCTAGGGGACATTAGAGAATGTCTGGAGACATTTTTGGTTGTCATAACTGGGGGAGACACGTTACTGACATCTACTGAGTAGAGGCCAGGGACGCTGCTAAACATCCTACAGTGCACAGGACAGCCAGCTGCTCACAACAAAGTGTTACTGACTCAAAATGTCAATAGTGTAGACGTTGAGAAACCCTGCTCTAAACATTAATAACCAACTAAAGTCAAGTTTTTTCTCCTCTTCATCTCCTGTGCTTGAAGATTTGGTCTATGGAGCCGAAGCAACACTTAAACCGAAGCTGTATGTACTGCTTGGAGAGGCTTTCTTAATATTTCAGAAGCAGAACTCAGATTGTTGCCTTCCCTTGGTCATCTTTATTTCTAATATTTTTGCATGGACTCTAGGAAAATGTTGTCCTTAAATGTTTGATCGAAAAATTGAACATTGGAAAAATGTATAGGTATCCTAGGCTCTTCCAAAGTTCACTTTTCACCACTTTGCTTTTATAAAAGACCTACATTAGTACCTGCTTTGGCTAACAGAAAGGAATCTGAAGAGGATTTTCAGTTTTACAGAAAAAGGTAAAAATTCAAAATAGCATCAGAGTTTGTTTTGCAGTGAGCTGTTACAGAGTCAGCACACACCCCAAGCCACGTGAGAGAGGCGCTCCAAGCTCCTCCCCAGGGAATTGCACTCAGCGTCTCAGCCTCAAGTTGCTATAGCTTTGAGCTGTGTTGTTATCTGTGCTTTATCTCTATTTATTCTGTGTCTCCGTTAGCAAGATGTGTCCTGAGATAACTGCTTCTTATCTTCACTCTAGAAAGGTTTCATAGGAATGCTCTACTTTTGGATGGGGTGGGGGAACCTGTAAGAACCTGTAATTGGCTTTTAAGATAACACTATTATCCGGGAATTTCCACCTGTTCCTCAGCTTCCCTTGTATGCATGCCAAGTCCAGCACCTTTTCAGCAGTGGGAACATAGGAGGACCTTAAAGCAAATTTAAGAATGAAATAGTTGCCTTCTCAAAATCCATTAGGTGATTCACTTTGTCAGCATGTTTCACAAATGAACTACTTTCTCTGCAAGCAACATTTGGTTGTTAGCAATTCAGCAATCCCCTGCTGGATTGGCATTATTTTCTGCATGGTACAATTTAAAGGCTTTTTTGGTACAAGCAGCCTTTGAACATGTAATGGCTGCTGTTCTAGTTTGTTGAAACGTCTTGTAAAATTACATAAGGCAGTTCCAAAATCTCTTCTATGTCACGTAGTTTGTCTTTGGATGAAAAAGAATGATGCAAAGGGGCGCATCCCTGGTGACTACAGGCAGCAGCTCTGTGCCATAATAGCTTTCTCAATATGCAGCTGAAGAGTGTAAACAATGTGGAATGTTTGTGATCCTTAAATCACTCATAGCCGTCACTGCGTTTGTTACGTTGTCAGAGACAATTGCCCAACACTTTTCTTGATGGACTTTTCATTTCATAAATATTTCTTCAATCAGATTCACTATGCTGGGAAAAACCAGAGCCTCTTGGCACCGAAATAAAGATGAAGCGCACTTGACTTCACCATTAATCCACCGTGCTGTCAAACTGTTGTAAACGTACAAAAGTAGCATGTTTGATAGCACCATTACACTTTGTGCACACAGCAGAATATAATTCAGGAAAAAGAGCTTTTTAATATTATGTTCACTGGAAGGAAATTTGTACCTAATCACCTGAGTAAGTCACAAAGTCTTCTGTCTTCATCTACTGAAAACAGTTTTCGGTACACTCTTCATGGCTACCTGGGTGCCTGTGAGGGTGGGTCACTAAGCCGTGGCTTTGGAACAGCAGCGAGGGTCTTCAGGGCTCAGGCAGTGGTCAGTGGGGAGGACCATCCTGGTACCATCTGGGGCAGATGTGCCTACCCATGGTGAAGAAATGCTGTCCAGTGGCAGCAGTGCCTTTAGCTGGTGGTGCATAGTAACAGCAGCGACCACCCTGCAGCAAGGACTGTGCCTGCCCCTTTCTCCAAAAGCACAATAGCCTAGGGTTCTTAATTGATCCAATATAAGGCATAGGATAGAGCCCCAAAAGGACTGTCATTGGCCTTCTCACCAGGCTCAGCCAGAATGAGATTTGGTTTAGAGAAAACAATGTGATGTCTCTAGTACTCAAATGTCATAGAATTGTTAACACTTGACAGGTAGTATGTACCTACACAAGCAAAACCACGCTATGTGTATATCAACAGAATGACACTAGTTTCTCTGAGTAAGACGGTCAGGGGAGATTTTAATTTTAATTTCTAGAATGAATTCATATTAATTTTACAATCAGGAAAAATAATTCTAATAAGCCAGCAGATGCCTTTAAAACAAAGAAAACCTATAGGTAATACAGAATGGCAAGAATTATGTCTCACTATTGCGCCTCTTTGTTTCAGCATTAAAACAATGGCTGTTATTTTTCAAGAGCTTTTTATGAACCAGGCACTGTGCTAAGCACTTAATGTTGGTTAATTTAATCTCCACAACAATAAGATGGGTCCTTTTAAAGATGAGGAAAAATTATAAAACATTATTAAGAGAACTAAAGTGGGGTCTGAAGAAATGGAGAGACATGCAAAGACCCTAGATGCAAGGGTTGGCAGATTGCTTTCCATAAAGAACCAGATAACAAATATTTTAGGCTATGCGGGCTCTAGGTTCCCTGTTGCAGCTACAGAACTTTGCCATTGCAGTGCAAAAGCAGGTACAGGCAATATGTAAATTAATGAATGTGGCTGGGCTCCAGTACAATGTTATTTAGGAAAGCTGACAATGGGCTGCAGCTGACCCACCGGCCATGGTTTGCTGACCCCTGCTATGGAGGAAGACAATATCATAAACATGAAACTTCCTAAATCAATACCTCATTTAATGCAATTCTAATCAGGAATTTAAGATAATGTTTTTCAACCTTTCAGAGAGGAGACCTTTTTAAGCAGGACGGGAAACCAAAAAGTCTTAAGGGAAAAATCTGACAATTCTGACTCCATAAAAATTAAATAGTTTTGCACTGCCAAAGACAATACAAAAATATTGACAGAAAGATGACGGTACTAGAGAAAATATTTGGAACACATATGATAGAGTATTAATCTCCCTAATATCGATAACCTCTTATAAATTATTAAGCAGAAAAAAAGTAGGAAAGTGAGCAATTCAATGAGGTTGAAATGAAAATGAATATCAAACAATTGAAAATATGCCCAACATTACTAGTAGTTGGGGGAATGTTATATAACAATAAAGAGAGCCAATAGTTTGCCAATCAGGTTGGCAAAAATTAGTGATAATATTCAGTGCCAGTAAAGGTGTGGGAAACTTCTCTCTCACGTCTTACGATGCTGGTGGGGCCTGGACTGGCACACAATTTGGGAAAATAATCTGGTGGTACCTATTAAAATGAAAAAAGACAAATTTAAAATGACAAATTATCTACAAATTAAGGAAAAGAAAAATACTTCATATTAAAAGCTATGAGTTATGGTCAGGCCTGTATGCTGAGGAAAATCTGTAGTCTCCAAATGATTTTTCAAAAGAATATTGTGCTCCATTTCTATTCTATATGTATCATAGTTAAGATTGCTAGTCTCTTTGTGACATCAGGAGGATGGCTACTTCCTGACTTTGATCAAAATGGGGCTTTCCCAGGGACACTTCTTTTAAAGTATTTTCCTTTGTCTCTCGTGCGCATTCTGGGGCTTACTTTATTTTGTGCCTCTTTGGTCTATCCTTCTTTGGCTGTGTTGGCAGTGTTGGCTCACGACGTTACCTGCTAAGAGTTTGTGCCTCTCTACCAGGACGTACCCAAGGGTTAATGTCCAATCACTTCTGGTCTCATGAACGGCACTCATGTGAACAACTCTAGGGCATTTTATCAAAAAGGGGTCCTATAAAAGTCCAGGCTGAAAGTTAGTACTCAGAGGAACAGAGGTGAGGGTGGAGTCGGGGGTGGTGGGCAAAATGACTTCTTAAGGTCTCTAAAGCCCTTTGCTCCAATAATTTTGCAACTTCAAGGCATGATTTATTACAGTAAAGAAGCGTAGTTCGTATTCTTCCAAATCAGGAAACTTCCAAATCAGGATAGTGACAGACTCTCTATGAACCTAGGCTAGAAGCTTCAAAAAAATAAATGCAATGAATTTATATTATGTCTTCCTCTGTCTTCAAAGATGAGCACACATCTGGTGGCCTCTTAGCCCACCCATATATCCACAGCCGAAAGTCGCCTATGAACCCTGCTAAGTAATCTCCCACAACCAACTAAATGTGTTGCAGGGCCTGAATCAAACAGAACCCCAATGTGAATTGGATAGAACCGAGTGAGAAATAAGAATGGAATTTTCTCCATATGGCTCTGTCTCTAGAAATGTCACTAGGCAAAAAAATGAGGGATGGCAGGAAAAGGTTATGGGCACAAGGCTTGGAAGTTTGATTCAGACTTGCATATCATACTCCAGCTCTTATCTGAACTTCTTTAATAGGAAAGGCATTCCCTTATATCTGCTTGTCTTTCCCAATCATCACATCAGTGCTGTGCTTCCACTCCCAGAATTGCAGTAGGGAAGTGTCAGACCTTGTATAGGTTATTTTAATTTTGTTTCTCATGACTATTTAATACCATACCCGCCACATGAAGAGTTAGAGGTCCAGTCCCGTCCCAAAGTGAGAAACGGGCAAGGCTTTGTTCCAACAGATCCTGGTGCGCCCACCTTTCACTCCAATGCTGGCCAGTTTTCCACCCCACTCCTGGTTAGGACCCACCCTTCCACCTCTGGTTTAGCAATGTCCCAGGAGGATGCCAAGTGGGAACTAAAACACAGGATCACTCTTCTTTTGGCCTGAGTTTCGGGGGGAAATTATTCATCACTGATGCATCAAAATGTGAGTTTTGTTTGGGTCACACATGTCCCGGGACTCTGTTTGCAAACGTCCATTTGGGTGCCCCAGGGCTGCCTCCCTTCCTCCCGGAGATGGTCTGCGGCAGGCTCCGGGTGGTGTGGTGCTTTAGATTCCATCAGAAATCTAAAACCTGTAAACACACTGACAGCAGTCGGCCAAGGGATGTGAGAAACTCGCAAATGAACAACAAATGCAGGGAGAGAAAGGCCAGACCAAATGGACTGATGTTTTTCACAACCGTGGAGGGTTTAATCCACTGGTCTCAAACCATATGGCACGCTGAACACGAGCCGGGGGAGGCTGGGAGGTACTTGGCGACAGCCCATGGAAACATAAACGCAAGGCATTTTGTTTCCTTGTGTGTGCTTTTTTCCCTTTAAATATTTACTTTTTGTGTTTTGCCAGGACACAGTTTCCATCCCATGTGCAGAACAGGCTGTTTTTGCAGATGGGGGTGGGGTAGGCAGGGGACAGCTTGGTACAGGGGACCTGTAATAGGATACTGATTCTGTCATGTCCAGGTTGCTGGCTTTCCTCCCCAGGGTGGCTCTGAGTAAAAACCTACAATCTTTGTGTCTAGGTCTGGTGCCTCCTGGAAAAAGGAGCCCAGACCCACACCCACACGGTTATAGCTGTGCCCCCAAAGGGAGAAGGCTGGCTGGCTTGTGGAAAAGGCGGGCCTTTGCTGGGCCAGCAGCAGGGGGTCTCTGCCTGTCAGGTCTGAGGCTGTGGGTGGGAACGTGCAAGTGAACCACAGTGGCAAAGAACAGAGTCTCTGGCTTGGAGGCTGCTGATGGGACATCTTTCACAAACTTTCTACCCGATGGGAGACAGGAGAGGCAGGCCCAGGAAGAAGGGTGGCAAGGGGAGGGGTGGGTGGGCGAAGGGAGAGCAGCTGGAAGAGAGAATGGGGGGGTGGTGGCAAATTCCCAAGTGAAATAGAAATGTACCATACAAAAATAAGTAAATTAGTCCTGGGACGTGAGCCACGTTTGAACCAAAATAATGTAAGCAATCAAATGCTTACTGTCTGTGATTCACTCAAGCTTCCAAACACATTACTTAACAGAAAATGTCATAAAGGAGTGTAGTAGTTGCACAATGCTGGCCACGCGGTTAGAAGGCGGGCTCGGAGATGGCAAATGCAGATGTCTTGAACTAAAAATACACAGCCCTGGCATTTTTTCATTGGTTATGAGGGACGAGGGCTGGAAGAAGCATCCTGACATTCTCAGGAGGTCTCTGAGGGATTCCATTTGTTCTGCACGCAACCAGAGGAGTGGATGTGAGAGATGCCGTGTAAATACTTCTATCGGGGAGGGCAGACGCTCCTCCACCGACGTGCGGAGTGAGCCCATGGAAACAAGACCCTTGCTAGGAAGAGGGAGATTAGTTTGCGCTTGTGAACTGCTTTTTAGTTTATAACATCTTCTCACGGTCACCACCCAGAGACACTGACATTATTGTCCTTATATTCTAGTGCAGTGCTTCTCAAGCTGTAGTGTGCAAAAGCAGCAGGATGGACTCAGGGGCTCCACCCCGGAGCTCCTGATCTAGTCCGTCTGGATAGGACCCAAGAATTTACATCTCTAACAAGCTCCCGGGTGATGCTGATGCTACTGGTCATGGACAACGCCTTTGAGTTGTACTGTTCTCAATGAGCTTAAGTGACAAGAGCCTTTATTCAACCAGGGTAGCTGGACTCTAAGTCCAGGTTTCCCGCCAGTACTATGATTCTTCTTACTTCTCATGTGCTTTCCCTGCCGCATGGTGGCCACATCAGCTGAGCCTGGACTTGTACTCGGAGTCCTTCCTGACACAGTCTTCTTGGTAGCCACCAACAATCGACCAGAGTTGATATATGTATAAAGTTATTTGTCACCTTTAAGTTGGTGGAATGGGCACTGGTCTAAAAGTTAGAGAACCCGGACTTAATCATGGCTGGGTCATTAACTGGGTGTGGGGACACCATATGAGGATTTTAACCTGACTAAATACGTACAGAGTTTGCAATAATGGGTGGACTTTTGTATTGAATGATGTTGAATTCAGAGAGGTGACAGAACTTACTAAAGTGGATAAAGTGAAAATTGTAGCCTGTGATGGTAAAAATACCGGCTCCAATACTACAGAATAAATAGGAAAAAAAAAAAAAGGCTTTTTATGCCATCCTCTGTTATTGTTCATTGCTTTTTAAAGAGAAGCATAGAAGAGACTTTCTAAAAAACGTTTCTAGCATTGCAGAATGATTACACTGTGCTGTACCGTCAGAGAATTTCAGTAGAAGGAAGCTTATAACTCTGTGCTCTCTTACGTTATCTTCATTGTATAGTATGAAGAAACAGAAAATTTGAAAAATAAATCAAATGTTGTTGCCTTCCTAAGACCATTCTTTCATAAGTTCATTTTAAAACTCAAAAAAAAAAAAAAGTTTCCTCACCTGTCAAATGAGAGGGCTGGATTGGGTCAATGGTTGTCAATCGGGATGATTCCAAGAATTATATTAGTTTGTATTAGTTTTATTGTATTAGCCTGCTTGGGTTGCCATAAAAGATTACCATAGACTTAGTGACTTAAACAACAGAAATTTATTTCTCACACTTCTGGAGGCCGGAAGTCCAAGGTCAAGGTGTTGACTGATTCAGTTCCTGGTGGGAACCTTCTTCCTGGCTTGCAGACAGCTGCCTTCTTGCTATGTCAGTTCTGGGGGCTAGAAGTCTGAGATCAAGATGTCAGCAAGTTTGGTTTCTTCTGAGGCCCCTCTGCTTGGCTTGCAGATAGCCACCTTCTCTCTGTCCTCACATGGTTGTTTATTGTGTGTGTGCATGTCTGGTGTCTCTTTTTTAAGGCCACAAATCCCACCATGACCTCATCTAAACCCGATCACCTTCAAAAGGCCCCACCTCCAAATAGCATCTGAATTGGGGGTGGGGTGGGGGGACACAATTCAGTCCATTGCACAGATGGACAGTTTGTTTTAAAAATACAGCTTCCTGGGTCTTTCCTCCAGAGGTTCTGATTTGGTCTGTTTGGGGCAGTATCCAGAAATTTATATTTTTAGCAGCCACACCGCCTGACTCTCAGACTCACTCAGGCCTGAGAAGCTCCGGGTGAGTTGGTCACTAAGGTCCCTGATTCCTAGGCAGTGAGCTTCAGGCCCCTACAGCTGGTTGCTCACCTCTCTGCATAAGCACTTTGCCCACCTCACTCACAGCTGCTGACACCGGATGGCGAGCCTGGCTTATTAGGATGCAGGTCTCTAACCCAGGACCTCTCCTAGAGCAGGGCACACAGTAGGCGCATAATCAATGTTTATTGAGGGACTTGCCCAGGACCGTTTCTAACGTTAGAAGTCTTTGAAATGTGTAGATCATTTTTGAAGCTCTCTCAAAGGGGCTATGTGACATTATTTAGGAAAAAGGCAGTAGGGCTGCCTTTGTTTTACTGTCCAGGAGGCTTAAACAACAGTGAGTACATTTCCATTTCCCTCTCTCCCCAAGCGGGGGGGAAAGCAAAACAACTTGAGCTGTGACTAGAAAATGAATACACACAGGCACAAAGAACAGGCCCCGCCTCCTCGCCCTCTGGCCAGCTGCTTCCTTCTTTTATTCCCCGCTGACTACAAGGCCAATGTCGAAAGCAAATGAAAGATGATAAAACTGATCAGCTCGGTGCTTTGTGACCGCCTGGAGGGGTGGGATAGGGAGGGGGGGAGGGAGGAAGACGCAAGGGGGAAGAGATATGGGAACATATGTATATGTATAGCTGATTCACTTTGTTATAAAGCAGAAACTAACACACCATTGTAAAGCAATTATACTCCAATAAAGATGTTAAAAAAAAAAAAACTAAAAATAGAGAGAAACAAAAAAAACCCTGAGGCTTCGTTAGGACAATATAATCCAAGAGAAAATGAGGAGTCTTTTCGACATTTCTTTAGTCCCATGAGGAATAATGAAGTAAGGAAAGGGAAGGGAATGTGGAGTTTTCTCTGTTAAAAATGAGAGTAAGAGGAAGAAGATAGCAATGCAAAGTAGTTGAACTGCTATATAGCAAATTATAAATCATTCCTGAAAAATTACAATGAGGTATGACTACCCACCTGTTAGAACAGTGAAAATAAAAAACAGTGACAATATCAAATGTTGGTGATGATGCAGAGAAACTGGATATTTCTCAGACATTACTGATGGGAATATAAAATGGCATAGCCATTCTGAAAAATAGTTTAGGAGTTTCTTACAAAACTAAACATACCACATGATCCAGCCAGTGCACTTCTGGGCATTTATCTCAGAGAAAACAAAATTTATGTTCACACAAAAACATGTACAGGAATGTTCATATTAGCTTTGTTTGTTGTAAACAACCTAAATGTCTTCAATGGATGAATGTTTAAACATACTGGAACATCCGTGCCATGAATACAACTCAGTGATAAAAAAGCACTATTGATCCATGCCACAACTGGGATGGATCTCAAGGGAATAATGCTGAGTGAAAAAAGACAGTTTCAAAGTGCTTTATACTGTATGATTCCACTTACATAATATTTTTGAAACGGCGAAATCATAAAGACGGAGAAGCGATTAGTGATTAGAGTGGTGATGACACAAATCTACACACGTGATAAAAGTGCATAAAACTACACACACACAGACAAATGCATGTAAAACTGATGAAATCTGAATAAGATCTGGGGTTGTACTAATGTCAGCTTCTTTGCTTCGATATTGCACCACACATAGGTAAGATGTACCACTGGGGGAAATTGGGTGAAGGGTACACAGGACTTCTGTACTATTTTTTGTAACCTCCTGTAAACCTATACTAGTTAAAAAAAATTTTCTGAAGAGAAAACTAAATATCTAAAGGAATGCATTTTCTCACACTGGAAATTCGTTGTAATTACTGAGAAAAGCAAGTTAATTTCTTTCTCTTTTGGAGGAGCGTACGCCATCTTTGTTCCTTCAACACAACTGTTATTATTAGTTTTTATTATTAGTCACCTTAAAAGGCCAATATTGTATAGAATAGAGAACCCAGAAATAAACCTTCTCAGATGTAGTCAAATGATTTTCTACAAGGGTGCCAAGACCACTCAATGGGGAAAGGATAGTGTTTTCAACAAATGGTGCTGGGGAAATCCACACGCAAAAGAATGAAGTTGGATCCTTTCCTTACATGGAGGGTCCCTTGCAAAAATTAGCTCAAAATGGATCCAAGATCTAAGTGTAAGAGCTAAAACTATAAAACTCTTAGAAGAAAACATATAGAAAAGCTTCATTTGGCAATGATTTCTTGAACATGATGCCAAAACTAGAGGCAATAAAAAAGAAAAATAGATAAATTGAACTTCATCAAAATTAAAAAAGTGTTGTGTGTCAAAGGACACTATCAGCAGAGTGAAAAGGCAACCCACAAATTGGGAGAAAATATTTATCATATATCTGATAAGGGATTAGTATCCATAATTATTAATTATGGATATTATTAATATCCATAATCTGTAAAGAACTCTTACAACTCAACAACAAAAGACCCCACATATCCAAGTTTAAAAAAAATGCACAAAGAACTTGAATAGACATTTCTCCAAAGAAGATATACAAATGGCCAAAAAGCACATGAAAAGATGCTCAACATCACTAATCAGTAATAAAATGCAAATCAAAACCATAATGTGACACCACTTCACACCCATTAAGGTGGTTATTAAAAGAAAGACAAAAGATAACAAAACTGGAACACTTGTGCTTTGCTGGTGGAATGTAAAATGGTGCAGGCACTGTGGACGATGGTATGGTAGTTCAAAAAAACTCCAAAATTAAACATTGAATTACCATATGATCCAGCAGTTTCACTTCTGGGTATATACCCCAAAGAACTGAAAGCAAGGGCCTGAACAGGTATTTGTATACCCATGTTCATAGCGACACTATTCACAATAGCCAAAAGATGAAAACAATTCAAAGGTCCGTTGATGGGTGGTATATACATACAATGAATTCAGCCTTAAAAAGAAATGAAATTCTGACATATGCTATAACATGAATGAACTTTGAAGACATTATGCTAAAAAACTAGACATAGAGGACAAATATTGTATGATTCCACTTATGTGAGGTACCTAGAGTAGTCAGACTCATGAAGTAGAGCAGTGGTTACCAGAGGCTGGGGCGTGGTAGTGGGAATTATTGTTTAATGGGTATCGGGTTTCAGTTTGGCAGGATGAAAACTTCTGGAGACAGATGGTGGGGATGGTTGCCCAACAATGTCAATGTACTTAATACCACTGAACTGTACCCTTAAAATGGTAAATTTTATGTAATATATGTGTTGTTAGTACAATATTTTTAAAAAGTATTACTAGAGATAAATAGGTCACACACACACAAGTCAAACTTTGTCAAATTTTTCTCCTCATTCACTGTATTCTTTCTTTCAGTCCTCAAGAAGAGTCTGTTTTACCACAGGCTCAAGTAAAATGATAACAGGATTTATGACAAACTGCAATGATGCCAAGCAACAATTAGAAAAGTTAAAACTTTCAGCTCGGTATTTGCAGTCCTGTGCATTTCAAGTTAAAGTCACTACTCCTGTTATATATATATATATATATATTTATTTTTTTTTACATCTTTATTGGAGTATAATTGCTTTGCAATGGTGTGTTAGTTTCTGCTTCATAACAAAGTGAATCAGTTATACATATACATATGTTCCCATATCTCTTCCCTCTTGCATCTCCCTCCCTCCCACCCTCCCTTTCCCACCCCTCCAGGCGGTCACAAAGCACTGAGCTGATCTCCCTGTGCTATGTGGCTGCTTCCCACTAGCTATCTACCTTACGTTTGGTAGCGTATATATGTCCATGCCTCTCTCTCGCTTTGTCACAGCTTTCCCTTCCCCCTCCCCATATCCTCAAGTCCATTCTCTAGTAGGTCTGTGTCTTTATTCCTGTCTTATTTACGTCTCCCCCCTCAAAGAACTCAGTCTGGCAAGGCTACTCGTGGTGCTCTGAATGCAACTTATTCTGTCCTGATTCATACCATTTGTGCTTCCTAGAATGACCTCTATTCTCTTTTTCTTCTCTATCTGTCCAAATCCTATCCAACCTCCAGATCCTGCTCACATTCCACCTTTACTGTGACAAGTTCACTCAGTGACTTCTCCCTCTCTTCTACTCACCTGTTACACTTCTTGCCCAGAACCATTTTTTGGCATCTGTATTTTTTAGTTAGATTTACAAGCACAAATTTCAAATTCCTCCAAACAGTGTGTAAGCTCCTCAAGGCACAAACCAAATCATTAATCTTTTTTCACCACCAAGTCATTCAGTGCTGTGATTTTCGGAGTGGGTACTTAGTTGGGACTAGAACCCATGTCTTCTAAGTTCCTACTTTTTCTTTTACTTACCACAGCTGCCTAACAGAATTATTTTATTTATGTGTGAGATATACGGTATGCAGAAATGATAAACAATAAATGTCAATATTCCACCTGTGGATGAAGCATATTAAATTAATGGTAGAAGTAATGTTGCATGGTTCGAATTGGCAGGTCTGTGGGTTGTAAACATCTTCCTGCTGGATAAGCAGAGATGTAGATGACTGTTTGTGGTGTGGAAATAAACAAAGACCACCCACAGAGAACAAACAAAGCCTATTTATTCAGAACTGGCTCCAGCGAGGGAGGCAGCCTTTATCACTGGAATTTGGCAGAGACTCAAAGGCAGGCAGAGGAGCTGGAAAGCTTTATAGTAGTGGCAAAAAGGGAAGGCTGCAGGTGTGCCCTGTCTGGAGGCCGTGGGTCTGGGGAGGCCAGAAGAATAACTAGAAGTGGGGCCTCCTATGTGGTTGGTTAAGGGTGCAGATTTGGCTTTTGCCTCTAAGACCTCTTTTGTCTTAAGCTGGAAGCAGAGACAAAAATCAGGGGAGCTGTCAGTTGTGAATAAAGTCCTGGCTGTTTTGAGCTGACTTGTACAGTTTACTTTTTGGCTTCCTGGACCAGCGGCTAGAGATAGGGGGTATGACTTCCTGCAAGCATTATAGACAGCAGGCTGGCTGTGGGTCAGTTTCCTAAGTGGGTGGTGCAGATTGTGGGTCAGAGTTCTATTTTTGTATTTGGTCATTGCCTGCTTGTGTATTCAGTCTCTCAGTGGTTATACTTAGGGAAATTGACCACATCTTTCTCTCTGAATAAACATCACCCTCCTTTCCCAGACTGAAATGAAGAGGCACATTCAGGAGCCATGCCTCCATCTTATGGAACAGCAGATCCTGTGCTGTATACTATGTCCCCACAGTCTTCCTTAAAACACTACTTTTCTTATGTTAGTTCCCTGCTTTAAAAAATGTGCACTAACTCTGGAATGAGTTCATCCTGCTGCATCTGCTCTACTCACCCAATCTTTGTTTCCCTCCTCCTCAGTGCTTTACTCAGGTGGGAATCCTTGCCTCTCCCCACCATCCCCATGCTTATTCTTACTTCCTTGCCCTTTCGCCCATGGCCTCCCACTTCCTGAAATGCTTTCTGCTCTCTTCTCCAAATACTGCCCATAGTTCAAGTTTCAATCCCGAACCCACCACCTATATGAACCATCTCCTCACGACTCTGGTGATATTTGCGTATTTTCTGAATCTTGAGAGGATGGACTTGCATTCCTCAAAGGGGGGTTGCCAGTGGCTTTGCATCAGAGTCTCACCTGGGGAAGCTGGTTAAAATGCAGTTTTGAGTCCCCTCTCAGAGATTCTGATTTGTTGGCTCTAGGTAGGATAGGAGAGTCATATTCAGACTGGCAAGGAACAAGAGGAAAGAGTGCTTTGATTAAAAAGAAACACGTGCAAGGGCATATGGGTGGGAAAACACGCTCAGGTGTGTGTATGTGTACATATTACGTATTAGGGAAAACTTGTAAAAGACTTAGAAATGAACCAAAATGATAACTGTCTTCAAATGGAAAACCAGGCATTGTGTGGCACACTCTTTCAGATGATTGGATTCTATGGGGTCTCTGCTCCTCTCACTGTCTTTGAGCTTTTCAGAACTCTGTAAATTGTAGATAACTGATAGCAGTGCAAATGAATTTTGCACATGGGTGGAGGTCCCGTTGATTTCCGTCCCAGCTGTGGAGTCACTTTTTCATCTATTGAGCAAATTAATTTCAGTATTCTTGATGGCCCATATATGTGTCTGTTCTTTGGGTTCTCCTTTAAACCAGTTCTAACATCTCACTGGTTCTCTCATTAATCAATGAGTTAAATAAAGCCCTTGACACATGTCCATTTTACACAGGTTTCCCCTGCTATCTGAAAGTAGAGCGTTCCTTATGAAACATTTCGTAAGCCGAAATGGCATAAAATGAAGCATCCCGTTAATGGATGCATGAAACAAATCCAGATAAAGCACAGAAGCTCACAGACACGGTCCAAAGCTATGAGGGCTTGATGCTGAGATGCTGAGTGTAGCTCCTGGGGAAGGAACTTAGCGGCACCACTCTCACTGCTTGGGGGTCACACTGCCTCTATACCAGTTTGCTGTGAAACAAACGCCGAGCACTATTTTTGCTTTTCACCTTTTTTGGTAAAAGCCAAAATCCTCTTCAGATTTCTTTCAGTTAGCAAAAAACAGGTACTAATGCAGATCTCTCGTAAGAGCAAAGTGACCTAAAGCAAACTTTCAAAAAGTGGGGGATACCTGTGGTTCCATAAGTCTTGGTTTTACCTTGTAAAAACTTCTCTCTCTCACATACACATGCACATACACATACATACATAGGCCCTACGTGGCTCAGTCACCTCACCCTGGTTAAATGGTTTAGTTTCGTGAGAAAGGTAGGTCAGGAACTGCTGAAAGGCCAAACCGTGCAACTGGGACTTTATTGGGTAATTTGCCTTTGAAATGGTCTTTCAAAATGCTGGCATCATCATTTTGTAATTATTCATCCCTCCCAGATGCCTTTAGAGTAAGGATGAGTGGGTAGCATTACTCTTAGCTTTTCCACATGTCTCTGGGAACTTGCCTCTGGAAGTCTCAAAGTGGCACACAAGGGCAAGCATCAGACCTTCTGCCTGCCGGTAGCTCTGAGTGTAGTCACAAAATATCTTGACTCTTCCATCTGTAGGAAGCCAGGGAAATTCTGCCTCAGGATGCCTCCTGGAATGCTCTCCTCCTCCTGGATCTCACCTGGCCAGGCAGCTGGAGCCACTTCGCCATCCAGAAGCCAGTAGTGCACCAGCCTAGCCACATGCACACGATAGAGCCCCACCTCTCCTGGCCCATGGCTGCTTCATTCCTTTTCTGGTCCTTGTTTTAAGAGCATTAGGCAAAATGTCCAGGTGCTGCCAGCAACTTTTTTTTTTTTTTTTTTTTTTGCCATACGCGGGCCTCTCACTGTTGTGGCCTCTCCCGTTGCAGAGCACAGGCTCCGGACGCGCAGGCTCAGCGGCCATGGCTCACGGGCCCAGCCGCTCCGCGGCACGTGGGATCTTCGCGGACCGGGGCACGAACCCGTGTCCCCTGCATCGGCAGGCGGACTCTCAACCACTGCGCCACCAGGGAAGCCCCGAAGACTCTTCTTGACCACACTTTATATTCCTCTGAAATCTCTTCTTGACTAGGCCTCATCCTTGGGCCTGTCTTTGGCCTGCCTCAGGCTGTTGTAGCAAGAATCCTGCTAAATCAGTTTAGAGAGAATCCCACCACCCTTGGTATCTGATTATCCTCAGTATCTGATCACTCTGGCCTGCCTTCAGCAAGAATCTTAAGTTGGCTGAGCAAGAATCCCCCTACCCTTGCTGTCTCCTCTGAGTGCTTTTCTATCCGCTGATCCCCCCTCCCTCTGCTCCTTGGCTAGAAATCCCTAGCTGTCTTGGCTGTATTCAGAGTTGAGCCCTATGTCTCTTCTTTATTGCCATAATCATGAAGCTTGTTCCCTCAGTCCTGAATCAAGTCTACTATATTAACAAGCGTCAGAATAATTTTTTTTCTTTATCGTCACTAGGGTCTGAGCTCAGAGGGGTGACTTGTCCCTGGCTATTCTGACCCCTAAGTAAAGCTGACTCAAGCTGACTTGGGCTGCCTTTTGCTTTTGGAGACCCACCCACACCAAATCACCGTCTCTTCATCTTCCAAGGCATCCTGTCATGCATTGGCAAGGGGACACCTCTAGTCTGCAGCCCTGGAAGAGAATCACCTGTTCCTCTTTTGCCCTCGAAAACCTCCTAATGTGTAGACCCTTGTTTCAGTTGCTGGGGTTAAAGGCCAAGGGAGAGCGTTTTGACAGCCGGGCGTGGCTGAGGGCTGGGCAGCCAGAAGCACACAGGCCATCCTTCTATGTGCTTCTCCACGTGGGGAAGGGACCTGATGATTTTGTAACCCACCTCGCAGGGCTCCCTGGGGAGATGTCTGATTCTTTAGAAGGAGAGGATTCTACATGCTTGGGACGCTTAAAACATTCTCAGCCTCCTAGAACCCAAACAGAAGTCAACCCCCAAAATGTGCAAGGACAAAAGGGGGTAGGAAACGTGCCTAAACGGCTGAAACAACAAACCATTTTCGTAAAGGGCAGAGAATGATTTCCTACGTGGGAAAGAATTTACAACCTTGGTTGCTTTCCTTTCTTTTTTTCTTTTTTCCAGCTTCCTCCTCCTTGTGCAATAAAGGCGATCAGTTTGTCCAGGCGCCCCTTCTTTTTGATGAGAGCCTATCTCTGGGAAAGGATTGGGCTTCAAGGAACACATAAAAGAAAGTAGTAAAAAACACAGCACAACCCAGCGCAGTGCCACGGCATCGCCTGTGACGGGCAGGGTTGTCCTTGGTGTCCGAGATGCCCTGTGCAGGAGGAGAGCCGTTTGTGAGTGAGGTCAGCCTAATTAGCCAGGCTAATGTCTGGTTTCCTGGGGAGAGCTTTTGTGAAGTAATTGCCTGCCTTGGGGTCAAAATGCAGTAATTACAGGTCTTTTTTTTGCCAAATGAGATAAACAGCCTTTGAATTCTTCCAGCAAGGAAGCCAATCACACTGAGAGACTTCTCTTTGTGCCCCACAGTGCATATTTTGACAGGTGATTTCAATACCATGCAGCTTTTTATTTATTCGGGGCTTGGGACATAAACACAAACATCTTGGCCTACAGTTCTGTACATTAAAAGACTATCAGACTCCGTTAGAACCGAACGCGCGGATTTTGTGGCCGAGAGTCCACTTAAAACGCTGACGTTGGAGAATAAGGTCGGCAGATATTTTGAGCTAAAACAGAAATTCCACCACAGTTTTAAAGTTAACAGAGCAGCAGAATTATCCATGTAAACCAGCTTCCTTTCTCCTAGTTGTTTGCTTATTTTCTCTGTTAAAATCAACAACGAACAGTCTGGGAGGACGGTGCAAAGCTAGTAAGGCAGGAAAAGTCGTTTCCACCTCTGGAGGTAAACAATAGAGGCATGCAGACTGGATTAATTCCGAGCACGACAGAAACATATTTTTACCAGTCCTGGCTGAGGTGAAGGTGACTGACCCCAGAGTGGGAATAAACCGGTGTGGAGACCCGGAGATAGGAAATGGGGATACGTCTTATAAATAAAATGAGCACCATTTCAAGGATTTTGTGGCCTCCTGGGGTCCCCCACACCCCACCCCACAGGCAGCCAGCTGGCTAACCCTGGTAACCCCAAACCCATGTGTTGCTCATAGACCAGCAGCATTAATATCACTGGGGAATTTGATTGAAATGCTGAGTCTTAGGCCCCACTGCAGACCTTCTGAGTCACAATCCGCATTTTTGTAAATTGAACTATAGCTGATTTATAACACTGTTCGTTTCATGTGTACAACAAAGTACCCTAATCTATAGTTTAACATGATCCCCAGGGGATCCCTACAATTAGTCAAGATTGAGAAGCCCTGGTTTAAATTACCCTGGCATAGGGTTTGTTCCAGATAGGAGTAGCTCATTTTGAGCAAAGACATTGACAAGGCCGCAGTGTGGAGACAAACATGAGAAGGAAAGTACCAGGGTGTTGACATACAACACTCCGGTCTCTTTAGAAGAAAAGTGATTTTTACATGACTATATCCCACTTTTTAAATGTCAAGACTCAGTTGCACAAGGGAATTCCAGCCACCACCACCCATCTCCCTCCCTGCTCTCCCTAGGAAACGTGACACCCAAAGGTGAAGGAGATAGGCTCGCTCCACCCCTGAGTCTATCCATGCAGCTTGACACTCAAGGTCAACTACTTTTCTGAACATGTGGCTGGGGCATGTCTGTTATCGCTTCTCCCCAAACATCTCTGAGGAAGTGCCATTCGTATGGAAGCCTGGTAATTAACCATGTGGGCAACCCTCTCAGCATCACCACAAACCTTAATGATTAGAAGGAACTACCTGCTGGGGTGGGGTCTAGAAGGCAACACATGGCGTAGAGCATGGATGTTTTCAACCATTTAAAGATGTGGGTTGGGCCCAACTCACTTTATTGTGTAGCTTGCATCTATCCACTAAAAACCAAGACCTCAACCAGCAGTCAGGAAGGAATTAGATTGCACTCCAGTATTTCCATTATTTTAATTGTATTTGAGAACTTGAAAACCAAAATGCTCCCAAAGCCTTCTGAAAATGTTACTCCAAAATCATCACCTACCAAGAAAATTCTAGCTGATGACAAACATTCTACTCCTGAAGTAAAAGTCTCTTCTCCAAACCATTCTCAAGGGATTCCATTCTTAATTCTGCACAAAATACATCAGCGTTATCTAGCTGGGACTCTGCCTGGCTTTGGAAGGGAAGCATCGCTAAGTGCAAGCTGTTGGGCATATGCAAGCCACAATACTAGGCAGGATAAAGAGTGTTCTTCATTCAACAAGCGTTTATTAAGTACATAATGTCTAGATACTGGTCTAGAATGAATAAATATAATAGCAGTTAAAATTCTGAAAATGTCTGCTATATATTAGGCAATGTTCTATGCAGTTCTCACTTATTGTCTGATTTAACTGAAAAATAATCCCATGAGATAGATTTTGTAGATTTGGAGGCTGAGGCCCAGAAAGTCCAAATAACTTGCCCGAGGTCTCATATCTATTAAGTGGTGGAGCTGAGGTTCAAACCTAGGGACTTGTGAATTGGTACTCTTAATCCCAACACAATCCACAACTCCAAGAAGACTGACACTTGCTCTCATGGCACTTACTATTTCACAGGGAACACAGATATTAAACCACTAATTGCAAGTCTGACAAATTTCACAAAAGGTTGCTATGGAAGCATATCAGAGGGGGACCAAAGTCTTCCTGAATAAGTCATAAATTCAAGTTGCAACTGAGGACTCCACGGTTAGGGTTTCCAAAGTGAGGCCAGAGCATGAAGCTGGAGCCAGATTAGGGGAAGCCGGGTGAGTTATGGTAATGATGTTGAATTTGATTTGAAGAGTAACAGAAAGCCTTTAAACTAAGTGAGAGAGTGACACAATCCAACTAAAACAACAGCAGGGCTGGGGCTTGGAGATGGGTGGTTTGGAGGTGGTAAGGGAGGCCTCAGCAGGAGGCTGTTGCAGTAGGGATGGTGATGGCTGGGTCAGAGTGTTGGCCATGGGGATGGGATGCATGATCGTGAGATGGGATCACCGAGGCTTGATTTAATGTGGGGAGCAAGGGAAAAGGATTTGGGGTCCCAAGACATAAAACATAAGCATTAGAGCTAAATATAGACTCATGGACTTGATAAAGTATAATCAGGTATTACAAATCATGCTGTAGAGTCCCTCCTTCATATTTTATCACCCACACTGTGAACCAGGCATCCTGCAAAGTGGTTTGTATGCATTTTATCATGAATCTTCATAACAACCCTGGGAGACTAGCATTGCTCTGATTCCCATTTTACACATGAGGAAGGTGAGGCTTAGGAGGGTTAAGCGGAGGGTCCCAGGTCATAAGAAAAGTGGTAGGAGCAGCACTAAAGTTCCAGCCTATCTGATTCCGAAAACCGCAGTCCTCACGTCTCTACTTCCCGAACTGGTCTGATAAGACTCAACTGGGATACTTGTTGAACAAACATGCTGCTGGGCTCCACCCCTGGACAGTTGATTAAATGAGTCTGGGCCCCAGGATCTGTATGTTCACAAGCCTGTCACCAGGCCACGCTGGGCAGCACTGACCTGTGCTGATGGAGAAGCAGAAGGTGGGGGTAGGAGGCCAGCATGGCCACTTTTTTTTTTTTTTTTTTTTGCGGTACGCAGGCCTCTCACTGCCGTGGCCTCTCCCATTGTGGAGCACAGGCTCCGGATGCGCAGGCTCAGCGGCCATGGCTCACGGGCCCAGCCGCTCCACGGCATGTGGGATCCTCCCGGACCGGGGCACGAACCCGTGTCCCCTGCATCGGCAGGCGGACTCTCGACCACTGCGCCACCAGGGAAGCCCAGCAGCATGGCCACTTTCTAATGGGTCCCGGTTCAGCCATTTCTCTCTGCTCTGATCAGTTCTTCTCATTTGCCTTCTCCTTTGCCCTCGCTCTGCTTAGTGCTATTCACAGAACTCATCACAACTTGGAATTTTATTGTATTATGTATTGATTGGTTGTCCAGCAGCCCCTCTACGACATAAACCTCAAGGGGGCAGGACCTGGCTGGCCCCTGGAACATGCCAGGACCGACCACCTCTTCCATGCCCTCCTCTCTTTCTGGACCGTGAGAGCCGCGGGCTGGTCCCCTTGCTTCCACCTTCCCCTGGCCGGCCTCCACCCTGAGCCTGCATAATCTCTGTGAGACTCCCATCAATCCCGTGCTCTTGGTCCTTAGAACAAGACCAGCGGCGCTCTGGCTCCAGCCTCCCCTTCCTTCCTCCCTTGGTCCCTCGGCTCGAGCCAGGCACACTGGCCCCCAGTCACCCCAAGTGATGTTTTGTAGTCACCCCAGGTAGTCTGAGCCATCAAGGGTCACAGGTACAGCTCCCAAAGACACCTTCCTGGGGGTGCCAGTGCTGGCATCGGTCTGTGCGCTGTGGAGGCAGCAAGGCTGGACGCCACGCCCTCAGGTGGCCACTCCTCCACCCACTTGCTTTCCTGTGCTATTGCTGAGCTCTTCAAGAGAGGGCTGATTGCTCGCTGGCTCCCGGAGAGGCCGTGCTGCTGACCTGGGGTGGAAGGCTCCAGAAGGTGTCCTGAGCAGGAGGTCAGGAGGGCTGCTGGCCGCCCCCGTGGAGAGCCCTGGCGGGTGGGCAGGGAGAGGGGGGAGGGAATGCAGCGAGCCCTCCGCATGCGCGCACAGAGCTCTGCGGTGCCTGCTCCCTGGGTGGCCCGGCCGGTGGCCTGCTGTGCTCTGTGGAGTTAAAAGAAAGCTGCGGGTAGAGGGACCTTGCCGCTCAGGGCCTCCACCATGGCTTAAGCCACACATGGCTAAAGTACACAGACGATTAGCAATCAAGGGAAGGACCTCCCTGTGAGGGAAAATGACACAGGGGTTACTTCTCTGTAAACAGCTCCAGAAAAAGCACCCGTTCCTTTTACAGGCTCGTTACTTCCTTTGAGAAGCTGCAAATGTACCCACTGAGTGCTTTATAGCTCTCAGCTCTCCAACGGGGGGAGGAGGGACACAGACACACACGTTCACTCACAGACCTACACAGCCTCCCAAAGAGAAGAAAACCCCAAAGTCCATCAGGGCTTCTCAGCAGCCTGTGCCCTAGGATTGGATCCCCTGATTCATAGAACCAGTGGTGCCTGAAACAGAACGCGGATTTGCCTCCGGGTGATGCAGTCCAAAGTGGCTGGCGTGGTGGCATTCTTTGAAGGTGTGTTGTCCCAGCACCTCCATTTCACAGGTTACTTGTAAGCAGACAACATAGAAAATTTGCACGTTGCCTTTGTAATTTATTCCAAATTTAAATCACATGGGTAGTCTGTCAGGCCCTCTTGAGCAAAGTTGGGACAGAGACTTATGGGGTTTTAATGCTTACATTAAGAACTTCAGATCCTACTCACATCTGTGAAGCCAGAGCATTTTGGGGGTCTTTGCAGGGGAGTGATTACAAGTTTCCCTTTACCTTCTACAGCAGGGAAGTCCGGATGGGCTCAGGCACTCTGGTGAGACTGGTGAAAGTGAACATGTATTGAGCCCCGAATGTGGAACGCACGAGCCCAGGCACTTAACCCTCCATTCACCCAATGACCCAGGCTCTAGCCTCATCTCATTTTCGGAGGGACAGGTTGAGGAGCGGGACCCAGAGCTGGAAGGCGGAAGGGTCTGGACGGGACTATGAGGGCGTAAACAGCTGAGTCCCTAAGCACGACTCAGTCTTGCCTCCAGTGTCCCAGGTGTACTCTTGCCCCTTCTAGGATATGCCACCCTCCGAATT